>NC_134702.1:48415727-48732394 GCF_043290135.1 Rhipicephalus microplus | reverse complement strand
CTTTAGCCTGGCGATGTGCTGATCGTGTAGGTTAGCTGCGCATACCATATTTCTGACTATAAGCACTAGCCAAGTCGCGTTTAAACTACACTAGCCGTTTCAACGCGCCAGCGTTAAAAAGTACTTTCGCGGAGATTCCGTTGCCGGCGTCGCTGACAGCGTTGCTATAGTTGTGAGCGAAAAAAATCGTCATCAGCTCCGCTATAAAAAAGTTGTGAAAGACGCGAATGAAATGAGTAACAATTATTTTTCTGGTCCGAGTGACGAACAATCCCCAAGCCGTCTGCGCGGCAAGCACATGTTCCGGCAGAGACCCACAATGTTTTTTTTTAAACTACTTCAGAGAACAGCACTATACGAATGTCATGTAGTGAAAGGGTGTCCCCTTAGCGCTTGTAATATTGCGTGTCGAAAGCGTAGAATCGCACCAAAACATACGAATGTTCGCAACGAGTAAGTGTTTCAACGGGCCACCCCTTACGAAGCAATCACTCCTGTTTAATCATCACCAGCAGCAGAAGCATCATCGAAACGAACAGTGGCGTAAAGGTTCACGTGTTGCCCTATATCGACGCATGCAGTGGGTCTTACGCTGATTAGCAGACGTAACTATGGCGTAGTGGGCACTTAACAACTGTGCTTGCAGTTAGCGTTCAAGGATAGTTCGAAACGGCTAAATTTATGTGCACAGTGGGTCGTTTTCGTACGGAACGGTTGGGGCATCCACCCAGAACCCAAGCAGGCCAGCAGAAGGCCATGTGCATGAATCCTGATTAGGCTATCACGTCGGGCTCTTGAAAACGAAACTCAAAGGTCCTCCTAGTTTTTTTTTTTCTTTTTGTTATGTCTGTTGGCACAACGTGCGCACTTTGGTGCATTTTTATTTTTATATTTTTTTTTACTTTTTGCAATTTGGCCAATTCTTCAATTTAAGATTTAAAGTTTACTTGAGCACTACAAGCCACAACCATATTTATAGCTTTTGAACTTCAGCGCTGCAATTTTTTTCTCGAAAGTGGGAAGCTACTTTAAACGGAGCACTGGTGGACGTCCTGTCTGTGCATGTTGATATTGTAGCGCAAGACGTGGGATGAAATTTTACCATACTTTACGTAAATTTTGCTTGTAATCGAGCTGTTTCCAATATCACCGAGCTTATGCCATCCTAGCTTGTTTGCGGACGTTGAGCCATTACACCACTAGATGCGATGCCCGCAGCAGAACAAAACACCACGAGAAATTACATCGTTGCTGACTTCATCTTGGTAAACGAGGAAGCTCGCCAGATACTCGGAACCGCATCCGCACGCAGCAGGATACCGACACTCACCGTTACAATGTTGTCAAATCATTCGTAGAAGTCAGCGTCCAACTTCAAAGCTCGCGTGAATGCTGCAGTTTTTTATGTCATTTTCCAGAGGATGAAGCACCAACCAAATGAATGCGGAGACGCCACACTGACTGGCGCTAAACTTGATTCATATTTCTGTATATTACAAATTAGGCCTTCTCGCGCCAATAGGAGCAACACGTATTACAGGTGTTCTGTGGTATTACTCCATAAATCAGACGCGGTGGTAGCGGAATAATCCGCACTGTTAGAGAATCTTCGTCCAATTAGACGACGCGGATCGCATGGCAATGCATGGATGGCTGAAAAAATGGTGCTCGCTCCGAAAAAGCGCCGGTATTTGTTACGAAGCAGTAGCTGCGTACTGCAGTGACAGAAAGGAAAAATGTATTCAGGGCTGTAACGTTTCCTATTTGATTGAAGCCAAAGGAGAAGCTGAATTCGCTATTAGTCAGGACATCTAGAAGTAGTTAGCTCCAAAGCTCTATAAGGGACAATATAACCGAATATAGATCAAATAATCAATATTTGTGGGATGCAATCAATTCAATCGTTGCAGATTATTAGCGACACACAAGTAAAGGGCCACATGAAGTTCATGAACCCTGCGAAGAGAAGCTTGGAAAGAGTATGAGGGATAAAAATTACGCAAATTAACGGAATGAAAGCATTGATCTCTCTTTCGTAGAAATTGGTGCGAATAAGAAAGGAAAACTTGTTTAGAGTAGTTACACTCGTCGTCTGACTGACATCGTAGTCTGAGAAAATTGAGTGCAGAAATTACAAGGGACGCTGCTGCGGAGTGCTCCGGAAATTCCGACCTTCTGTGGCTCATTAACGTGCGCCTTACATGCGCCATTAACATGCGCCATTAACGGGGCACAAACACTTTCGTCTGTGTTGAAAATGCGGCCTCCACATTCGGCATTCGATGCAGCAACCTCCAGTGCAGCATTCGAGCATCGTATGCACTATACCACCGTGGCGGGTCAATGCCCCAAGTTCCTCTATAATAGTCAAATATCGGCATGTTCACATTTGTGATTGCGGTATAACAACGCATGAATATCAATCTCCTGCCGTGTAATAGGCAAGTCCTTATAAACAGGTTCATACTGATGTTGTAACCTGAGCTTGTTGGCGATAAATTGGGAGTAGTAAAATAGAATATTGTAGATCATCAGCGAATAAAATGAAGTGAGACACACTTGATTTATCGGATACACAGAGCACTAAGCGTATCATATTTGACAGAATGTTACTCTCTCTGTAAGACTTGAAGGCGGAAGTCTGGTTCGCGCTTGATACTGGAACATTAATTTATGCGACCTGGGACCAGGCTTGTCGCAAGACACAAAGAGCGCATTGTATAAAATGTGCCTTAAGTTACGTTAAAGTTCTCTGTCGATTACATTGTTCTCCAAAACAGAAGAGACATTCCAGCTACCTCGTTCTACTTGCTTGAAGCTATATCTATGCTTCATTGTTGATTTCTTTTTTTTTTATCATTTGCATTGTAAAGCTAACAGTCCAAGGCCATGTTTGGTCCTCCCAACTTCCCCGATTGTTTGGCTGGCTCTCTCTCTCTCCTGTTTTTGTATGCACTGGTTCATCTGGAGACGTCGTGGAAAAGCACCGCTGTACTCTAGTTATCATTGTCATCGCGCTGCGTTCTAAACATTGTAGTGAAGTCGAGCGCCACGAGATCAGTGACGTCAACACTGCCGCTATGTTCTATGCCTCGCCGTACGCACGCGGCTCTAATCGAGCCGAAGATCGATTTCGCATTGTTCAGCGTAAAAGTAAGGAAACCATGCAGAAAGCAAGATATGGAAACTGGGATGGCGTGGATATCGGACGGCGTTTGGGAAATTTCACAACGCTAAAGCGAAGAGCTATATCGGCCAGCTTGGAACGCACTTGGTGAAAATCAACGATAGTTTGCATTTAATCGGGTAGATTTTTAATGGCGGTACATTGCAAAGGTTTGGATACTGACATTTGCAGTAGTTTTGTTGCAAGTCTTACTTTGCCCGATTTAAAAGAGAGGACACGTGCTAGCTAGTGGTCTGCTGAAAACTTCTGCTTATTATCTGGCACACAGTGATGCATCTACAGTCTTAATCATCGTCCCTTTAAGCGTTGAATTCCACAAAATTATTAGAAGGGAGGAAAAAAAGAAAGGAAGAATGATAGAAAGAAGGAAAGAAAGAAATCTACTGGTTGTTTTGAGAGCCCTCTGGAAGATCTGGACGAAAATCATACGAAAAAAGCAACGAATCATTAGTACTAAATTAATTAGGCCCATATATAATAAGTAAAAAGGAACATGACCTGCGTATTTGCTTTTTCTCGTTATAGAAACATGGTCGTAGAAACGCTGTGGAAACACTAATGTAGAAACACTGAAACACGGTCAGAGCGCTCTCAAACAACCACCCGAATGAGCCTAGAAAAGGAAAAAAAAAAACGCCGTTTCCTATATTCTCTTCATGCTGCCTCCTCTCTCACTCTCCCTCGGGCCCCGGGCTTGCGCTTGGAGTTCGCACCACCAGGCGGCGCTGTCGATAGGATAACGCCGTTCTTTCTCGCTGGGCGCGCTGCTAAGAACCGCGCGTTGTTGAGGGAGGGGCTCCGGGCCCGCGAATTTCGCGTCGTGCTCGCTTCTTTTGCGGTGCACTTGGCGGCGTGTCGTCGCACGCAGCGAGCGTTTCTTCTCCCTCTAACAGCAGGTCACTGTGAGCAGCGCGGCAAAGCGACACCTTTGCGTCGTTTTGTTTTCTTTCTACTTGCTAGCGGGCCTTAACGCTTCCGAGTTGATCTTGCCTCTCTTCTCTCGTCTATTCCCGTTCTTTTCTTTTTTTCTTTTATTTTATTTTTAAACCTTCGTTTTTATCTGTTCGCGTAGAAACAGGCGGGACCATTCAACTTCGTTTAGCTGCCCCTTCATTTTTTTTTGTTCTTGTTTTGGTTCGAACTAAATGTGTTGCTAAGCGCGAGCCAACCAGACCTTTGCGGCACAGGGTTAACGCGTGTTGCTCGTTGCGCGAACAAAGTACGAGCTTCTCTATTCCTCTCTCCCTTGGCCTCTCTCACCCAGCTGTTTATTTTGGTTCGCGCGTCAGTTTGTGCCACGCGTCCCCGTTCGTGATGGATTCCTTGCAGTGTGCTTTGCTCGTTCTTGGAACGGCGCCGTTTACTTGCAGTTATTGCGTGTGAGTAACCATTTTTTTTTTTCCGTGCTGTGCCCGAGTGTGTACTTGGTACAACGTGTTCGAGTCTGTGCTGCGGCGTCTGCTGAGTACGGCAGTGCATCTCTGTATCGGTGGAGGGCTCGCCAACTTAGTGCTGCTTGTAGCAGACGACGTGAGGCTGCGTGCGGCAGACGGCAGCGGACGAACCGAGGCGTGCAAAGCACGCGCTGGATGATGCGTCATCATCGTCTGCCGGCTTCATTGCCGTTGCTGCTCTACTCGAGGCCCATCGCCGGTTCCCAGAGCTATCGCCGCATCTTTCGTTAGTGTCGTGTATTTCCGTGGAAGCGCTGCAAACGCAAACACAAAAGTGTTGTGTCACGTCGACGTTGGTGTATGGGCGAAAGTGCGACAGTCTCGGGAGTGTCGGCACTGTTGTACCGTGTTTTCACAACGTAGACTGGCGCCAGTGCGCACGGCGACTCGAACAGCGACAAGGCTTCACGTAAAACAGTGTAAGTTAAAAAACTTTTATACCTTCGATATTTTTGTGGTTGATTCGCGCTGTCGCTTCGCATTCGTTTTGTTTGTAAAGTTATGATGCCGGCACTTATACTGCCCTCAAAAAATTAATGCAAGTTTAGGACATTGTTAAGTGAACATGCTACTCGTTGTTGCAATCGTCATTAGCTCTCTCTACGGCGACTTTTTGAGATAGAGAGCAGCAATAGGCAATCTGCATGAGATATGAGATACCGCTTGGGTCCGTGTGTATCGTATAGCGTCTACATGTGTGTAAGAATCCAAGGAACAGTCGCCACAAGGTCCGGTTGATAATGACACTCGCCTGCTGAGCCGAAAGCGAATTTCGATCCCAGCCGTAGTGGTCTCGTTTCAATTGAAGCGAAATGCCTGTCTACTGCTCGACTTTAGGAGGCGCTAGAGGACCACGGACAGTTGAAAATATCCAGAACACTCCGTTACAACGTTCTCATAACCCTAGTCACGTCGGTGCTATTGAACCTAGCAAACCTAACCGACCAACGTTTAAGTAGCTATCGCGAATGGCACTACCGACAAAACTACGAGTCTCTGGGTCGTTTTTGTGCACCAACAGCAGCGCTGGTTTAGGGAATTTTCTGTTAAATAACCAGATTTTTTTTTGTGAGGACAGTGCGTATTGATTCTTCTAGCCAGAACCACGTGCTTCATCATCACGTGTGTCATCTGCGTTTCCTAGCCAACGTGAGCGAAGTTCCGCTCGACGGGGTAATTTCCTCTGATTTTACCTTTTGGTGCGAGTTTTTTCATGACCATCAATTAGCATATTAGCAGAAAGTGGTGTCGTTCAATAACGAGCTCGTACGAGATGACATTTTCGGTACTAGTATACAATGCGAAGAAGAACGTGGCGTGGTTATAGAAAATGTGGCTACGGAAATATTCCCACATGCCTACCGACGATAACATTTTGACGGTAACTCATTTGTGTACAATCGTGCGTCACTTTCGCATTGTCGTCAAGCTTTTATGACGCAGCGTCAGCGGGAGAGTTGGTGCTTTGAGAATGCCTACGTTGCATGTTTTGTTAAAAGGTCAGCCGATTCTCGAAACAGGTGCGACGGAATAGCTAGCGAGATAATGTTGATTAAGGCGGCGTCATCTTAAGTTATCCTTATAATGAACGTGCATTACTAGCGAGCTGCAATGCATCGGGATTTTTTTTAACGCGATAAGCGTTAAAGAGCTCCTTCCACAGAAATTCCGGTGGTGTCGGCATGACCGTCGTTGCTTGTGAGCGATAAATTGTCATCTTGGGTGTGGCCGAAAAATTGAGAAAGATGAAAATAAAACAAATAATGCAAAGTTCCGGGTTTGAGTGAGGATCGAAGCCAGGCCGTTTTCGTGGCATGCGAGTGTCCTACCAGACAGTCATGCGTCTGCTCAGAAATACAGTTAAAATAACTTCCTCTGCTTGAAAATGTGGTGAAAATAACGTTGATGATTTACAAACAAGCGTGTCCTGTATACCAGCTTTACAATACAAAATGTAACATCGCTGTAATATTACGTGGTACAAGCGCACATTGCCATAGGGTGTCAGAGCATGTGATTATCACAACGGCTTTGTGGTTTAAAACCAGGGAAACATTATAAAGAAGGCATACACGGTACTCCGCGCATTCGCTGAAGACCACGTACTGGGTACACTGCAAGTTCGAAAAGGTTTCACGTGTATAATTGCTCGTGGTATAAAACATGCTACCTATTACACAGAGTGCAGCCATGTGGTAAAGGTTTACTGACACAAGCCAATTTTGATTTAACGGTGACCTTGTAGTAATCAACAATTCAAACTTCTCAAATAATTAACATCATACAATAAAAAGCATGTGCTAAGTGCTTGAAGTGCGCACTAGGGACACGATATTGGTATCGCGTTTGACACTTAAAAAGCTTATTTTCCGGATTCCACAGTTTACTGCAGGAGCACAAGCATGACAACTTTTTTTTTTTTGAGGGTTGTAGAACCAAAGCTGAGCAAATGCTCGTGATAACCGCGTCGCGTTGCCCTAAATCTCGCTGCAGAAGGTTGTGTTTGTTTTGATGTGGGCGTACGAGTCACCGATGTGATGCAAAATGCGAACACCATAAAAAAAAGAACGCAAATTATATACAATCGTAAATTTTCGCGTTTCGTCTCGTGACTAGTGTAAATGGCCGTCGGATTGGCACGTGGTAATTTAAGGCTTATTAACGCGCTTGCTCTCGTTTCCCCAATTTCAGCTTACGTCACGTCGGCGCAACTACTGGATCGTGCATTTGCAGACAAGAAAAAATTTATAATGACTAAATTCGTTGCTACATGACGTGGTTATTTAGAGCAATGACGCCTGCCAGTTATAATTGGTAATAATTTGTGGGGTTTTACGGGACAAAACGAGCATACGATTTTGAGGTAGCTCGTATTCAAGGGCTCTCGAAATTTCGAGCAGCTGGAGCTCCTGTAGTTGAGCGTTAATATGAAATTCGCAGGCTTTAGCACTTCACCTCCATTACCGATCACTGTATATAACCGTGACCGATCACCGTAACCCAAGCCGTAACCAATGTTGTACCACGGCTACTCCATACAGTCTCGTTTCATTTCCTGAGCACTGTACACGCTACTCAAAAAGTTTCATAAAAAAAAAAGAATTCTGAGTGTGCATTAAAGGGTAGCTTCTTATGAAGTCTTGAGCAGTGGAAGTGTCCGGATAACTCGACTGGGCATGCTTATACGTGGATATATTGTAATTGCGGATGCATTCTATTTCACCTCTATTTATTTAACTTAATACCTCTACGGTCCTAGTACAAATGTTTTAGGCGTTAGATGTACAATCACAAGGCTGTTACAACAAATGGCAGAGCAATGAAGGTGCTGCAACACTTCTTCGAAGAAACGGAGATTTGTGACGACTAGCGGACAAAAGTTGAAATTGAGCGCGGCGTCTATACGTGTTTGTTCTGCCCATAGGAGAACTTTTACTTTCACCCATGTAGGGCTGTATGTATGTATATATGTGATAGTTTTTTTTTCTTTTCTTTATTTGTACCATTCAAGTGGAAAGGGGTAGCCGTCGCCAAGTAACGGTGACGAAAACTCCTTCATTTATTTTCTAGTTCAATAAAAAAAGTTCAATTCGTAGATGCTTGATCGCTGCTTTGAAGTTGATAATACTGGGATGGTGTACAGCGTCAGGATGAAGGCAGTTCCAACCTTGTGCTGTCCTGTCAAAAAAATAAGATAAATGGGGGGAGGATGAGAGAATGAAACTGGTGTATACGGTTGCGAGCGTTTGGTGGATCTACAGCATTTACGTGGTTGATGCCTTTCGAATGGCTACGGATCGGCTTGATAGCACGAGATGCCGTATTACAGAACTTGTAACGTTTACAGGCATTAAACAAGCCATACGGTTGCGGGATGAATTTCGAGTGAGACTAGCGCGAGCATTACGGTTTCGTTACTCTTGAGTATTATGAGTAATCTGAAAATGTGAAGCTTGTTGATTGCTTTTGCATAGTTTCTAGTGTTTTACTGCTGCTAAATTGGTGAGGGTCTTAAACAGCGCATGCCGTGTAAAACGTTTGGTCGGTGACTTCTTACATTGTGCGCAGCTGGACGTTGCGATAGGAGCTTTTTTGTTTTTTATTCGTATAAGTTAATAATAACTGATAAAGTACAAAGTCCCAAAACCGCGACATGGTTATATGAGATGCCATAGAGGAAGGATCCAGAAATTTTCACCAGTTAGGGTTCATTAACCAAGGGGCTCGCGTACTTGGTTCCAAGCACACGGGCTTCTAGCGCTTTCGCCTCTATCGAAAATGCGGCCGCCTTGGCAGGGGTTGTAGAAGTTTCATAGCTATGGGGCTACGTTCTTACTTCACAGTTCGTTATGGTGCTTGAAAGTACTGGTGCTTGAAAGTGTTGACCGGAAGGTTGCGGGAACGAATTCCGGCCTTTTTAGTTGGAGGGGATAAGTTGTGCTTAGATTCGGGTGGTTAGATTCAGGTACGCTTAGATTTAGGTGGACGTCAGACAACCCAAAGAGGTTGAAATTTTGGAGCTCTCCACTATATGGCATCATTATTACTGATACTGTGGTTTGGAATACTAAGCCGGAGGCAGAGTTTCGGGAATTAAATTATTATTAACGTCGCAGTTCTGGCCCTGTTCGATTTCATCATTCAGCCTCGCTACAAAGAGCCAAAATTTAAAAAAAATTATGTAAACGGCAAACCTTTTCCCGAACGTTATCATGCATAGTTATACCAGGCCTTTACGTTTTTTTTTGTTTTTTTTTTACAGATCGCAGCGTGGCAGATTTGCCGTTACGTACGATGGGCTTTTATATATACGCAGAAATAATATAATACTGCATAAACTGCCGACTAACACCAGTAGGCGCGTTCGCATGCCACGAAAAAAGATGTACGACGCCTCTGGGAGTGATACTCCGCAAATAACCTTGACAAAGAGAGAATACGCACGGCGTGACGAAAATATCTGACGGTGAGCCAGCGGGACGCGTCGCAGAGAGATAGTGCTGGTCACCTTTGTGATTTACGAGGTGTATTCCGTACTCGGCTTCGCAATGTTCTTTGATATATCAACAAGCGTCAATTTTTTGTTTGTGTTATTGCGTGCATTCGCGTACTATAGCTTCGTACCTAACAGGTTGATATTATTCAAAATAGGTGTTTACCATGTTTTTTTTTGTCTATGTATATATTCCGTTGTATTTACAGCGCAGTATAGTCTCGCATCAAATAGCCACTTTCTGTTATTCCTTTGAACGAACCAGCCTACACCGCACTTCGACAGAACAGTTGTGGGTGGGGAGTTCGTAGATCTCTGCATGCGTAAACATTGCGCTTTTCGTTTTGTTTTAAAGGAGATTTGCATTATTTATTATTTTTCTTGCACAGGAGAGAAAAAAAAATGTCTATTTTATATTGCAAACGAATCCGTTCACGCGACTCTTGTTAGGGCACTGTTACTTCTGTCCTTCAAAAAAAAAAAAAAACGTTATAGGACTTTTTTGTTGAGGTCTGCGTGTGAAAATGTGCACTTTTGTATTTTCTTTTTTAAGTTTGTTATGTTTTGTGGAGAAAACAATGGTTGAACACTTTTTCGGCGTTTTAGCTGTACCACTTCTCTGTTATATTTGGGTGCACGTTAGAGAACCCCAGGTGATCGAAATTTCTGCAGTTTTTCTCTATGGCGTCTCCCATAATCGTGAAACCGCACATATCAATCACTTCTCTATTATCTTTTTTTTGAACACCTTCTTTAAACATTGTCATCGCCATCTGAAGCGCTGTGATAGAAGTGCTCCCCTTCACCTTTTTTTATTTAGGAATTCTTCGTACACCTGTGTTTGTGAATTGTCACACATTTACAGCTCCACTTGCACACGTTTTTGGAATCAGTTATTGCAGACATTTATCATAATCAGTTATAACATCTTTTTTTTTTCGTCATGCCTCAGCTCACCTGCTTAGTTGCTTTCACAATTTGATTTGTCATGCAGGTGCACGCCCGTTCTAATTTGTCTCGCGTTACTAAAGTCCGAAATCAACTTATTTCACTTAGTTTCGGGCGTTTTCGATGGCTCAGATAGAGATGACAGTTTGCGGCGGAAAATGACGTAATCCTGATATGCTCAACGCTTGAAGTTGCCATCGTCGATGTGTCTTATGAAGAAATACGTTGTAAGAAGAAGATACTTCCTGTAAATGTAGTGTTCGCGAAAAGGAAACCACTTTGTCGTCTTCGAACTCCGAGAGGTTTCCTGTTTATGTAACTTTATTACGTGTTTGTATTTGTGTGACCCTACGTGTTTTTTTTTTTTTTTGCTGGTCTGGTAGGTCTGATAGGTTTATCTGTACGTGAGTGTTCTTTTGCCTCTTCAGCCTCCAAATAAACCGCGTTGTAGAGCGTTTGCTGTGGATGTTTGTGTTGCTACACGCCAGTACAAGTTGGAGCACCAAAAATAAAAAAAAATAATGTAAAACACAGAAAACCATAGCTGCAGAAGCCACAGAGAGCCGCTCCTGACAATTCTGCAAAAAAAAGAGAAAGAACGCACTACCGGAGCATTGCAATGGTTATGTTTACCTTGTATTCAATCGTATTATCAACAGCGAACAGCACCAGTCGTTTCGATATTGTAAGCCTCGCTCAATGAACCAGAAAGCGAGATAAGTCCAATTTCTGGAACCGTTCAGCTTCGCGCCGCTGCAGTTTAGATCATAAGGTCTTTCTTTCTTTCTTTCTTTCTTTCTTTCTTTCTTTCTTTCTTTCTTTCTTTCTTTCTTTCTTTCTTTCTTTCTTTCTTTCTTCGTTTCTTACTTTCTTTCTTTCTTTTTTTCTTCATTTTCTTTCTTTCTTACTTTCTTTCTATCTTTCTTTTTTTCTTCATTTCTTTCTTTTTCTTTCTTTCTATCTTTCTTTCTTTACTAGCTCTCTCTCACTGTCGAAGAATAGAAGGCACGTGTGAAGCCCACTTCTGATTGCTCTTTCTTTCTTTATGACCTCTTTTGCACGCTATCTCGCGAGTGCTGGTAGATAGAGGTCGTTGGCCTCCACGATTTGGCGCGACGCTGAGACACGCACTATAGGAGGGACGCTGCGAGAGGGATGAACTAGAGGTCGCGCTGGCCCAATGCTATACTTAGGAATCGAAAGGCTTTTCTCTTCGTCGATGCAGCTTTAGATTCTGTTGGGCTAAGGGTAAAGTTAGAGTGTCCTAGAAATTTCTAGTTCTAGTAAAGTGGCTGCATTGGGCCACGTGTTCCACTGAGATCAGTCCTGCCACAGCCAGGTCCGATTGAAAGAAAGGAACGTAAATGTGTTCAGGACGTAAGCAGAGTATGGAATTTCCCACAATGGGTTATTCGCAACGATGGCGATGAGAGATGGCGGGCGTGTGCTGCATTGTCTTTGAAATCCTGTGGTGGGGTTGGGGAATTTGAAATTGTTTCTGTGAGTGACGTTGTGTATTCGAGTCTTGTACGGCCATGGTGAAGCTGCCTTTTAAAAAATGAAGAACGCCAAATACTTTACCGTACTGATAGTTATGTTGGTTGATTGAAGTCATAGCTTAGCGAAAGGCTGGCGATAGATACTGAGAATCAAGAGGAAACAAAAAGAAGACAAGAGTAGGCTTCAAAATGATAAACCACAGAGCTTGATTTCAGCCCTAGTCATAGAACGGTACGCGCCACAAAAGACAAGCGATACCAGTGTTCTGTGGGCTCCGCTATGTCCTGTACCGAATTACCACTCTTGATGTTACGCATTGTGAACCATCTCTTTCAGCAGAAAATTATCTTAATAGGCCTCGAATGCCGCTTGAGACAAATGTCGTGTTGCGAATATCAAACCGCGGCTTCCTCCCCTTTTTTGTGGTCGTGCTTGTCGCATCCTGAAGAGTTACCGATTACACGACGTGGCTTGCAGGATGTAGAACTTGAGATAGTTATGCACTCTTTCCCATTTTATTTCATTGTTTTAATGGCTTATTCCTTCGTCCAAGTGTGTACGGTAGCCAACCGGACAACACGCCTGGTTGACCTCCCTACCTTTCCTTCCTCCTCTGTCTCCTGTTTATTTCTTCGTCTCTGCAAATGTGAAATATCCATAAACTTCTCTCACAAACTCCACCCTCTAAAAACTTTGATTTTCCTCTCGTGCATATGAGAGTCACGTTGTGTATAGCAATACTTTAAGATATGCACGTTGACCCTCTACGGGTGAGTTGTGAGACGTATGGCTTTCCAAAAAAGAGTCATGACACGACTATCCTAAATAGAGTCAATGTGGCTCTCTGAAGAGAGGCCTGCAAGTGTGACTTTCACGTGTATAAAAAAAAGTCAAAGTACGTTCTTATTTTTTTCTTAGAGCGCATGGTATTGGACAAACCACTTTTTTTACCTTCTACCTTTTAAACGATTCATTTTTACTTATTCCACCGTAAGGGAAGAAGTAAGTGTTTATCAACCCTTACTGTAGTTAGGTAATTCTAAACGACGAAGAAAGTATTGTTGGAAAAAATAGTATTTAGGATAAGCAAAGTTCGCAGTGGTATTGAACTGGCTCGCCTACATGTGTGCAATAGGATAGTGACGTGAGCTCTAATAATTAAAATCTTTAAAAAAAAAGCCAGTTGAGTAGCCTATATTTGTTTCGTTTGACGAAAGAAGCGTGCTGACGGAGCCAACGATGTCGCCAAAAAAGAGTAAGAAATGGATCACAAAAACGTGTGATACACGGCAGCCCAATATTTTTAGGATGAACCATATCTGAAATCAATTTTCCGGAACATCTTCTGCGTGATGTGAGGAAACGGAAGAAAACATGAAATTAAGCGAGTGCTCTTTGGCAACGGCACCGTGTAATTTCGCCGAGGAAGCCTGCAATCTGAAGCTTTTTCAGCCTTCATCGAGCAGATGTTCCCTGTGGCTGTGCCTCTGCCGACGCTAAAGTGACCCACCACCGCAGAATCCTCGTTCGTATGGTAACAACAACAGTCGGACGACAACCTGTCGATACATGTATGTGTCGGTCTACCGACGTCGCTTTTCCATGCCCTGATACCAGTCTATACGGACGCAGAGGTAATGGCACCTAGATAATTGATTGATATGTGGGGTTTACCGTCCCAAAACCACTATATGATTATGAGAGACGCCGTAGTGGAGGGCTCCGGAAATTTAGACCACCTGGGGTTCTTTAACGTGCACCCAAATCTGAGCACACGGGCCTACAAAATGGCACCTAGATAAATTGCGGGTTGCAGCATTGCGCTGAAGTGCAGTGACCAATAGAACGACGCTAAAATTTTGAAATGTTCAAATAGTGTGCCTGTTACATATAATTTAGGCAGCCGTTTTATAAGTAAGGGTATGGTCTGAGCCCAAAGCTTTCATTAGAAATAACAGCGTTTCTATTGGGCGTGTACCCAAGTAAGCACTGGTCGTGTTTTTTTGCCATCAGAGAAAAATTATAAACTTGTTAGTGGTGCTTGTGTTATGACCTACAAATATTGCTTGCATTCGCCCACCACGGCATGAATAGAAACATTGAATAAATAAATAAATAAATAAATAAATAAATAAATAAATAAATAAATAAATAAATAAATAAATAAGTAAATAATAAATAAATAAATAAATAAATAAATAAATAAATAAATAAATAAATATTTTGCAGTGGTTATGGTAATCGTCTTCTCATCCGAAGGTCACTGATTAGATTCCGGCCTCGGCGGTCACACGTCGATAAAGGCTATATGCCTGAGGCTTGCGTACTGTGCGATATCAGGGAGCGTTAAACGAACGTCAGATGGTCAAACATCTTCTGAGCCATCTACTACGGCGGGCCTCATAATCATATCGTGATTCTGGCACGTAAAACCACAGACGCTATAAGTGGTGTTGCCGTACCCATACGGGTTCCTATAGGTACTCCTTAGAGATCTCTGGCGCTAGTGTCTACGGGAGCTGCAACGCACGACGCTTCAGCCAGCATGGTAATGTTGGGTAGTAGACAGACTTGTCTAATATTCGTTACTTCGGCTCCGCTTGGCTCATCGCGGCCTGAATCCACCTTGCCGCAAGAAGAACTTTAGCAAGGGTTTAGCAGTTCCACTTCATCACCTTGACCTTTTTAGGCTCACAAATTTTATTCAGCTCGCGAAAATGACAGTGGTCTAATTTTTTATTCGAAACTAAACAAAAACACTGAAATTAAAAAAAAGCCACAAGTGAGTCCAAAGCCCGCAAGCACGCAGTATAGGTAAATCATTGTACTACCCATCGTTCCCATTATGGCTAAGGATCGCAATGCTGTAGTCCTCTCAAGTTAGTTTTAGGGAACTATATGGCACTATACCGCTTGGATTGGTTCACATTTGACCAAACGGCGAGGTTATGCGATGACGTCACACAACGTCACGCTTTAACCATTCACATACCGTGACATGCAATGTCGTGGCATGTGACTTCATAGCCCCGTCGTGATGACGCCACGTTTGGTCACATGAAATTCTAGACCGTTCGCGTTTGACACCGAAGCCGAGGGTCACTTTTTGCGCTTCATGAGGCCGCTATGGCTTTCGCCCTAACAAGAACGTGCCCGAAAATCAATAGGATATTGAAGCCTGCCATCCTGGAAGACATCAGTTTAATTTTGATCACCTAATCTACACGTTCATGTAACTGCACGGGTGCTTTTGCGCTTCGCCTCCCTCCGAAACGTTGTTGCCGTGGAAGGGAGTCGAACACACGTCCTTGAGCTTGGCAGCGCAAGACCTTTGTCTCTAAACCATGGCAGCTAGTGAAGAACGAATTCACTAAGTGTTTCCTTCTATGGCATTTGCTTATTCAAGCTATTTTCCGAGTTCTGAACCTTTCCGCCTAAAAGACATGCGTCAAACAGGACTTGATTAGGAGTGTACTATCCCACCCGTGTTTTGTCAAGGAGAGCAACGAAAACACTACAGGTTATGGCGAGTGAAACAAACAACCCTAATTGGTCCAGAATAGACACGAGTAAACTGAACGTCATCCGTCTACGTCTACCCGGGGTTGGTCAGGTTGACATATGAGAGTCCGCGTTCGAGCCCTGGCCAATCTGTTTGCGGAAGTGCCCTCAGTGTCTCGAAGCCTCTGGCGGCGATAGCACATATTCCGTTTCGCTGGGTCGCTCCAGGCGGCTCTATTAGCACAGAACGGAAAGTACAGAAAGCAAACAACCACATTCTGCGAGTCTGCCAGAAGACTCGGGCCAAGGAAGCAAAATGCGGTAGTCCTTCCCTTACACCGGGAAAATGACCACAAGCGGAGCTTTGGGTTTGGGTGCCTTATCTACTGCTACCTTTCTTTTTATCACATTGCGCAATGCTCCCTCACAACGTTTTTCCTTCCTCCGCACCGCGAGTTCGACCTTCATCGTGCTTAGGAGCTCTTCAGTTTAGTTGCTACGTGCAACAGTTACAAACATGCGTTCATATCAAACAGGTTAGCTGCTTGGGCAGGTTGGTACATCGTTCTTAAAAATACGAAGAGAAAAAAAGTAGGAGGAAGCATCATGTGAAAATCTTGAGGACAAGCCATTAAATATGAAACAGGAGCATGCTGGAATATGAGCACAGTGCATGAAGAACCAGGGGGGAAGCGGCGTCCGATGAGGTTGGCTTGTGGACGCTACGGGCAAGCGCGCTCGTCAATTTTTGCTTTTATTCAAATCACCCGCCCACACAAATAGAAAATTGACCAAGAGCATCATGACAGATTAATACGAACGCAAGGGGCAAGTGACTTCAGAAGAGTGTGGTTCCCATCTATTTATTTAGATGCGAAGCATCTTATAGCGGTGCATGGCATGTCTCGCGTGTTCGTCGGCGCCCGCACTCACACTGCTCATGCGCAACTCTCCTCTTTCCCTCCCCAACAGCTGCGCGTTACTCTTTTCACTTCTCTCCTACCATAGGGTTTCCTAAAGTTAACTAGAGGGGACTTTGGCGCTGCGATCGTTCAGCGACCGTTGGAATGATGGGTAGTACACGGATTTGCCTAGTGTTCGTACTTGCGCGCAGAGAATCGCACTTGTGGCTTCCTTTATTGCTGTTTCCGTTGTGTTTGGAAGGTACGAACGAATCCTTCGCCCCACCGTGGTGGTCTAATGGCTAAGGTACTCGGCTGCTGACCCGCAGGTCGCGGGTTCAAATCCCGGCTGCGGCGGCTGCATTTCCGATGGAGGCTGAAATGTTGTAGGCCCGTGTGCTCAGATTTGGGTGCACGTTAAAGAACCCCAGATGGTCAAAATTTCCGGAGCCCTCCACTACGGCGTCTCTCATAGTCAAATGGTGGTTTTGGGACGTTAAACTCCACAAATCAATCAATCAATCAATCAATCAATCAATCAATCAATCAATCAATCAATCAATCAAGAACGAATCCTTCGGAACTTCTGACCTGGGCTGTGTTCCAATTTTTAGACAGCACGTAGACAGTCTACGAAGACTACTTGGAAGATGGCATCGAGCCCATGCTGTCCGAGAAATGAAACACATTTAGACGGCTTTCACGCGACGATGCGCCACCTCGCGTCGAAAAGAAAAACCTAAAAGAAACAAACGCAACAGTTGTATTTCCTGGCTTATTTCGTGTTGAAATCAAAAACAAATAAACGTTACTCACATTGAGCATCTAGGGAAGCGTCTGCTTGTGTGCAGTCTACCATTCCGGCAAGATCCGATCTATCTGAGCAATTCGCTGAGCCGCCATCTTGTTTGGAGAGCATAGTAGCCTGCATCGTATTCGTCTACGATGCGGTCTTCTCGAAGCTGTCTATTTTGCCGGCTACGTGAGAATTGGAATGGGACTTAAGATGGCCGCCGTCCATTTAGCTGTTTATTTAGCCGTCTACGGTGAGTATTGGAACACAGCCCTGATTTGAAATGGTAAGCCTAAAAGAATAAGGTAGTGAAGCGCAACCACTGAACACATGCTATTTTTTTGTTTCGTGAGAAAAAAAGCTCCATGCCACACGATTACAAACGGATCCAGAAGTACGAAGATTTGACAAATCCGTGCACTACCCATCATTCCCGTGCTCGCTGAAGCGCCGTGCGTTGCAGCTCCCATAGACACTAGCGCCATAGTTACTTTTAGCGTATATTTAGGAAAATCTATATGTCTCCTACCACCTGCTAGAGCTCGCTCCCCTCAATGGGGTGTCAACGCTCCTATATGGCATGTGCGTCCTCTCTCCTCACTTTCTCTCTCCCTCTCTCGCCTTGCAACGCTGACGCAGTCAGCGTCTGCAGGCGAGTTTCTTGATAAAAAAAATCGCGGCATATTCATGTAGTGAATGATGATGAGGGGGGCAAAGTGCATCCGATTGGATGCACAGACGGACGGATAGACGGACGGACAGAACGACAGAGAGAAGTACGGACGCACGGGCGGATGAATAGACGGACAGACAGACAGACGAAAGAATGGATGTATGGACAGAATGAAGCACGTACGGGCGAACAAACGGAGGCACGGACGGACGCTTCGCCCCACTCATGAGCATTCACTCAGTGGATATGCTGTGAAAACCATTAACGCCATCTACTTATATTATTCCCAAGGACATCTACACACAGCGCAGTCTATTGAGCAACTCATAAACTAGAGGTGGCTACATACTTCTACTACGACAACAGAGGAGGGAACGACCCAACGGCCTAAGGAAGCTGTTCTTTCGACCATGGAAGCCGCGAAGACCGCCAGCGTGGGACGTGGTTACTCACGCTAATGTCAGCTTGGACACAGTCCCACGGAATGTCGACACCGTTGTCTGCTGTCACGGGGCGACAGGTGACGGACCGTCATGCGGGCGGTTTCCAGCTTTCAACCTATCGTGACGTGTCCAACAGGAGAGCAGAGACTTAAGATACATTGCGAAACGTGTCACAAGACTCTGCCTCTTGGGCCCATTGGGAACAACAGTTGCTTCCTGAATCACTCTGCAGTGACTCTTTGGTTTATTAGACACAACTAAATTAATTCAACGGGTAATTATACCGAAGTAAGTATATGGCTTCACTACCGTGCGCTGACATCGCACATTACATGGACCGCTAAGGTTTCGTCATCATCGTCATCATCATCAGCCTGACTACGTCCATTGCAGGACAAAGGCCTCTCCCATGTTCCGCCAGTTAACCCGGTCATGTGCTTGCTGCTGCCAATTTATACCCGCAAACTTCTTAATTTCATCTGCCCACCTAACCTTCTGTCTCCCCCTAACCCGCTTTACTTCTCTGGGAATCCAGTTAGTTACTCTTAATTACCAGCGGTTATCCTGTCTACGCGCTACATGCCCGGCCCATGTCCATTTCCTCTTCTTTATTTCAACTATGATATCCTTAACCCCCGTTTGTCCCCTAATCCACTACGCTCTCTTCTTGTCTCTCAAGGTTACACCTACCATTTTTCTTTCCATTGCTCGTTGCGTCGTCCTCAATTTAAGCTGAACCCTCTTTGTAAGTCTCCAGGTTTCTGCTCTATAGCTAAGTACCGGCAAGATACAGCTGTTATTCCTCTTGGGGGATAGTAGCAATCTACCTGTCATAATTTGAGAGTGCTTGCCAATGTGCTCCAGCCCATTCTCATTCTTTTAGTTACTTCAATCTCGTGGTCCGGAGCAAGCGGTATTTGATCCCACGATCCTGGGATCTCTAATCAAGCCCCATAAGCACTAGACCACCGCTGCGAATGTTGCAACGTAAACTTCGAGCTTAGTGCGTTGAATAGCTTACATTAGGAAATGCCGTGTGTTTCTGGTTCTGTTCACCTGGTGAACTCGTACGCTGCGCTCCGGGGGTGAATTAGATAGTTTTGTTGGGCACCACGGTTTTTCGTTTTTTTTTCTTGAACGTCAGCTTCTTTTAGCCAGGAAGACTATAAACGCTAAAGCATAGGTGTGTAGGCAAAGGAAGATTCGCATCCCTTGCACTCTTTCGCACAGTCATACAGTGGCAGAAAGAGACGGGAATAGAATTCATAAGCGGCGCCCACCTGCAGTGAAGCTACGCCGATATCGCCTGTCGCCACGAAAGATGAGAATTCATTTAGACGCAAATAAAAGCCACGTGCGGCGGCGAAATTATCCGCTGCACGTAAATGCCACTGCTTGTTGTCGACTAGGCGCGGCTGTTACGAAGATCTCTCATCGATCATCTGCTGTCGAGAAGGCTCAAATAGCCGCTGCACAGGCGTGCCTCGAATCAAGTTTGTGGGTTTAAATGTCTTTTTTTTTTCGCAAAAGTGTATGTAATGTGTGGGTGAATAAATAATGGTAGTCTAAGACTAGTGCGCATGATATCGTGTGCATTCATTTTCGCTATCGCCGGAGATACGAAACCACGGCCATCTTTTTGTACGAAACATAGTTTCGCATCTGCGCTTTACAGCAGAGCTATCGGAAGACAAATCGCAGTTATGAACAGATGCGGTATTTATGGAGAACGGTAGTTGCGTGATGTTAAGAAGAGCACCAAGTTGGAATAGTTGGATGACGTCCATTCCGTGATGTTTTAACTGCGGTGATACGAGTACTAATTCTGCGTTAGTGCTTTCTCTTATTTCTTATGTTGTCTTCGTATATTGGCGCAGTCAAACCATTACGGAACCGTTTCAACAGAGTGTTTCAGTTCTGCTGTAGGGCTGCAATTATATTGATTGTGCATGTTCTGCGAGCGAACTCGAGTGATATCTGACTGATCTTTTCTGCAATGCTACTTGAATTTGATGCTTTAGTCTATATAGCATCATTATTAGATATTCTATACCACCAGTTGAATTGATTAGTGAAAGCACAAACTAAGAGCTTTTCCCATTTACCCGATGAAGCCGCATCGATTCCACATCGTACAATGAATAGCAGGTGTATGGTTTCGCTGGCGCACATTAACCGCTGTTATAAGAAAAAAACATCCTCCCTCAAAACAACAACAACAACAACAACGACGATGACGACGACGACGACAATGACAACGCGGTGAACAAATATGAAGCCGTGTTTCGCTGTGCCATCCGAATGCTTATCCTACCAAAGTTCCAACGAGAAACTCGTCCATGTTTACCTGCTCGATACACACCTCTGAATATTTAATACCGCGGACTTCGTATACGAAGCGCCAGCAATCACAGCTATACGCTTTTATGCAGTGGGAGATAACAAAGCATACGTCGTGCGTAGTACCTTCCAGTTAGTCATGGAGTGAAAGGGACGCTCTCGGGATCCGGAATAACGTTCTGTTCTCGCTTTTTATGTCTTTGTGTCATGACTAAGCCAAACGTGCTTATTCATGGCACAAAGAGAGGGACCGGTTAATGGTGTTTCCGTGCCCGCGAATCAAACAGTGTGTTGCGCCTTTATTTAGCTTTTTGCTGCACACTATAGGGGCTAGTCATTAGGTGCGCTTCTATCTCTCTCTCTCTCTCTCGTCATGCGGGCTTCTCGTCACTCACAGCTCACGAGAGCGTATACCAAGCCATTGCTTACCCGCATCATATCGTAGGGACGCTGTAGCCCACGCTTCCTGATGCGTGACGACTGATACGGATGACGCGACGAGTCGGTTCCACCGAATTCACCCGTGCCCAACCGCTCCGTTAACTACGCTAACTACACAGGGCAGTGACCGAGTGAAGCATTGTGGTTCCGTTCGGCAGCGCTTGCGTTCTTTGATAGTTGTAGTTAGCTGGGAAAGCTTGCGAGAAGTTTGCGATCTATTGCTGGTGGCTGCAGGTATGACACGGATTAATGAAACGGGTTAACCGAATATCGTACTGTTTCCAGTCGCCATAGCGATACAACAAATAGATTCGGACTGACAAATCGCACTCTGAAAACTCTAATGCCATCAATTTATCTATCATATGTTAATAAATAAAGAAATGAAGTTCATAGTATTAGTTTCAAATCTCCGCGCATGTCGTCATGAATTTTATTGTGCATTTTGCGTACTTTGGTGACATCGGCTTAGCGAAATTTGCTTAAACTTGCCATCTCAAGTCTATGATGATTTCGGAGAACAGTTTACTTCATTTTTACTGACCAGCCCAGGAACTACGTATGACCTTGTAGACACCGTCAAAATCTATGACGTCATGGCGTTTACGGCAGGAATATCAAGAAGGCGTCGTCTCCTGTATTTCCTTTTCGCGTGCTCCCAGCTTACCAAGCGTCTTTTTGAGGTAAAAGTGGGTTTTCGGGTACTTTGACTATGCAGTTTACTAGTGAATGAGAAATGTTTATTTCTTTAGTGCCCTTTTAAGGTGAGAGCTTTCGATGCCCCAGCAAACGTGAAAA
Source organism: Rhipicephalus microplus (assembly GCF_043290135.1). NCBI lineage: Eukaryota > Metazoa > Arthropoda > Arachnida > Ixodida > Ixodidae > Rhipicephalus > Rhipicephalus microplus. Next base: position 48,710,421 of record NC_134702.1, on the reverse strand, counting down.
GAGACCGTTGCCATCGACAAGACTGATGCAAGACTAATGTGACGATGTCCCTGCTGAACACGAATTTTAAGTTTTCTTATTATCCCAAGTAAACAGCGTACATAAACAACGACGACAGTAGGATAAAAGTTGCTTAATGACAGAATCATTATAGTGCCGCCTCCCCGTCAAACACAAGCGCCAACGTGACATCTTCTGACTTTGTGTAATGCATTTTAAAAGGAGGCGGAAATGCTGCACGCCCCTGTGCTCAGATTTGTGTACACATTAAAGAATCCCAAAGTGTCGAAATTTTTGGAGCCCTCCACTGCGGCGTCTCTCATAATCATACGGCGCTTTTTGTATGTTTACCCCACGTACCAGACACTTTCGCGTAACGTGATTTTGTACCACGCATGACGTCATCTCATAACGTCGTCGCTTGGTCAAGTGCGGCTAGTGTGATCTCGGAGGTCACTCAAGGTATGGCTGCAGAGAGCTTTCGGTGCCACCGATCATGGAGGCAGTGCGAAACCACGTTGGGGGCAAAAGGAAGGAAAGGAAAAAAAAAGCGCAGAGAGGTCGACTAGACGCGCGTCCAGTTTGCGCCGAGGGAGAAGGGGTGAAAGGATTTAAGGAAAGAAAGAAAGAAGACGGAAGATTTCCAGAGGGGTTTAGTGCAATAGACTGAGAAGATGAAGCGGAAAAAGAAGATTTTTTTTTCCGCTTTGCAGTCGTCTTAGTGAGAAGTGTGAGGGACCATGTGATATTTTTGTGCGGTTGAAGCGACGCGCGTTGATGTTGTAACTGACTGCGGTGTGGGAGGTTTGTCACTTTGGGAATTCATCAACTTTTCTAAAGTGACAAAGAACGGCAAGCTTGCAATTTTTCGTGCGGCTTTTAGCCATATTATACTTGAAAGACGGGTCGCTATATTATGAAGAGTATTACATGACGAGAGCATCTCAAAGCCAGACTTCCGACAAATTAGTAACAGGTATAAGGCTTCGGTTCTGAAAAAAATCTGTCAGGTTGGCATTATTGAATTCTTGCATGATTGCAAGGAACGAGAGTATTCGAAGACCATAAAGCTTTTGTTGTACATTCCCGCGGTACATGTTACCATTAGTCATAACCTATATATATATGGTATATATATAGAGCCGTAGGCTAGAGGAATAATAATATGCGATGTCACTTTCGCCTTTGCCCTTGAGTTTGCAAAATTGGACAGTTTATTGCTGTCACATGGTAGACTGCATCGTACTCCAAGTTGTTGAACATTGTTTCTAAATACAAAATTTTCCCAGAAAGTGATACCCGGATAAGATAGCGCGCGGAGTGCATGCTTCAAGGTTTTATTTTGTACTATACATTAGATTTCAAGTTAATTTTGGAAGATTGGGTTTTCTTAAGTACTCCTGCTCGGCTAGATGATAAGAAATGTTATGCGCTCAGGACGATATAAACGTACAAACAAAGATGAAATCGCAGCAACATTTTTTATTCTCTTAGAGGGTCAATCTTCGAACGTCGCTTTTAACATTTACACAGCGATGGCGATGACAAGATTCGCCTGACACGTAAAGCCGCAGAAACGCTGGAATATGCAAAAAATATCCCAAACATTTCACGTATTACTTCAAAACATACAAAACAGCTACGGTGATGAGTTAGAATGAACGGTGCAAGAAGGAAACATAAAACATTGTCATATAACGTGAAGCAAGGCTGATAGTTGGGCTACTTGGTGATACATTATGGGCAGTACCAGCGCACAAACTCACGGGACGAAGTTTAAAAGAGAAAGTAACAATGAGTGCAATGGGACTCGAACGACCGACCTCGCCAGCTTTTGATGTGCTGCTTTAACCAACTACGCCACAACTGCCAACTGCCAGCGCTTGTTTGTGTCTCTTCTCTTCGTCCCGTGGGTTTGTGTGCTGGTACTGCCCATAATCATATAACGTATTAATCAATCCCAATTTTTTATTCGTATTCATATTTTTTGTTGTCATGAAGATGCCACACTGCATATCCTGCTGATGAGCAAATAAAATAAGGAGAGGGGAGGGAGGAGGGTAATGATTCAGTAGAGGCACGTGTGTTGCCGTGGTTTATAGTTTTAAAAACTCGTTTATTTCTCTATAGCCTTCGAAGATAAAGAAAAAAGGAACTGTTACGGCAGTCGTTTTTATGCCGTGCGTGTTCGTCAGAGCATCACGCGTACTTTTTTTCGATGCTTCTATGGCGTAGCTAGAAATCAAGCGGAAAATGCGGCGCCGTCAAGCAGCTGTGTATACGTCGTGGCATAGATAGATCCGAGCCATCAGTGGATGCCGCAGGCTGCCAGACAATGGCTTCCCACTAAAATAGCTACGCCTTTGGCGCTGACGCCCCACCCTCGGGACCCGTCGGCCCGTTTATTTTTGCTTTCGAGAGAGCGAAGCTGTTTGGAGAAACAGTGCCGCCGCGCTCTGGCCCGCCTGTCTGCGCCACCTCTTCGCTTCCGAGCTCGTAAAACGGAACGAGGAACGGCTGTGTAAAGAGGAGCAACATGCGTAACACCTTCGGCGTCCTTAAAGTCACTCTCTTTGAAGAACAGCACGTGTGATCTTGACTGTTTGCGCGTTTTCCTTTAGTTCAAGTATGCTATATACTTGCCGCGTGATGGCTTTTTTTTGGTTCCCTCATTATAGAGGTAATCTTTGTCATGTGCTTCCTCAGCAATATCGATCTTGAAGGCGTCGCAAGTGACGATGGAGCGACGTGCATACTGGTTTTGGTTTGTTCGTTTGAGATTTATTTTAATTGAGTGCGCTTTTATTGTACTTTAATTTGAAGGAAGGAGCGAAGGAAGACATGCCAGAGAAAGGCAAAGGCCTGACAGTGAAACCAACCTGGAGAATGCTTGGTTGACTAGCTACGCTGGGTGATTGACAAAGGGAATATGAACCTGCTGTCATCAGAGACACTTTGGGAAAAATGCATTTGAATATTTCTGCTTCTACGTGTTAATATTAGCGCTATTACTCCCTCACAATCACAACTAAGAAACAGTTGTTGATACTCTGTAGGAATTCTGTGTAAAATACCCGCCCCGCATAAGTTCTTGGTGGCGCTCGCTCTTCTGCAGGCTCTAGGCGTGCTCACTGACACACCACTCTCTGTGGAAAAGGGAGGTTTATAATTGACTTACAGTGAAACGACGCGTAGGTTACCGTTGACAGCCTGTCACTATCACTGCCCCTGGCTTGACCACCTACATTTGGAAATTAAAGATTCTGAGATAATGCACCTATCTATCTATCTATCTATCTATCTATCTATCTATCTATCTATCTATCTATCTATCTATCTATCTATCTATCTATCTATCTATCTATCTATCTATCTATCTATCTATCTATCTATCTATCTATCTATCTATCTATCTATCTATCTATCTATCTATCTATCTATCTATCTATCTATCTATCTATCTATCTATCTATCTGTCTGTCTGTCTGTCTGTCTGTCTGTCTGTCTGTCTGTCTGTCTGTCTGTCTGTCTGTCTGTCTGTCTGTCTGTCTGTCTGTCTGTCTGTCTGTCTGTCTATCTATCTATCTATCTATCTATCTATCTATCTATCTATCTATCTATCTATCTATCTATCTATCTATCTATCTATCTATCTATCTATCTATCTATCTATCTATCTATCTATCTATCTATCTATCTATCTATCTATCTATCTATCTGTCTGTCTGTCTGTCTGTCTGTCTGTCTGTCTGTCTGTCTGTCTGTCTGTCTGTCTGTCTGTCTGTCTGTCTGTCTGTCTGTCTGTCTGTCTGTCTATCTATCTATCTATCTATCTATCTATCTATCTATCTATCTATCTATCTATCTATCTATCTATCTATCTATCTATCTATCTATCTATCTATCTATCTATCTGTCTATCTGTCTGTCTGTCTGTCTGTCTGTCTGTCTGTCTGTCTGTCTGTCTGTCTGTCTGTCTGTCTGTCTGTCTGTCTGTCTGTCTGTCTGTCTGTCTGTCTATCTATCTATCTATCTATCTATCTATCTATCTATCTATCTATCTATCTATCTATCTATCTATCTATCTATCTATCTATCTATCTATCTGTCTGTCTGTCTGTCTGTCTGTCTGTCTGTCTGTCTGTCTGTCTGTCTGTCTGTCTGTCTGTCTGTCTGTCTGTCTGTCTGTCTGTCTGTCTGTCTGTCTGTCTGTCTGTCTGTCTGTCTGTTGTTGGGGGGGGGGGGTATCAAACCCGGAACCAACGCCTTTCCGGGGCGCTCGCTTAACCAATTCAGCTAACCAGGAAGCAACAGCTAGCAGGCTGGCTTTTTCGGTTTCCTGTGCTGCCATCTGCTACTGTGTTCGGAGGCGGAGCTTGGCCAATTAATCCGAGACAACCGGACTCGTCAGAATGAACAGAATGAAGAACTTTGAGACCGGCAGGTGTGTGGAGGACGCTTCCACATCGTTTACAGTCTTTCCCGCCAGGAGAAGAGCGCATGCGTCGTAGCACCGTGAGAAGCTGGATTGGCAGCGCGAATGCGAAATGTTCAAGCCCATTACCATGGACAGATAACATTGCAAATGAGGAACACGTATGCATTTTCTTGGGGTCTTGTTGCTAGGACTGGGTGACTGTGAAGTATGAAAACGAAAAAAAAAGAAAATTGGTGAATGGTATTCCGGAGGCACCGCGTTAGAGTTCTTCGAAAGGGCAGCGAAAGCGAACGAGCGCATCAAGTCACATCAAATGAGACATGAGCACCATCTGTCAGTTTTCTTCAAAAACAAAACGCGTGGCTCTGAGACGGGTGTGCGCGCCCGTTTCAGAGGTGATAAGAGGTAGAACGCAAGGCTACGGGTAGGTGCCACCACCATCTTGTTTTAGCAAAGCGTTGGAAACACTTTTCTGTTCGTGCAAGCGTTGCATGGTCAGCGCAGTGTGATAAGCGCTGCGCACCTTAAAATTACTTGTGTGTGCCTTTTCTAGTAAAAGACGCACTTGCAGAATATATACGTGTTGTTATGCTGCACCAGGCATGAGCAATGATTGCTTTTTAATCGACAATTGCGCAAGTATGAACGCTGAATCTTGAGCAACGTAGGAGGGCGCTGAGGATGGGGTCGGCCGTTTCAAACACACGATGCTGTTAAGATTAGACAAACAGACAAATGTACAGATAGACAGACCAAAATTTTTGCGTCGAAGGTCCCCAAGAAAGACTCTCGTCTTTAGAAAACAACGTAAGAAGACAGAGATATTAGGGGGCACAAAGACGAGCTGTATCAGCACTTGTGTGCCTGCCACCTACCGATCCTGTGTTTTCGCGCTGTGTTTTTCTCGCGTTACGATGCTATCAACCAAACTAGCCCACCGACAAGCATTAACAGATGTGAATTATTCCTATCATAACCAATAACACATGGTCGCCCATTTCCATGAATGTTGAACGATCCCAAACCCACGCCTTCTGATATGACTCTTAAAGACACAGAGAGAGAGAAGATAATTTTTTTTCCTGGTCTAGTTCGCATTGCTTACAGTATGGCATTTTGACGTTGGTATTGATTTACTGTGACATTCTGTGTATGTATATTTCACGTGTATGTACGCTCCGTTCCGTGTGTTAAATAAGTCAGCTGGAAGTTCCGCCCATGTTGTCCAGTTCGCGAATTTCTTGGGTGGCAGTTGTTTTCACTAACGCGGCTATACGTCACCCAGGAGAGATAGAAACGCCGAACTAACGCGCTGCGCTCGTTTTTTTTTGTTCTTTTAATGTATTGGCTCTGTCACAGTGCTTCGGAAAGTAAGGCCCTTGCTCCTGGCAACGAACAAATTATTGCTCTATCCACGAGTGAGCTGTCAGGACAGAAAAAAACTGAAAGCGAGGCGTGTATATACGTCGATAAATAAAGGACCCGTCGGCAAATGCGTTGCTCACCCGGGGCGTGTGCTTCTACACTACATTATTTAAGAAGCTCTCGCACGCGCGCGTTTTCTCGGAGCCAGAGGCGTCGCGGCTTACGACCAGAGCCAAGCGTGCCAGAACGATCGATGATAATCTTCAGCCAGTGCGCTCGTATTTTTGAACAAGCTCGCGTTTCGGTGCCTAAGAGTAACCTGAAAGGAAAAAAAGTACAGAAGTGCAGGGAAAGGAAAAAAAAAAGCAAGGGGTGGGGGGCTTATTCACAGGAGACAGTATTAACTTGAACCGTCTGGCACCGGAGACAGGCAAAAAACAGTCAGCAGTGATTGAGTGTAGATAGAGGCATCGGTCAGGCTTCAGTTCCAGGACTATGGTTACCCTTGGCCCTCGTGGTCACGTCACACTGGGACGCATACGTCGCCCCCCCCCCCCCCTCTTCCCTACCGTCAGTCTATCTATTTTCAAAGAAGGGGCAAAAGCCACTTACAATGATGACCTGTTTCCATACTTTGCGTACAGAAAATCCGATCTCCCATTGCCTATCCTTGTGCAATGGCATTTTTTGACGGGCCGTAACTGAAAGCGAAACCATAAAATGCAACATGTCTTTATTGATCGTGAAAGCTGATGCGCAGTAGAATAAGTGGGGGAATTATAGAAAATATCAACAATGGGGTTTTCTAAATCGTCGTCAGAAGTTTCCCTTGCATGCTGTTTTTTTTTTTTGAAGTTGGCACGATTATATCTTTTTATTGAAAAGTGCTAATAATACGAGCTCTGGCAATTTTATTCATGAGCATGCTGAGAAAGTGATGCAAAATTTTCACCCCTCTGCCGTGGGCTCTTTGTGAGATAAGGACCTGAAAACTTCTCAGAAAAACGTTTTTAGGTCCAATTCAACAATTAAAAAAAGAAAACAAAGAAAATGCCAGTCTTGCGCGGAAGGCACAGCACAGTCTCGGCAAAAGCTAGAAAATCGGCCTTTCAGAGCTTTTTCTAACACTCTTCGGGTAACTCCTGCATACACACTTGCTGGGTACCTACTACGGCATTAATAAGGAAAATTTTAGGTATGCCGGCATTCGCTATGCTATCCTTCGCCATTCTTCTGAGAAGCGTGGTATCCGCTGAACTATTGCGAGGAACTTTGTTCCAATCGTTCATGCAGTGGCTGACGACGATGAGGAATTATGCCTGAAGTGGGTATGCGTCACATTTATTAGGTGACCAAGAACAAGCTTTTGTAGTAGTTTGGAGCATTGGACGACCAACTCGTTACACTATTCACATTGTGTGATGCCTGGTCGTTCTGCTGTTCTAAAACGTTTTGTTACTCATAATAATCCGTTACTCGTAAAACGCTCTCTGCTGGGAACCGCGTTTTATGATGAAGACTATTTATGATGAAGACTCAAACTATAAAGTCGTCCTGCCACGTCTTCCAACGGGTAATAATGTTTTGACTTCCATTTTTCTTCATGCCGACTTGAGTGGTAGGCCGTACCGTGCCCCAGACTTCAGTGACGCGATGCTTTCAGTGGTGAGCACAGTGGACCTCATAGGAGTTGGCCAGTATCAAATGGGACATGTATGAATGGTTACGTGTGCAAGCAGCATGGCGAAACAGAAACTCATCACTTGTGGTGAGCTCCGTGTAAAAGGGCTGAAGTGCATGGTGCTAGATCCGGAGACCAAGAATATTAGGCTGAAACGTCTTTGGCTTCCACCTCATTTTGAATCGCGACTTGTTGAAGAGGCGTTCCAAGCTTACGTCGTTGTGAAGTCCTTTGAGAGAGAGGCATGGAGATGTTCAGGAATAGAACAATGAATGAAAACAAATAGGAACGTTGCCTTGGAGCTCAAGGACGCCATCACTGTAAGCTCAATACCACACCTTATGTCAACCTATGGCCACTGATGCCTCGTACTTATTCCCGGTAGGCCTCCACTGTGTCTTCAGTGCAAGCGAGTGGGGCATATCCGTCGACTGTGCAAAACACCGAGGTGCTTGCAGTGCCATCGATTTGCTCACTCGTCGGATGCCTGCGTGTTGACTTATGCAGACAAACTCCATTATGGCCAATGCATAGAAGAGCAACATTTAGATCATCTTATGGATGTCAGTGAGGTAGTTGATGCGACAGGAGAAGCTGCGGCAGGAGCAGAAGGTGCCTTAAAGGAAGCTGAACACTTGTCCACGGAGACCCTCGACATGCAAAATAACATCGCTAACAACGCAAGTGAAAGCATAAATGAATGCAATGCTGCGAAAGAACACCACCTGAAAGACCTTAACCCTTTGGGCCCTGGCGGAATCAATTGAGACCACCGCACCACATTTACCCTTGAATCTCGGAAACACAACCAATCGTGCTCATTCTTGGGGGCAGAGTTCCTCAATTATGCCCACTGCAATTGATATGAATATTTCGGCACGTTTGTTGAGAAGCGCGACCGAGGTCTTCGGTGAAGCTGAGGCGCGTAAGGGGAGGCTGGTAGGCGCCATTTTCGGGATGACATCCCGAAACTGTTTTAGTGAGTATTAGGCTGAGAAGAAAGTCATTGGTTCTTATTTTATGTACACTGTTGATTGGCAGAAAAAAAAGCCATTTTTTTATTTTCCAGTCACTGAGCCCTTATGACCTACTTTGATGCCATGTTAATTAATGCAAAATCCTTGCACCACTGGAGCAATTTTTGTGGTATTCTGAGGTCCTACCTACAATGAAAACACGCACAAAAAGTTTCAGCGACTAAAATAAAAATCGAGGGCTGACAGAGTTAAAGACAAGCCTCCTGACAACGAGGAACAAGAAGTAATGGATAGCGGTCAGGCAAGCCCCGCCGTGGTGGTCTAGTGGCTGAGGTACTCGGCTGCTGACCCGCAGGTCGCGGGTTCGAATCCCGGCTGCGGCGGCTGCATTTCCGATGGAAGCGTAAATGCTGTAGGCCCGTGTGCTGAGATTTGGGCGCGCGTTAAAGAACCCCAGGTGGTCAAATTTTCTGGAGCCCTCCACTACGGCGTTTCTCATAATCATATGGTGGCTTTGGGACGTTAAACACCACATATCATCATTATCATCATCGGTCAGGCAAAGAAGCGTCAGGCACCTGTCACCGATGATGCAACAACGAGTGCGCCAGACAGGACAGAGCAGGTGTCTTCATGTGGTCCACGTGTCACCTCCTTTGGGGACCGAGGGACGCACCGCTTATGCCAGCGTCCTCAGGAAGGTGCTCCTAAGAAGTGCAAAAAAGGTAAAGCCACAGGTTGCCCTGTGGCTGAAGGTGTCCTACAAAAGTTTTAAGATAGCGAAATGGCTACCACGCCAACGTTTCCCATGAGTGAAGCGGCACTCAACGTCTGTAGCTTGGGGAATGTAAGGCGTCAGTGGCACTTGTGCCACGTGCTTGAGCAGTACAACATTGGTGTAGGTGTAGTGCAAAAGACTAAGATTTCGGCCGCTCGTGACACCAATCTTGCGCCGGAAGTTTTTCGTGATTATCATTGATACATCAGGCAAGCACGTGGTGCTTCCGCTGGATGCTTTTATTTAGTTTGGAAGCTCTTGAATCATACTTTGACGTCGCTACATGTTGATGGGGAAGGACGCCTCATATGTGACTTTTCTTTTCATTCCCATAATTGGAAGTTTATCTGCCTCTATGCTCCCTCCAAAGTGAATGTTAGGAATGCTTTTCCCTCTCTTTAACTTCGCTGCTAAACACTGACGAAACTTTGATAGTTTTCGGAGACTTTATTTGTGTTTCGGAGACTTTATTTGTGTTTGTGACGCGAGAGATTATTCACATATAATAAATCGTTATGATGCAAGTGCAACTTTACTGCATAAGTTATTCAATGACCACAATTTAATAGATATGGGAGCGCATGCACAATCCTCGGTCAGGTTCACACACTTTCAAGGCATATCTCATGCTCGTCTTGACCGTGTGTATGTATCTCTAAGCCTATGTTCTCACATTCATAATTATGCTGTAAAGCCCATATTTTTTACAGACCATTGCTTGGTCACCGTTCCTTGGGGTGCTGAAAAATTTTGTAAAACCCCCTAAACTGGGACATATAAAAGCTTAACGTACAGTTGCTGCGCGAAGATTGTTTTGTTAAAATAGTAAGAGAATCGGTACAAGAGGTAACACAGTGTCGACAGCTGCCAATTTTCGCTCAATAGGAAAGGTTCAAAGAAAGAGTTAAAGGGGTACTGACACAAAATTTCGGGGCCGAGATAGCCAACGGGGTCGGTTCTCGTAAACATTCGTATACCATCTGCAAGATATCAACAGGGAATATATCTTGGAAGGCATTTTAAATTATTTTGAAGTTTGCGTGAGCACCCGACTCCATATCGCTATAGACACACTTGGAGGTGACCCCGAAGTGACCCCCTACTTCCCTCACATCAACATGCTGCGGTCAACAAAACAAGTTATGATAACGTCATAGCCGCAATTTTTCTTTTGCCGCGTTGGTTCCCAAAGTCTATATTTCTCGGTGGCTGGTGCGAGTGCGTGACCGTGGCGCAAACTTAGAAAGTTTTGTGTTTGGCACATTCCAGTCCCGTTTCCTATTCGAAGGTAATTTTTCATGCGGACCGTGCGGAAGTGCGTCACAGTTCTGTGTGCTGACGTGGTCAAGAGGTGCACACGCTAGGTGGCCACAGTTGCACCTTGTTTATGAAACTCTCTCAAACCGAAGCTGAAACTGATTGATAGTGAGAGCCTGGAAACAATTATCCGTCACGTGCTGAAGCAAACGATGTGTCGTGTCATGACTAACAGGCCCCCAGTAACGCATTAGAGAAGAAAAACGCCAGGCTAAAGTTTTTTGTGTCAGTAACCCTTTAAACTATCAGGCGATTAGTATTTCATGTAAATAGCGCAAATAAAAAAAGAAAAGCTGAAAACGCTATCTTTGTGATTTATTTCATAAGCTCCGTACTTTTGAAAGTCAACAGCTGGGATTGTATGTGGACGAAATAAATGTGATTCAAGCACAGATACAAAATTTCGATACAGATTTATACAAAGGAGCAAAGATTTGTTCCCGTGTTACCCATTTCACTGACGAGGATTCCACTAAAATATTCCTCGGGGATGAAAAGAGATATACACTTTCTGAACAGAGACTGCTAATTGAGTCGCGGGGTTCTCTCTGCACAGAGAAATGTGAAATAAGAGCCGCATTTGAAGATTATTACAAAAGTTTGTTCACCGTGGCTGAGCTTCAGGAGAATTTTGAGGAAGAAGCTGATCACTTCATTGCCCTTGTGCCTCAGTTACAAGATGATAATAGACTCACTGTAGATGAGCCCATAGCCAGAGAGGAAATTAGATTTGCAATAACAACGTTGCAGAAAAACAAAACTCCTGGCCCAGATGGCCTTAGTGGCGAATTTTACATAGCATTTCAGGAACTTCTGATACCTTTCCTTGAGCAACTTTTTAAAGAGGCTCATGAACGTGGTGAACTTCCTCCTTCTTTCTATCAAAACCCTACAACATTAATACCAAAAAGTACTGATCTTGATGCATTAAACAGAGTTAACGGATATAGGCCTATATCGTTATGCAACCTTGACCACAAAATATTTGCAAAATTGTTGAAAAATTGGCTACAGACAATTATTACTAAAAGTTTAGGTGACCCCCAAACTAGTGGAATTCACGGTCGCTCTATACAGACAAACATTCATATTGCACGGTGAGTTCTTGAGTGTATTGATGGTAGAATGGACCAAGAAGCCCTCCATCAAATACACCTTGCTAAAGCATTTGATAAGGTACAGCATCCTTTTTTGTTCCGGTTCCTAAGACACCTTCAGTTGGGTGATGTACTGTACAACGGTATTTCACTCTGTTATAAGAAGTGCACAACCAGGCTAATTGTAAATCGCACACATTACAATATAATAGAGTGAAATTCATCTGTACGTCAGGGATGTCCGCTCTCGCCTTTGCTTTTTTGCAATTTATCTGGAACCGCTATGATTAAGTGTGCTTCTAAACTCTAGTATAAGAGGCTACCGATATGATGATGAAAAAGTTTAAGTTATAGCTTATGCAGATGACATTGCCTTCTTTTGCGTTGATAAACCGAGCGTTCAAGAAGCAGTCAACACTGCGTTTCGGTGAAGTCGCTGGCGCCAGCATAAATTTTGATAGAAGTAGTGGATTCTGGCTAGGCATGTGGGCGCAAACTCCTTCGGTCTTCGTCTTCGCAAATATCCGTTGGAATGCGACTCCTATGAAGTACCTTGGTGTGCCTCTCGATAGCTATCGTAACAGCAGCCCACACTGAACCGCTGCGACAACTACGATCCGCCGCAAGGTGGCAACATGGCATGGATGGGAGATTTCCATTTTTGCAAGAGCGAAAGCGTGCAATGTATTCCTTGCGTCAAAGCTTATTTATGTTCTGCAGGTTTTGCACTGCTCTCGTGTGCACATTCAAGCCTTTCATAGGATATTTGTCTTCTTTATTTGGAGCTCTTCCTGAGAACCCATGAGAAGAGAAAATCTTTTTCTTCCGCTTAAAAAGGGTGGCCTTGGCCTTGTGCATATGTTCGTGCGACAGTTAGTGTTGTGATTTTTTTACCGCAAGGCTGTGGGTCACCCCTTTCCTTTAGTGGTTCTTCGTAACCGTCTGTGTTACCACCTTCTTTTTAATCATGTCACAACAAGCGTTGCTAAAGAATTGTCGTTGTGGGGATTCCTAAAAGAAATTATTGATGCTGCCAATTTTTGAAAGCGAGGTTCAGCTTAGAGTATTTGTATGCTATTGGCAGAACAAATTTAACCGCTGCACTTGTGAATAACCTTTTCCACGAACCCGTTTATTGAAAGCCATATTCGCTTTCGTCTGGTCACGATGTATTATTTAGTGTACGTAGAATGCGAATATCTCCTTCAGCGAAAACAGTCTTCTTTATATTGCACACTTCCACGCTGCCAGTGAAAACGTGGCTGAAAGAAACAATCAATATACGTACCCTGGACAGTGAATGTAGACTCTGCAACCAACCTGAGACGATAGAGCATTGTTTTATTCATTGTCGTGACGCTTTTTGTTTTTGGGACACTTTAAAAAGAAAAACAAGAAAAGAACTCCCAATCGCAGCTCATGGGATTAAGTTCCTCCCGTTCAACAAGAGTCTGACTGATAATACCCATATGACCTGTTTATGTTGTGGGGACTTTATTCCCTATGGGAAAAGTCGCATGATTGATAGACAGGCCAAGCCACCACAGTCAACGAGATCGTCTTCCAAGATGCAGCTGCCCAAGTGCGCAGCGTTGTTGAGACTTTTAACCCCGTTTCGGAGTGACTTCCTCTTCTTGACGCTTGTGTGTGTTTGCCTGAGTTCTGATGAAGTACGTTGTACGTACTTCACTGGTTCACTGGTGGTGAATTTATGCATTAAGGAAAAAAAAACCGGCGTAGCTTAGTGGTAGAAAACTGGGCTGGCACACAGTGGACCCAGGTGCGAGCCCCATTGTGTTATTGGTGCTAGTTTTGTGTTTTTTTTTTTGCGAATTTTGCGCGATGTGGTTGCAGACACCGGGGAGGCGGCGAACAACTAAGGCGCTTCGTGAGACCCGACGTGATCTCATGACAGCTTTCGCTGTAAAAAATCTTGCCTACGCAGACATTCTAAATATAATTGAACGTAAGTGCCTTTACGCCTATATGTAGCCAAACAAATTTGAGGCGCGTAGCTCTAATACATTTTGTGTAATTCATCGCCAGATTAAAAAAAAAGAAGCAGTTCAGGTAAACGTGGCACTTTACCTCTCCGTCATTATTGATTTTCAGTGCTGCAAAAAATTTTTATAGCAAAAACAATTGTGGATCTCTTCGTTCCGCTGATCAGGCAACAATATATACAATTTTGAAAGAAACTTAAGCGGTCGACGAGCCATGCTTTGTTTGATCTTATGGTGAATATAATGTTTCAAAAGCTTCAAATTATTGCCTATCAATCAGTTATACAGACACAAGCTATGTTTAGAGAAACTGCGCGAGTATATAGTAAATACATCTATAAACTTGGACACGTGTTATGTCAAACGAACACCATATTAATTACGTAAGTGCTTAATACACAAACCTACATTCCGCACAAACCACAGTTACCAACGGTTAAGCTCACGCCTGCACCAGACATTCTAAATCAATACCCATCCATACTTCATTTATTGATGAGTGGAACATCATTTAGCTCATTCAGAAAAATAACCGGAGAACTCCGAACAAAGAAAAGCAATGATTCCTTTGATCTTTAAAATTTTGTGACTATATATGTCTTGTGTTTGCGTACACCAATTTCATCCTGGCACGTGATTGTTTATTACATCACTGTAAATGACATGTCTGACTCATAGATAATACCTCTTTTTTAAAATTCTTTTCAGTAAACTTTTATAGGTATCAGTGGTTGGACATAAGTGGGCCTAGTCATGCTGTTCTTTTCCGTATTAATTCATTTTGTGAACACTTATTGTTAGTATTCCAAGCATTTTGTCGAATGTTGATTACATTTCTTGTGCAGCATATTTGCAATAGTGGCGAGAAGGTTTTCTTATTTATTTTGTTTGAAATTCAGTATGAGTACACAATCGTCGTACAGATACCGCTCACTCTAAGACAGCTGTGTTTATGTCGTTGTGCACTCAAATCATAAATTTTGTTATTCTTATAACCTTCTGGATGAATATGTACCAGTACATTCCGTACTACATATAGTTGCTTGTGTGTTTATGTTTTGCTGCCAGGGGGGCACTACCTATTCAGGCGTTTACTCAGCCTTCAGTCGTGTCCCCCAAAGCAAGCTGTAACAATTTCGCCTTGAATAAATAAAAATAAAAATAATTAACTGAAGTTGATTCATGTAGCAGTGTCTAGGGCAACCATCCTCGCGAGCACATAGCGGTACATATCAACTTCCCGCTTCTGGCCTTGCTAATACCCCTGTTACTGTTGGCGTCGTCAGGCAGCTGTAAACAACTGGTTTTGTAAAACATATGTCGGTGCGTACAGTATTGGTAATTATGTTTAACGTCGTTTTGTAACGTTTGTCTCAATAAAGATATAAGACCATAGTCACCTTCCCTCCACATGCTTCGCATAACATCGGTTCCCAAGGTACGTGGGATCTGCGGAATTTTCGTTTATCTAATCAGTGAAAATTAAAAAAAAAAAGAAGTGTTGAAAACCAGACTCCCTGGGCTTTCAAAGGATTCCATGACTCGGACTAGGCGAGACGGATATTTCGTGCTGAATGGGAGTTGGTACTCGAATGAAGCATTTAGTCTAGCTTCCGCAAGCTTTTATAACGAGTCATATACTGCTGTAATGCGCTAACTGATGCTAATGTACAGCTCCAATATTTTTATGTGGTTTGTGATTAACTCTTTCTCTCTCACCGCGCGCGCGCGCGCGTGCGTGCGTAAATGTGTGTGTGTGTGTGTCTGTGTGTGTGTGTCTGAGTGTGTTTGTGCGCGCGTATGTATATGTGTGAGCGCGCTCATTTTCCGAAGTGATGAAGGACTAATGAAAGCTGCAATTGAAGCCTCACAAGAAGCTACTGATCATTTGTGGGTGGGCAGATGGGTTGTTACACTAAGTAATTTGGTACGAAAGCGAGATGGGATAAAAAAAAGAAGACCGATTGGTTGAGCCTGCTACCGGGAATGTGCGTGCGTTCGTGCATTGTGATCATCTCGTATCCTTTCTCGCACGTGACCGGACGTCACTTCATCTTCTTAAGCTGTATCGATCGTTGGGCAGCCGCAGACACCATTGTCTGCACGCGAGCACATCGCTGATGGCTGCGGGCCGCCCAATGGTCTTTCCTGTCTTCGCACCACGTGATCTTTTGCTTTAGATTCCCCACTTTTACTCCGCCGCAGCTGAAAGAGAAGTTTTGCACCGATTTCTCTTTTGTATGTGGCTCGGTAGCAAGCACGCGGAAGTGAGTGCTGTCACGTTTTTTTTTTCCTTTCTTTGGAATGAAATGCCTGCTCACTCACTCCTCATTTGTGGTCGTCACGAATATGTACTGCCTCTTTTTTATTTTTGTGTTGGCCCTGTTGCAGAACATTTTCACAGTCCCGTGACAACCGCGTCATCAAAATGAGTTTAGCAAACTGGCGAAAACAGCGCTACGGGACAGCAGTGAGTGGTCTTTGTGTCAGTTGTCTTTGCAGGGTATACCGGAGCAACAAAGCGAACGAAATACTAGTCATTGTCTGGTATTGCACTTAACAAAGATGCTCCTCCTTTTTTTTTTCTTCTGTCGCATTGTTAAGGAAGATAGAAATATTACAAGTGTGATCGCATTCATAACTGCAATGCATTATGCAGGAAGTATCAACACTGCGGTGAATAACCATTCGACTTTCAACTGTAGCATCAGAAATCGAGGGGTACAGCTGAGCAGATTTCATTCTTGTGCTTCTTTTGTGGTGTTGCCACTGTTGTTTCGTCTTCTAACCGACGTGGCCAGACTAGTCGTTTCCTTATCGATCCGACTCATGATCTTTCTGCCTTATCGAAACGCAGGTATTCGCGGATTTGTGTGCGCTTCGTATAGAGTGCAGAGTCTACCGCGAAGAAAGTGGGGAAGTAGCTCCGCGTTTGTTTTGCAAGTCTAACTTCATAAAGACCTGAACTTGTTTACGTGAAAGTGTGAAAGGCACACATACCCAACTTCTAGGTGCCCCTCTATGTGGCAGTTGTCAGTGCGCTCTTTCCCTACTCACGCCCTCAATAGTGGTAACTGCAGCCGTCGGACTCCTCAAACTTATCTCGACAACACTTCCCCAATTCATGCAGCGGTATAGATCGCGCTACGACAGCAAGGGCTATGGCGACGCCCTGTCTTCAGTATTTGCTCCCATACTGCTGGTCGGTTCACCGAACTCTACGAATTTGTCTGCTGTCGTGTCTAGATTTCGGAACGGAGAGTTTCATGACTGGTAAGGTACCAGATGAAGTGTTTCTAGCTGCTTGGGTCAACGTTTTAGGGCGTTGGTTGTCAAACGGGGCATTTATGTCTGTTTCAACGCGTGTATTCGTTTCTCTTTCTTTTTTTGTTATGGGTGACCTGGGGCTATTACGCTAAGTGCTGCTCATCATCTTCGAGTGGCGTTTACTTGAGAACAACAACTTTCAGGAACACTTGGGGCAATCTCAAAATGTCTCTGCCATATCTTCGCCGTAGAACGTCCGACTTCATGTTGTCGAAAATAAACTTGATTTCATTTTTGGCGTTCTCTGTCAGCGTCTACACGAGTGACAGCGTGGTTGGCACAACGCAAAGACACGTTGTCTTGGCATGCTTGGCACAGTGCCAGGAAATTCGTCGCCCGTTGACGCCGACCTTGTATAGTGACAGTCACGTGAGTGATACTACACGCCCCAGAATAAACTCCTTGTAAGATTAAAAGTACGGAAGGTTAATAAGTAGCGTAGTGTGTACAACAAAAGCTTTAGAAGGTCAGTGAGTCTCTATACGACTACGTTTCCGAGCAAACCAACAGCTGGGATACTCGGGGCCTAGAGTTTCATAATAACACACTAGAGGAAAATATAGCGCTAGTGTCTATGGTAGCTGCAATGTATCGCGCTCACGCCAGTAGGGAATTCTAGGCAGAACGTTATTCACATAAGTTCCATTCTTGAGACTACGTGTGGACTGCAGTCTCTTTGTCACAATACAATGTTCATGAAAATCACAACACTGCCACTTCCCTACTTTGTGTCTTTTAGGGTCCACCGTTAAAATAAGCTCAAGATGTTTACAAGAAGGCACAATTTTTTGCTAAACAAAAGGCAAAATTGTGATATGAGCGAAACCGAAATTGCGTTCGAAACCACGAGCATGAATACTAGGCAATTCCATGTAATGTCCATCATTCCCGTGGTGTCTATAGACGATTGTGGCGCTCCAGTTCTCCCTAGCAAACATTGTAGGAAACTCTATGGCCTCAGGAATTGGATGTTGTACGTGTTCCCAACGTGCCAGATTAGTTTACGGGTTATGCCACTTTTGGAGCTCCCATTTGTATTTTTTTTAGAACTGCGATGGGGAATGGTCAGACAGGGCAGTAAAACTGTCTTAAACAAGACGATAACCACTGGAGAAAAGAAACGTGCGCATAATTGAGGTGAGTAACTTCCGCATCGTGGTGCGCCTTGCGTTCTTGTTTGCATGTCTTCTCTATTTTATTATTGGCATGCATTGTTTTATTTATCATGCAGTTAGTATAAAGAGACCACGATAAGTGCAAAGTGTGTCGTCCCCAGTATGTGCTTTTTTAGTTTGGACTAATTTACGAGAGAGATTCGCCTAAAATCTGCCCAGCTCACTAGTTACGTAAGGGCGGTGTTTTAAGTAGAATAATTAGAGTAAAAAAGTGCTTCATCGCCTCACCATTTCCATTCAACAGTGTCCTCGTTTGCCAGGCTCCGAAAGCAGGTACCCATTCGCTGCTTTTTTTTTTATCGTCAGCAGTTCAACAGCTGCTTACGGGACGACTTTATGCTCTCTCATAGTAGAGTACCTAGTACTCTAAATCGTTAACTACTTTCTCCAAACACACAGGAACTCGTTGGGTGTGCGAGGAAAACTCGCCTTCCTATTAGGGACGGCTTTCACTTTTCCCATAGTAGAATACCGAGTACTCTAAATCATTAACCACTTTTTCTAAGCACACAGGTCTCGAAAGTGTCAGAAGTAGATTATAAAGAACGCAAGGGAAACTCGCTGGGCGTAATGCGTTGGCTTTAGAAAGGGACGGCGCACTGCTGTCCCATAGTTGAGTACAAAGTACTCGAAGTCGTTAAACACCTTTTCTAAATATATAGACAAATTCCACCGAACTTACGTCATGAAAATGTGGTGGCCCTGAAAATGCGGTGGTCATGAATGTGGTGGTCATGAAAATGTGGTGTCCTGGTGGGCAAAAGACGCTCTGCCTACCGCAGTTTCTGCTGGGTTTTTAATGGTGCATGTGGTGTTTGTTCTCAGTCAAGCAAAGAGAAAAAAAAAACGGTATGCCGACGAACTACATCGCGGTTGGATGGGAGTCGCGTCTCACAACTTAGTTTTGTTTGTTGGCGCACATCGCAGCCCTCAGCGCTTATGGCTTTCACAACGCTTATGGCGTCTCACAACGTCGTTTTGTTGGCGCATACCGCAGCCCTCAGTGCTTATGGCGGAAGTTACGTGCGGACGTCGCTATCATTTTACCCATAATGTCGACATCGGCCTACCTGTGTTTACAAACATGGAATGGGTCTATAGAGCGTAAGTTATGTCAACAGGGCCTCAGTGAGTGTGAGGCCAACGGGACGGCTTTATGCTCTTCCATAGTAGAGTACCAACATATTTCTCTAAATCATTACCAACTTTTTATAAACACACTCGCTTCCCGATGCTAGAGCGACTGTACTCGGAGTTGCTATCTGTTTCGTCGGAGGAGCTCTTTTTTTTTCGGTGAAGAGGAATTCCTTCGGCACTGGTCTTGTCCTTTTCGGTTGGTCTGGGAGGGACGAGTGAAGCTTGTCCTTCGGCCGGCCTTGTACTAATGGGCTGATGTATCGGTTGGCGTCGGCAGTAATGCCATGTCGACATGTAAATACGCAAAATGTACATATTGATCTTTCGTTTGTGCCTTTTGTTTTCCATGCAATATGCACATGGGGACTTGTCTTCTTGTGACACATTTTTGTGTGTTTGTGCTTGTGCGGAACATTGACTGTACGTGCTCCTTCCGTGTTATCAGATATTCACGGTCAGCCAAGTTAAGTGAATTTTGTCATCATTGTTAACGTATGTCTAACAAGGTAATGTTTATTTATTAATTCAATTATTTGGTTATTAAATTGGTAATTATTGATTATTTATTAACAAACAAATTTTTAATAATTAGTTGAATAATAGTTATTAATTTATTTATTATACCTTAAAGGTCTTATACAGAGGGCTTTACATGAGGGAGTGGGCAAACAATATATAGTTTTTAAAACAATGATTCTATGACATTGATGAACTTATCTGTGTTGTAATGATTGATGACACTTGAGGGAAGATTGTTCCAGTCCGTGGCTGCCTTAGTGAAAAAATAAAAAAAAATGGTGGGCTGTTTTGCAAGCAGGAGGAGAGTTGACGGCCTTGTGCGCGGTGACTTGTGTGGTCTGAAGTATGATAGGCTGGTTGAATCGGGGAGTTATAATTAAACGCATGGTACATTTTGCGATACAAGGATAGTCTATGAATCTTACCGCGTAGGTCTAGGTTAGGTAAACCTGCCTTACTTTTAAGGGCAGTGACACTGGTATGATATGAGTAATCTGGATAGGACGAATCTAACGGCGTGGTTTTGAACTAGTTCGATGGACTCACTTAGGTTACATTGTGGTGGCTGCCAAATGGCGGATGCATATTCTAGTTTTGGGGTAATTAGGGTTTTGTAGGCTAGTAATTTGACTAAAGGAGGGGCAAGGTGTATGTTACGGCAAAAGTAACCAAGAGCTCTGTCAGCATTGTTGGCTATTTTACTTACATTAAAAGACCAGTGTAAATTCTTTTAGTTTTAATACAACTGGGGAAAAGCACTGTACAACCATTAATAATATAGTTAGCAGTGGTAAAGTTCTGGCCTCTGTGGAATGAAACAAGTGCAGTTTTACTAGTGTTTAAAACCATCAGCCATAAGCGACACCTCTCGGCCAGTTTTAGTAGGTCACGATGAAGTGTAACTATATCTGAAAATTTAGTAATGGGTCGGTATATTACACAGTCACCAGCAAAGAGGCGAATGTTAGATGAAATATTATCGGGTAAGTCATTGACGCGATGTAAGAAGAGGATGGGGCCCAAGGGTGCTATTCTAGACATTGTCGAATTTCGCCATGTTGTCAGATTCTGCCATTGATCGATGCTAATTGGCCAAGTTAGCTGCTACGACCTCTCTAATTGGTTTAAAATGCCGCTATTACGAAATTTGACAATATGGCGAAATTATACAGTGTCCAGAATAGCACCTCAAAACTACCTTGTGGCATATTGCATTACAAATGACATTGTAAAAGGATGAGGACGTATCATTAGCTTCTACAAATTAGTGACGGTTAGCGACAAAGTCCTGAATCGAAATGTAGACAAGTAAGTTAAAGTTTAGTTGAGAGAGCTTTAGTAGTATAGGTGCTTGTGGGAACTTTGGCAAAGGCTTTCTCGAAATCCATAAAGATGGCGTCAACTGGTATGTTAAGGTCTACACTAGCGCTTAAGTCGTGGAGAGGTACGTGCGGCAAAATGTTGCGGCTGGCGCTATCACTGACACGAGAATCAATCACGAAAATGTCGCTCTTATAACACTTGATAGCCAACACAGTATGAGATCCAGCCAGCATTAAGCAACCGCTAACCAGTGTTAACTAGTACTCGCAAACAACAGGCAGCACTAGTTATATGGAAGTAAATGCGATATGTCAATTTGGACGAGACACTTCCTTGACCGTCATCATACTACCTTAGGGAAAATTGGCGGATATAAGAGGCGACCCACGTGGTGGTACGCCTCTTACACATATGGATACGAAGACACACAATTGAACCTGGTTATATTGAGCACTGATATCGTTAATTATCGGTTACAGCGAAGAAACTGCGAGCTTCGGTTGGTCGTGCTTCGTTTCAGTGACAATTATTCTCCTCATTACTACACGTAAACCACGAGAGTCGCCCTGGTATCGGCTGTCATGCGGGTATCACGACTGATGTGAGAATAAAAACATGGCTGGCGAAAGGGCTTTAGCGAAACAATGGTACGGAGCTGCTTAAGACGAGCCTGCCCGCGTCATAGGCGCAGGATTCGTCTAAGTTTACTGAAATCGTTCAGCCGAGAGCGCCGATGGCGCCGAGCATCGTTCGTGTGCTGTGTTGTGGTGTAACAGGTTGGCTTTTTTTTTTTTGTCGCGGCGTGTAGTCGCAACGCGTCGACTTCTTGTCGTCCTCGCCTATTAATTAAGTTGCGCAGTGAAATTAAATCTCCGAATCCCAACGATCTCGTCCTTTCCCAAGGCGACCTATACCCAGCTATCCCTCGACGAACTCCGTTAAGCCATGCTTAAAGGTGGCCTGGAACAATTTTCCAGTACGATCATGTAAACGCTGCCGATCAATATACTCGAGGCTCTTCAAAACGCTCGAGCCAAACGAAATAGCACCGCAGGTAGCCTGGAACTTAAGAAATAATTTTAAAGGTAAGCTTAAAATTTTTGCTCCATATTTCCACAATCGATACCATGTGCATATATGACCACGCCACATACCTAAGCTCACAGCAATTGGCTGATTTGAACATCACGCAGTATTAGCGCGGCCGCCACGGAATTGGACGTGTGATATTCATCTATATTGTCGCATATTTTGGAACATTTGGGCGGGAAACAGCAGGGAACAAGTGAATATGTGTTGAACGGCACATGGATCGTTTAGTAAGAAAGTCTGATGGGGAGAGAACTGGCGCAGAGAGGGGAAAAAAAAGTTAGGCATGAGTCCCTATGTTCTGTGGCGTGCACGAAGGCGTGTCTTTACTAGATATATGCGGTGGTGTATATCATGCGGTATGCGGTCCTTACCACCTGGTGCATCAAAAATTCAACGTTGGCTCTTTTGCGGCGCCCTGTCTCTCTCTCCTCTTTCAGCGTTGTAAAACATACAGAGGAGAGTAGTATATAGAAGACCAAGACCAAGAAAAAAGTTAGACAAAAGAAGTAAGAAAAGAGAGAGAAGGTGGTATTCTTTGTGTCTTTTCCTCGCACTGTCTCCCTCTCTCACATAAACCAGAGAAAGAGACCACGTGGAGGTGACGGTGTATTTTCTCTTCCGCGCTGCGCCAAAGGGTGATCTGTAGGCAGATGTTTCCACACGCTGAAAAGCGCAGTAGCATAAGATCCCGTCACCGCCATGTGACAAGACCAGAAACGTCACGTATGACGTCATACCACATTCAAGACAGGAATCAGATGGAAAGTTCTGCCTGGCGCTTCAGTTTGGCTATTTTAGGATTCGATGAACAATGCCAGCGGGAATTCTTTGGGTTGGTGGGTCACTTTTAAGCCTAGTTCACACTAAAACATCCGCTTTCTACTGCGACCGAAATTCTCCTGCCGCCGAAACGCAGCGTTGTTCGCACTGGACGCGCCCCGAGCCGCCGAATATGCCATCTACCACCGGGCGAACGCGGGATGGATGCGCTGTCACCCGGTTGTTGTCACGGCTCGCAAACGTCACTACGATATCCGGTGGTGTATACTTCGATGATTCTCGTACGCAGGAAGCAAGAAAAGACAGTACTGCTTACTTTGCTGGCAAGTGGCTGTCTTGTAATGCACGAAGAGCAGAAAAAACCACCGACGCCAGCGGCGTTGGCGGGTTCGTTTTGCTCTGCAACACCGCAACAAGCTCGGTCACGCCAACAGCAAGCTCGGTCACCTCTTCCACGAAATACGGACGCGAAGTAGGCACAAAGTAGGTTAAACTACCGTTGGTTTCAACATTCAGTTACGTGCGCTGCGGCATAACAAGTGAGTAGGGCTTGGCCGCCATTTTTCAAAATTCCTTGGCTAGCGCTCCTATTGGTCCGCGGTGACCGATTCGGCGGCAGACGCCGCAAAAATCGGTCCGAGAGCGATCGGCGCAGAAAGGGCCCTTTCGGCGAATCTCGCCGCCGCCGAACCGGATTCGGAGCACTTTCGGCGGCCGGAATGCTCAGTGTGAACGCGGCCTTATAGACGCCAAGAAAGAGGAACGAGAATCTACAACACAATAGATTATAAGTGTAGTTTATTGATCGTACACATGCTGCAGTCTGTAGAAAATTAGTTCAAATATTGAACAGGTGCGACTATAGTAGTCGGAATATCGACTTGCGCGTTCTCAGTATAAGTCGGAGACGTCAATCTTTATATTATTCCCGATATCGTGTTTATACATGTTCAGACTAGCTATATATGCTATAGCTCATCGCTTTGCTACATTCTACCAGGAAACTATACCAGGAAACTAAAGCAGAAAACTACATTGCAGGAAACTATACATTTAGAAGTATGGGTCACAGTGCGACCTACCAGAACACTATTAACCTCATTAGTGGGTAAGTGCCTCAGAAATTGAATAAGTCCCACAACTAACCGATGTTCCACCAAAAGTGAAGGAGGCAACAGCCCAACGAATGGCCGGGAAGTGACGGCGCTGAGCCGGAGATGCCGAGCACTTTTACAAGAAGAGAACACTAAGGAACGGGAAGCTACACTGCGGCTGCGAGAGAACAACGATGTGCTGGACGGCTACAATAGCGAATACTTGTCCGTATAGGTCCACGTCAAGTGCGAACACTCGGTTTCAACGCGAGTTTCTGTCTTTGAAGCATGAACAACCGTGTCGTGTCTGTTACACTCTGTGGTTTAACTTGGACCACTCTCTACGCACGGACAATCCACACAGAAACAACCTAGTGCCACCTATAGCGAAAACCTAGGAGCGACATAGAGCCTGCATCACTTAGGTCAAGCACACCGAGAAGCAACCACATTAGCCTTCAGAATCACCCATTTCACTCTTTCAAGTATTGCTCGGCTTCATGGAAGTTTTACCTTTGTTATTAATATTATTATTGCTCATAGTTCATAAACATAACTCCTAAGTTGTGGTCAACAGCCAGTCATACTGCATACACACAACAAATATTTCGTACCTCTGTAGGTTATATGTCGACCACGAACGTCCCGTAAGCATCTTTCTCGAAGAAATCGTCCATTGATGCGAAACCAGGCTATATTTAGAGGTGCTGCACGGATCCTTCAATACGGAGAAGTCTCTTTCCGCCGGACGATTCTGTTGGATTTATTTATCTTTAACCTCCATAATACCGTGGGACACAGGCATGTGTATGAATATTCAAGTTGACGTACGTTTCTGGACGCCTGTTTTCCTTTTAGTGCCTGGCTTTTCTACCTTCCTTTTTTTTAGATTAACCCGTATACGTTGTCTTCCTACGAGCCCTGCGTAAGAGCCCATGCGCGGCCATGAAGGAGGCGGGAATTTTAAATTTTTAATCAGTCGAGTCGGAGAACAACGATTTTCTCGTACAAAGCGCGGGCATATACGTGGAAACGGTACGGAGGAAAGCAGTAATCTACGTGAAAAAAAAAAAAAAAGCTGTGTTTAGATGGGTGCAAGGCGTGGGCAGAGATTCAAAAGCGACGTCCTTTTCATTTATGCATAAGGCGAGGTTATGTTCAGACTTGGCTCGTGCACTCTACATGGAGACTAGCGAAGCCAAGACGACTGTTGCTCGTGCGCGTGTTACTTAGAGACGGGTTCGCTTTCATAAAGCTTCAACGAAATTAGTTTTGATACATTCTTAGAAGGAGCAAAATGAATTTTATTTGATGAGTACATTTCATGATTCCTATGCGTACTCAAGGTTCGGTGAAATAAGACCACGCCGAGAAATGACATCAGTGCTTTTCACGCGTACCTTATATACTGGAACGTATCGTATGCCTTCCCCAGAAAGTACCTACATTTGTGTTAATTTCTTACTGTCATATATGTCATATATATGGAGAGCATATGGACTCTGTATTGTTTCGTTACAGAAACACGTGACGTATTCGAATGGTTACGGAAATTCACTTTAGGGCAGACCTGTTCTGTATTGAATTTTAATGAGTAGTTTAAGTGAATATCTACTCGGGTGCTGACTCTAGCGACGTGTGTTCAACCCCAACCGTGGCGGTCGCATTTTGATGGAGGCGAAATATGAGAAGCCCGTCTGCTTAGCTTGAGGTGCACAAAAGAGCCTACTATTGTAGAAATCTTTGGATTCATTCGAAGTCATTCAAAGCCTTCGAAGTCATACGCCACGCAGTGTGGTTTTGGCGTGTCAAACCACAGATATTATCACACGGGAATGTGCACTGTACTCAAAGATTGAAACGCTGCATATTTTTAGGTGTGATGATTGCTATCAGCAATTTCTTGCCAGAACCGTGTCATGTCGCTGAAAATATGTGTGATAAAGGTAATGTAAGTCTGGATGTAAGTCTTCGAGTCAAAATTACGCCGATACAACATGTATACCTTAGGATCTGACGATGAAAGTTTGACCATAACCTTTCTCTAAACTTTTTTGTTTGAATCCGTTTATACATACATTGATGCCTTTGTTCAATGAGTGTTTTTTTTTGTTGTTGTTTACATTCGTGATTTTTTCGCCCATGCAGTGCGTGTGATTGCATCGTCACGGTCGGGCCCTCTGCTGCTATAACAATGAAGCAAAACGCAATACAAAGAAAATAATATTTTATATACACGGACTTCGTGGCAGTGTTTATTCGTTGTCTAGACTCCATCGCACAAGACAGTGAGCAAAACTGTCTGTTACAACAGAGCTCACATCGACAGGAGAAAATATCCCACACATGGCATCGCGGGTAACAAAAATAAATAAGCAGTCCGCATACCTAACCAGAAACCGCACAGTCGCACGTGCAGGCGAACCAGTGTCACCGCCTAGCGTGATATAGTTCTTCCTCGTATACCTGTCCGCCCGCAATGTACGTTGTCTTTTTCTCGAGAATTGATGACTGGGGACACCGCTTCCGAAGCCTTCGCCTGCGTACGGACGTGGGCGAAAGCGGTCGAAGCTTGCTGTCGACTAACTGTCAGTTATCGGCTTCCTACTATCTTTGTTTGCTGACAGTGAAGCGACATACAGTGTATGTGTATGAAGCGGTTGCCTCGCCGAGATTTCGGACAGTGTGTGTACGAACTGTCTCA
Organism: Rhipicephalus microplus; assembly: GCF_043290135.1. Classification (NCBI taxonomy): domain Eukaryota; kingdom Metazoa; phylum Arthropoda; class Arachnida; order Ixodida; family Ixodidae; genus Rhipicephalus; species Rhipicephalus microplus. Next base: position 48,683,614 of record NC_134702.1, on the reverse strand, counting down.
CTCGTCAATGAAAAAACAAAACAAAACAATGAAGGGTTAGGCGATGGCCTTGGGAACCGTCCGAGCCACTTTATTGCCTAGCACGCGATGGATAGTCACGTGATAGTCCGACGCGCAGAAACGGATGGCTCTGTCAGAAAAAGCGCCTATAGTTGGACTCCGGCAAAACCCGCTTCCCTTGTTTCTGTTTCGCTGCTTCGTTCGTGTGTTTAGGTTGTTTTTCACTTTGTTAGACATATCACTCTGTCGCGTTGTTTGCCAAGCTGTTCTCCCGTTCCTCGGTGGAGGTATCGATCCGGGGCCAGGAAGCTTCCACCTGGTGTTTACCTGGTGATCCGGGGACAACAAATGCAGGAGATGAATCGGTTTTCTATTTTTTTCTGTCTCTTTTTCATTTAGTTTGTTCGTTTACTCGTGGTTCTCGCCTGGACTAGAAAGACAGGGTCATCTGTCACTCGTTTGCTTGTGCCTTTTTGCTGTCCGTACGTTTCTAAGCAACATCCCTTTATTCACTACTGGCTCCAGCTAGTTTGCGGGAGCGCACGTTGTGTCTCAGAACAAAACGTCGTGGGTTAAATACCCGCGCCCCGCGGTTACATTTCGTTAAAGGAGAAAGGTGAGAAGGCCCATGCGCTTAGATCTACAGGTTAATGTTACAGGTCCCCTATATGGTCAAAATCAAACAGCTATTCCCCATTGGAGCGTGTCGGGAACACATCGTAGTTGTGGGCAGTGAAATCTTGGAATGTAAACAGAAAGCACGAAAAAAATAATATCTGTATATTTATCTGAAAGGAAAAATTGGCAGCCACATTGATTGCAGCGCAGACCTATGAAAAAATGTGTACGCGTTTCTCAGACAGAAAGTCTTATATTGCAGCAAGATGACTAGTTGGGCCAGTTGGTCGACGTTCATTTGAATTTTTCTTTTGTTAAGCCCACCGAAACTTGGACAAGTTGAAGTAAGCACTGAATTGTCTACTTACCTCCACGCTTTTATCTATCTATCTATCTATCTATCTATCTATCTATCTATCTATCTATCTATCTATCTATCTATCTATCTATCTATCTATCTATCTATCTATCTATCTATCTATCTATCTATCTATCTATCTATCTATCTATCTATCTATCTATCTATCTATCTATCTATCTATCTATCTATCTATCTATCTATCTATCTATCTATCTATCTATCTATCTATCTATCTATCTATCTATCTATCTGTCTGTCTGTCTGTCTGTCTGTCTGTCTGTCTGTCTGTCTGTCTGTCTGTCTGTCTGTCTGTCTGTCTGTCTGTCTGTCTGTCTATCTATCTATCTATCTATCTATCTATCTATCTATCTATCTATCTATCTATCTATCTATCTATCTATCTATCTATCTATCTATCTATCTATCTATCTATCTATCTATCTATCTATCTATCTATCTATCTATCTGTCTGTCTGTCTGTCTGTCTGTCTGTCTGTCTGTCTGTCTGTCTGTCTGTCTGTCTGTCTGTCTGTCTGTCTGTCTGTCTGTCTGTCTGTCTGTCTGTCTGTCTGTCTGTCTGTCTGTCTGTCTGTCTGTCTGTCTGTCTGTCTGTCTGTCTGTCTGTCTGTCTGTCTGTCTGTCTGTCTGTCTGTCTGTCTGTCTGTCTGTCTGTCTGTCTGTCTGTCTGTCTCATTTTCTTGGCGTATGCCATTTCAAGTTAAATCGCTGGATACACACGCCCGATGATTAGAAGTACAAGCTTCACAGTAACCCTAATACGAAAATAAAAGTGCTGTTAATTGTGGCTTGGTATATCGGCATCGCAACCGGAGCGTATTTATGGCGAACCCTATGGCCGGAGCAGTGGTGCGTAACTGCAAGCAGTCACGTCAACTACTACGCTGGCTGCTCAAAGTTGCACAACCGCGGTTATTAGGGGTCATTATGGTATTGCGCAACCACTCGGCCAGCGTAATATGTTACCTCAGATGTTCTGGTCATCGACTAGGTTGAACAAAACTGCAGGCTCAACCAGCGATAGTTTGAACCCAAGCAGCCTTTATTGATTCAGACACTCCGTTATAGCTTAAATCTTCCTTGTGTGTGTGTGTGTGTGTGTGTGTGTGTGTGTGTGTGTGTGTGTGTGTGTGTGTGTGTGTGTGTGTGTGTGTGTGTGTGTGTGTGTGTGTGTGTGTGTGTGTGTGTGTGTGTGCGTGCGTGCGTGCGTGCGTGCGTGCGTGATCTGTCGCTCTGGCAAACTAATGATTTCCGTTCTGATTACCCTTGCGCCTGCGTTATATCATATGCTCCGGCTATGGCAGGATGTGGCTGCAAACGGTTATCTCAACAGCAAGGGTGCAGTGCTGTCGATATTGCTTACCTCGAGTCGAATCGACATACCATGCCGTGCTTCTTTGTACTGACCAGCTGCTGCTAAAAGTGGAACCTGACAGTGTTCATTATCGACGATGGCTGTAGCCAATGGGTGCCTGTAGCGCACTATACAGGCTTGCCTGCCGACTTTCACTATAATTCATCTGTTCCGGAACATATGTGGCCTTCTCTCTGGAGTCATTGGAGTCATCTGCAGCACCAGAACAAGCGTACTGAGACGTCCAGTGGTCAGCTCATTGACGTCGTCTTGCCTAGCACATTCGCATTAGTACGCGCCTCCTCGCTCTCGATTTACGTAATATCTCGCCACTATTTCACAATGATCGGGGTGCGAAAGAAAGCAGTGCTGAATGAGCCTGAATGCAAAAAAAAAAAAAAAATACGGAAACAGCGCGACGAACAAGAACAAGGGAGGCTACGAATGCAGCCATGACTTACAACATACCTAATTAAAGTATGGTATTCACATATGGTCAACGCATACGAGAAGGGACATTCTCAAAATAAGCAAAGACTGCACGAAAAAAGAAACATCAATGCAGCTAGCCAATGTTCCAAGATCACAGGCTACCCTCTAGATTGCTGAATAGTTTACCAGTCGCGTGTTTGGTTCGTTGGATTACGCTTGAATTAAAAGAACAATTAAGATTTTGTACACATAGGCGTGGTCACAAATAATTTGTGTTGTAGTGTGCTATGTCGAACTATTAACACGGATTTTTTTTAGAACGTGTGATTTCGAGCTAGCTGGTAGTCTATGCGCTGAACCAGCTTTAAGCAAACCCTTTCGAACGAAGGACGAAAAGGCACACACAAAAAAAGGCCGTGTTTTTCTCGTCTTTCTTCCGAACGCTTTGCGTTTAGCATTGGCAAAGTATGTATTTTCTTCTATATGGTGCAGGGCGACAGCGATCCTTGAAATGGCGTCCTGTATAGTTGACTGGCCGGCATTTTCAAGCCGATCACAAAATATTGCCGTTTTTTTCCCCCGTCTCGATAGAATCTTAATATTGCCGTTTCTTTTTTCGTCTCGATGACATCTCGTGCTATACTTTGCAAAAAAGGAAAATAAAAAATCTCAATCCCACAGCACAACTTATTCTGTACCCATCCCAGGTCTGCGAGAGAGAAGAAGACCTGCGCGTCGCAGATACGAAAAGGTGGAACTCCCAGCTTTCTTCTAGTTTTTTTCTTTATTATTCTTTTTACCTGGTATCGGGCTCGATCGCCGTTCTGTTTGCTTTCTTACTTTTCTTTCTATCTCGCTCTCTTCCCTTGCCTTTCCTGTTCGCGGTGCCCCCCAGCGTATGCGTGCACGCCTACTTTGATTTTGTTTGGCCAGCTGTCCCACCGTCTGTCGAGGCGGTATCGATCGGGTCTAAAAGGGCGACCCGAGCACCTCGCTGCGCTTGTATGTCTGTACGGGACCTGCTCCCCGTTGGTCGTCGCACGGCCCAGGGGCCGTCCGCGACGAACCGAGTCGCTGTCACGCACGCGCATGCGCTGTTGGGGAAGGGCTTTCTCGAGCACTTAGCGTCGACGATCCCGGAATGCGAGCGGCGGAAGCACAGACGAAAGTGACAGCGCGACTGAAAACGCCTGAAATCCCCCAATGACCGGGAGTGGAAGGATGGAAGGAGCAGGGTAAAACGGAAAGGCAGGGATGTTAATCAGTTTAGAGGGACCGGTATGCTACGTTACACTGGAAAAGGGGATGAGGGAGAGAGAGATAAAGATGCAAGGAAAGGCTGGGAGGTTAACCAGACGCACGTCCGGCTTGCTACCCTGCACTGGGGAAGAAGGGGATGAGGGGCTTTTAGAAATGGAGATAGAGATTAGAGCACTCACACAGAGTGCCACACCTTATTGTCAACCCAGTCAGCGGAGTTGTCGTTCAAGCTATAGGAGGACTTACATTAAAGAAAATACTAGAAGAAACAAAGAATCCTAGGTGTTCCCCATCAAAGAATTTATGGGATTATAAACCATGCTATATGTGTGCGTGTATCCCGCATTATCTTGATCAGTTGGCCTTCGTTATAACGCCAATCTATATATATGAGCATACCGTGGCGTTTCTGAACTTTGTCCCCATAAAAACGCTGATGCCAGGGCCCTGAGTCGAAGCGGCACTTTTTTGACTAGCAGTACAACAGCTTAACCGTTAGACAATCACCGAAGGGATGGCGGTGTACTTTCACTCGCGAAGTTTCCTCTGGCATCACAGGTACAACGTTATATGTTCGCCTAATTTTCGTGAATGAGAGCCATCCTTTGCTCTCGAGTCGTTATTTGTCGCAAATTATTTTGCTAAACGTTGGGGATGCCGCATTTTTATTCCGAAGCATTGTATGGGATGTAAGCAGTTTCTTCGACTCACCAAAAGAATATGATAATCAGGAATATTACTCGGGCAATGAAACATATATAGAAGTTAACTAGTACCGTAGGACGTAGCAGCTTTCTTGCTGCCACGATTTATGCCTCAGTTTGTTGAAGCTGTTTTGTGGCCAACGTAAAGCCCCGACCGATTTTCTTATCCTTCTTTGAAGCACTGTGCAAGTCGCCGCGACCGGGATTCGATCCTGTGACCAGCTTGTCAGCAATCGAGTAGCATAACAATTGGACCACAACATAGAGGTAAAGTCTCAGCAAGGTCTTAAAGCAAGCTTGAAGCTGCAGAAACGGATGTTTGTGCGAATCCGCGTACTGCCAGTCGCATTTTCTCGCGAAGGAAAAAGCACTGTACCGTCAGCTGACGTCGACATTAAATCGACAGGAGCTCTCGGAATGTCTGTAAAAATGTACAAAGGAATCACTCATTGTTCAAGTAAAGGACGTAGATGGCTCGATGAAAAGTGGCACGCCCCGCTGTCGATCGACGGCCTGAAGTCACCCAAGCGTCGATGTGACAGCTTCGACCATTCTTGGCAATAAAAGTTGCAGGAAAGCACAGCGACGGGAGAGTTTTGGGGCCCAGTCCACTTTCTTCGAAAAGGAACAGTCATCAAAAATGCAAGGTTGTTTTCTCTACTCAGCAAAATGAAAATGGTGCCCGGGAATGATCGATGCCTAGAAGACAAGGACGCCTTCTATACGGTGTGCTTCGAGCAGAAAATTGGCGTCACTTCATGAAGTCAAAACAAACGAACGCTCCGACAGTTGGATTTGTCGACGGTGGATGATTGTGGCATTCACAAAGGCGTGCTCGTTTAGCACCGGATCTGCGGAAAAATCCCGCTTGTGATTGCTGCAGAGACGAAGAGACAATTTGGCACGTCCTGCGCAGCTGCGCTTGCTATGACACAAACTAATACCCAATCGAGATGCTTCTAAGTCAACTGGATCCGGTATATATATACTATTTTCTGGAACTATGTTTTCAGGACCGTGGCTGTGTGTCTAGAATGCACAGAAGGCAATCAGACTGATACAACCCCCTTACATAGCGGAATCGGGGAGGGGGGGGGGTCAGCTTTTAGGAGCGAAGCTCCTTAAGGCGTGGGCTGTGCGTCCCCTGTATGTAGCCACCTCTCGTTCAGTTCTTGCAGTGTTCACTAGATGGCGGTACTTGTAGCTGACGGCATTAAGTATTACGCTAGCCACCGCCCGATCTAAAGGGTACAGCCATATCCATCCGTCCGTCCGTCCGTCCGTCCGTCCGTCCAAAAGATGCAAGATGTTATAAACTAGACGGCGGCACGTGTAGTTGATTATGAAAGATGCGAGGTGTTATAAAATAGGAATGATGTCACATATGGCGCGTGTCATCGTTCGATATAGTGCGGCGACGTACGCTAGGGGGAGCGTTGCAATAAAATCGAGTGGGCAAAATGTACGAAGGATTCATGGTTTACCAGGTTTACCTCCGGAGCTTCGCCCACTCATCATCATTCACTTCGTGGATGTGGCGGCACTTTTTTTTTACAATGTCTTAAGTGAGAGAAGGGTCGCCTTCGCCCCCCTCCTCCTCTTGAGCGGTATCTTTCGCGTGCTTATACTCGACCAGAACCTTTATGGCTAACTTTACCCGATCAGATTTACCCGTCCGACCGTGGATTGCGCAAGTCTACCGCCCACATTTTTCCGCAGTCGTAGACGCGTTACGTGAAACGCTCACACTCAGACAGCCTTTATGGAGTGAATTCAGATTGGGGGACGCTGCTGTCATAACTGACGGTGCTGCTTTTTTTTTACGGTCTGCCCCAAACGTGACGTAGCTAGGCGACCGTAGAACAGACACTGTCTACTGCACGGCGTTTAAAGAACCCGACGGAGTCTATGCACGTTTCATGTTTCGTGGCCCACATGGTCACGTGTTGCCATCCTCCCGACCAAAACTATAGTGGTTACACCGTTTTTTTTGACTAACTTTAATGAACCCATAGCAACGCGAACGAATATACATTGTCCCTCCCGTGCATAAATTTTGGGGCAACACAGACAGCGTGACGCGCTGAAAAATGAAAAAAAAAGGGGGGGGGATCTCTTACCTCTGTCTGAAGAATGGGTGAAAGCGAAACGTAGCGCGTACTTGCCTAAGTTTCTTTCTTTCTTTCTTTCTTTCTTTCTTTCTTTCTTTCTTTCTTTCTTTCTTTCTTTCTTTCTTTCTTTCTTTCTTTCTTTCTTTCTTTCTTTGTTTCTTTCTTTCTTTTTTTCTTTCTGTATTCCTTTCTTTCTTTCCTCCTTTCTCGTCTACCTCGGTGTAACAGTGGCGACTGTGCTGGGCTGCTGACACGAAGGTCGTCGGTTCGATCTCAAGCGTGGTGGTCACATTTCGAAGGAGGCGAAATAGCAGAGGCCCATGCATTGTGCGATGCCAGCGCACGTTAACACCAGATGGTCGAAATATCCTGGGCCCTCCACTACTGTGTATAGCATCATCATATCGTGGTTTCGGGAGGTGAAAGGTCACGCAATATTATTCATTTTTTTCCTCTCTGTTTTTCATTCTTTCCACTTTGACATCTCTCATACCATATCAAGGTTTGTGGACGTAAAACCCCGGATAATATTATTATTGCTTCTTTTTTGTTTCCTTCTTTCTCTCTTAGGAGCGAAGGTCCTCTTTGTCTAGCCTTGTACCGCGTCACGCGTAACCGGCAATATATCCCGAAAAGTATAATAGATGGCACTGTCTCACAGAAGTATATACAAACTGCAGTTGAGTGAGGATATTCTAGATGGCGCTGTTCCGCTACTCCCCAATTGGCTGCTGCGTGGGCTGTGCCTGAGTGGGCGAGGAACGAGTGCCTCTCGCTGACTCCTGGATCATCGCCGTACGTGTCGGATCGTTGGTGGGGCAGAAAAAAACAGACAGACAGACAGACAGACAGACAGACAGACAGACAGACAGACAGACAGACAGACAGACAGAAAGACAGACAGACAGACAGACAGACAGACAGACAGACAGACGGAGACAGACAGACAGACAGACAGACAGACAGACAGACAGACAGACAGACAGACAGACAGACAGACAGACAGACAGACGGACGGACGGACGGACGGACGGACACATGAACGTACTTACGAACGGACGTAGGCACGGACGGGCGCACGGATGGAGAGACAAATAGACTGATGCACGTACAGACGAACAGACGGACGGGCGGAGACTTTGCTCCACTCATCATCATTTACCCCATGGGTATGCTGTGAATTTTTTTTCTCATTTGGGCAAAGCTGCCTCCTAACTGCTGAGGGGCGAAGCTCCTTAAGGTGTAGGCTTGTCTGCCGTAGTGTTCTGTCGTAGACACCCCCAGTACGACAAGCGTTCATTATATGATGCTCGCTGGCACTCGCATCGCTGGCATCGTTTGAGATATTTCGATAAACAGACTGACAGACAGACGAATGGACGGACGGATGCTTCGCCCTTCATCATGATTCACTCCGTGGATATGCTGTGATTTTGTCCTTTATTCGCAACGGGAATGGTATCTCCATACACGTGCTTAGGAGTGGCGCACTTCGGTTGATACGGGCAAAAACGAAGGTCGTGGGTCCATAACCAGGCAACAAAGTAGAAGTGACAACGTGAAATGACGAATGACGTCAATTAAAAGACCAGATGGCCACATCTGTAGTGAACTGATCGCTGAAAAGCTCACAATCAAGAGAGCATCAGTTATTTAAACACAGTGCTTACAAATACCAATCTGCCCCGTGCACCTTGGAAGGCCTCAGTTCTTCATGTTAAAGGTTTTTCGCAGCACTATTCCGCTGCCAAAAAGTGTTAAACGTTCATGTTTTCTTTGGGCATGGGAGGGTAGGGACGGCTCAGTGCTCTCCCGTAATTGAGTACGAACTACTCGAAATCGTTAAACATTTTTTTCTAAACTCAATCCTGAAATGTTAAGCCCATGGGGCGGCTTTATGTTCTCCCATAGTAGTGCATCTAGTACTCGAAATTGTTACCCACTTTTTCTAAACATCCACCACAGGTTGGGCGGATTCCCGCCCTCCCATAGCAGTACCAAGTACAGTACATCGTAAAACACTTTTTCTAAACACACACCATTTCCACAGAGCCCATGTCTCGGAACGGCTTTCACCCCTCCCACAGTAGAGTACCAAGTACCCTAAATCGATAACCACTTTTAAATGCGAAGCATTTCTTATCGAATTTCGGTGACATTGAGCGTATCTATCTATCTATCTATCTATCTATCTATCTATCTATCTATCTATCTATCTATCTATCTATCTATCTATCTATCTATCTATCTATCTATCTATCTATCTATCTATCTATCTATCTATCTATCTATCTATCTATCTATCTATCTATCTATCTATCTATCTATCTATCTATCTATCTATCTATCTATCTATCTATCTATCTATCTATCTATCTATCTATCTATCTATCTATCTATCTATCTATCTATCTATCTATCTATCTATCTATCTATCTATCTATCTAGCCGCTTATGACTTTTAGCTATCGTGGCCATTTGGGTAATAGTATCGATACCAAACTTAGTATAACATAGCATGACTGTATGACGAGCATTTTTGACTAGCCAGAACATGAAAATCATGACATATATGCCATGAATATCATAACTTACATTTAATGGTCTTGCTGCTCTGGCGGTGGTTTTGTTAACATGACATGTTGGAAAACTGGTATAGTATGACATGATTGCATGGCGACATGCCATGCTCATGATGCGCTCGCGGCCATTTCGCTTGCGTTACATATACCAAATTTGGTATTACGGAACGTGAATGGATGACGAAGGTATGTCACTGGTGCAAACATGATAATCATGAGATGCGTGTCTTGTAACAACATAGCTACATGCCACGCTCATGATGCGCTGGCAGCCGTTTCGGTAGCTTTACTTATACCCAGTTTGGTATTATGGAACGTGAATGGATTATGAAGATATGAGGTTGGTGGAAACATGATAAACACGATATGCGTGTCATGTAACTACATGAATCCATAGCACGCTCGTGATGTGCTCACGGGTGTTTCGCTAGCTCACATGTACCTAATTCCGTATTACGTGACGCGAATGGACGACATAGGTAAATGACGCATCCTAACATGATAATCACAACATGCATATCATGTAACAACATGACTACATGCCACACTCGTTTCGCTAGCATAACATATGCCAAATTTGGTATTACGTGACGTAAGTGGATGACGAAGGTAACTGGTGCAAACATGAAAATCATAAGATGCATGTCATGTGAGAACATGACTACATGCCACAGTCAAGGCGCCAATACAGTTTGACGTAACCCGGCGGGAGTGCGCGCCGGCGTTCGTTTCGTCACGTCACGCCGGCCATGTCACCCCAGGCACCGCTCCTGCCATATACTCGCAGGCGCGCGCCGCGCTGCGTTGCTTTGACACATGCGCGTTTCAGCGCATCCGGCGTCCTTCCCTCACAAAAAGAGGCAGACGCAGTGCTGTCCGTGTAACGAATCTGTTCGAAATGCAGCATGTCGCATTTCGTGCTGGTTGCCGCCGGGCCGTGCTGGTCGTGCCTGACGTCAGACTATAAAGTGCTCGCGTTTTGCTAACGTAGTGTCGCTGTGCCCAGAGTGCGCATGCGTGAACGTTACGTTGCGGTATATTGGGCCCTTCATGATGCACTAGCGGCCGTTTCGCTAGCTCCACATACACTAAATTTGGTGTTACGTGACGTCAATGGATGACGAAATATATGACTGGTGCAAAGATGGTAATCCCGACACGCGTTTCGCTATAGCTCCACTTATACTAAATTTGCCATCACGTTACTCGAATAAATGACGAAGGTAAACAAATCATCCAAACATGATAATCATGACACGGAAGTCGCGTACAGCATAATCTACCTCCACCTCGTAACGTTGTGGCGATTGGAAAGTGGCATATCAACCCTCCTCATTCGGGCTTCGCCTATCATTGATTCCCACTGTACGTGGGATCTGCCAATTTTTTTCTAAGCACACACATCGGTGGTTGACAATTATTTCTTCTCCAACCGCAAGGATTTATCCCTTGACTGGCGCATCGTGAACTCGTTCACGGCGTAATTTTTGTCGACGTGTGTGGCCCACGGGATGGCTTTATGCTCTGGCATAGTAGACTACTTTAAAGCACTTTAAATCGTTAACCACATTTTCTGAAAACACAGTCTGCGGAATCCAATGTAAGCTGTTGTTGATTGGTCCGTACAATAGCACTGGTAATATTACCGGTTTATTTCATCGCAAGCCTACGTGCCAACTTTCTCGGGCGGATGCGTCGCAGGGAAGCCAGTTGTGCCTTGTGTATTCTTTGTGGCGGCGTTGGAGCCTGTCGCATTTTCCTTTACGATGGTGCCATAGAGAAAGTTTAATAGCGGTGATGCTGTACATTGCTACGCGCGCGGAATAAGTGGGTTTGGCTTTACCACTGCCAACGCCTCCTAAACAAATTATGCCTCCAACGTGAGCTGCCAACGCGCTGCCCTACCCTCTGATTTTACCCGCCTCCTTCGGTACGAAGGCGAGCCAAGGTGTTCTGTGGGCGAGCGTCTCCGACGGCCGCCCCCTGCGAACACAGCAATGCTCTCACAGTTGCCTCCGAGCAGCCGTGATGTCACGTGACTGAGTAGTACGGAGGCGAGCGGTCTCACGCGGCGGCTGGTCGCAACACAAAGCAGGAGGCATGGCCTTCGAGATTGCGTGCTGGCAGGAGGCTCCCAATTGAAAAGAGAGCGACGTTCCAGGCATAATTTTTCGGGGAGGCGTTGCCACCGCGGATGGCTACCTTTTTGCTAGCAGTTACTTTCTTTACCTTATTACTAACGTTATCGATTTTACGTATGATTAATTGCCCCTTCTGCTTTCCTTCAAAAATTTATTGCTGCACCACAGGGTTGGCGCTAGAAAAAATCTTTTTTTTCGTCAGATTTCTTTGTTCTTTCTCAACTGAATTATGTGTGAATATTTTTGTGAAAGATAAGAAAGTGACCTTGTGAAAAGTACATACCAAATAAAAAAAATCGCACCATCTTCCCAAAGGGAACCCTGATATGATGTGAAGCATCACCGTTGCGCACGGATGGCGTCACGGGTTGAACGTCGCTAAGGTGGGTGCTGTGGTGTTAGAGACGTAACGTCGCCATTCGCGAACGCGATTGGCTTCGCTAACCCTCCAAACGACGGCGATGACCCGGTTAGGCGTAATCGCTTCGGCGGATGCTTTGGCGGGCGAAGGAGCATTGTCTTCCGGTGTTCTCTTTGCGGAGAGCGTGAAGCGAGAAAGAAGAGACACGTACAGACATGTTTCAACGCGTACGTTAAGTACGCATCAGGTTTATGGCGCGTAAACCGACGAGTCGGCGGTGTAGGGAGCGGTGGTAGCGGCAGGTGTTGCGGGCGAACGGACGAGGTGTCAGCTGCGGGCGCTGCGGTGCGTGGGTGGCAGGCGAGGAAAACAGTGACATCAGTGCGCACGGCGAGGAGAGTGTGACGTCACGCGTAGCTGTCGCGGGATTCCCTTAGCACTATTCCAACACCTGCGGCGAGGTGAGTGCGTTGGGACGTGTTCGTACGGACGCACGAAAGAACAGCGTTACACCGGCTACATAAAAAAGCTGCTTCGCATATAATATTGCTACGGAGAGGAAGAAAAGGAAGAGGTGCGACTGACAGGCGCGCGACTGGGCCAATCAGCCATTGTGTCTCTTGCCTGTAGTTTTTACTCTGCAAATACATCTCGCTCAGAAGCAACCAACCTCGTAACATATTGGTGAGAGGTGCTGGGTAACCATCAGGCAACGGAGCTCCGCAGCGGACGTCGCATCGCCCTTCCAGCCATGGCCAATGCTCAGCCCTCCGCGTCAACGTCAGCGTCTCCGACGAACATGGCGTCGCAACCGTACGTTTTCACGCCTCTCAAGGATCCCGGTACATTCTGCGGAACCGATGGCGTCGACGTTGACGATTGGCTGGCCATGTTTGAACGAGTGAGTGTGCCGAACAGATGGGATCCCACACTTCAGTTGGCTAATGTGCTGTTCTATTTGAGAGGCACGGCCAAGGTGTGGTATGAGAACAATGAAGAAGAACTCACAAGCTGGGACCAATGCAAAGCAAAGATGCGGGAGGTGTTTGGCAAAACCGCCAGTCGGAAGATCGCCGCCAAAAAGGAATTGGCCTGCCGTGCCCAATCCCCTACGGAGTCATACCTCGCTTACATTCAAGACGTGCTGGCCCTCTGCCGAAAGGCCGAAAGCGACATGACAGAAGGTGACAAGGTGGGACATGTTCTGAAAGGGATTGCCGACGACGCGTTCAATCTCCTGATGTGCAAGGGCTGTTCCACCGTAGACGCGATCATCAAAGAGTGTCGTCAGTTCGAGCAAGTGAAAAGTCGCCGCATTCTACAAACATTCGCTCGACTCCCAAACACCGCTGCAACATCTACTTGCGAGGACCAGTCAACACCACAACGTGCATCGCCGCCGGGAGACCTTACACGCATTGTTCGTCGTGAACTGGAAGCTATGGCGCCCTCGGCGTTCTATTCGCGCAGTACCGATGCCACTCCTGTTACTGTTCCTCTTGTTCAAGCCATCGTGCGCCGGGAGCTTGAAAACATCGGAGTGCATTCCGTGTGCCATGTCACCGCGCCTAGAGTCAGCGAACGCCCTTTCGTGATGCCCTTCTCCGACCGACGGTCTTCTCCACGTACTCGCAACCCGGCTGAGTGGCGAACTGCAGATGACCGCCCTATATGTTTCAACTGCCACCGCGTTGGACATATTGCCCGTTACTGCCGCAACACATGGTCCTCGGCACATCGCGCAACGACCAATATGACCCGTTTCGACGATACCGCCCGCACCTTTCCACCTGCCGAAGAGCCCAATGCCATTGACCATTCTCGGAACACTTGGTACAGCCGCTCGCCTTCACCACGTGGGCACCAGTCTCGATCGCCGCAAACACGTCGCCCATCGTCCCGTTCGCCGCAGCCACGGCGCTTCTCGTCCCCCGTGGCTTCCGGCCGCGTTGTCTCGGAAAACTGAGAAATGCAGCCCCCGGAGGTGGTGCTGCATTGACGACTTCCGCAGCAAATCCTTTTTCCGTTCCCACCAGACGAAGTGTAATAGACGTTAAAGTAGACGGCGAACCTGTACAAGCACTTGTCGACACCGGCGCAAGCATTTCGGTCATGAGTTCAAGCCTACGCACACGTTTAAAGAAAGTTCTGACACCAGCGGCTGCACAAATGCTCCGTGTGGCCGATGGCGGCACGCCGATGGTTCTCGGTCTGTGCACTGCCCGCTTACGTATAAAGGACCACACTACTTCTGTCATTTTAGCCGTGATTGACCACTGCCCTTATGACATTATCCTAGGCCTGGACTTCTTGTCGAATCATTCTGCTCTGATCGATTGTGCTACAGGCGTTCTTCAGCTAGAGTTGCCTCAGATAGTCGCTGACCCCCCCACTGCCCCGCCGCGCCTGTGCTCTCTTCAGGATGTGCGGCTGTCAGCTCAGGCAGCCACCTTCGTCGTTTTGACCGCACAGCCCCAAGTTCCCGATGGTCAATATGTCCTCCTTCCTCTCGCCGACGTCCTCTTGAGCCGCAACATTGCCATTCCCCATACGCTTGTGACTGTTACTGACAATTGTACCTCGCTTCCACTTCTCAATTTCAGCTTGTGCCCTCAAGTGCTTCCTCGTGGCATGTTCTTGGCCAGCGTATCTAATGCTGACGAATTCGAAATAGCAGCGCTCACCACCGAGATTGATTTACTTCAGTCTCCAGTAGCGAACAGCACCTGTTCTCGGCCAGATCGTTTCTCGAAGATGATTGCACCCGACCTCAACCCTGCGCAAGCCAATGACATCCATCGCCTTCTCGCGTCATATACCGACATTTTTTCTTTCGACGACAGACCTCTAGGGCAAACATCCACTGTTCAGCACCGTATAAATACTGGTGACGCCAATCCTATTCGCCGACGCCCCTATCGTGTCTCCCCCACTGAGCGTAGAGTTATCCAAGCAGAAGTGGACAAAATGCTCAACAAAGGTGTCATAGAACCATCAAGTAGTCCTTGGGCCTCCCCTGTCGTCCTTGTGAAGAAAAAAGATGGTACCTGGCGCTTCTGCGTTGACTATCGCCACCTAAACAAGATCACACGAAAAGACGTGTACCCGCTACCACGCATCGATGACGCGTTGGACTGCCTACACGGGGCTACATACTTCTCGTCTATAGATCTCCGGTCCGGCTACTGGCAGATTTCTGTCGATGAAATGGACCGCGAGAAGACGGCCTTCATTACACCAGATGGTTTATACCAGTTTAAGGTCATGCCTTTTGGACTATGTAACGCCCCTGCCACATTCGAACGAATGATGGACTCTCTCCTGCGTGGTTACAAGTGGTCTACTTGTCTTTGTTACCTAGACGATGTGATAGTCTTTTCATCTACTTTCGATAGCCACCTGACCCGTCTCGCTGCAATTCTCGCAGTCTTCAGAACAGCTGGGCTACAACTCAATTCCAAGAAGTGTCAATTTGGTCACCGTCAGATTGCCATTCTGGGCCATATTGTAAACGCCGATGGTGTCCAACCAGATCCCGAAAAGATCCGCGTCGTCCGTAGCTTTCCAGTGCCCCGTTCTACATCCGACGTCCGTAGCTTCGTCGGCTTATGTTCCTACTTTCGCCGTTTTGTGAAAAACTTCGCTGACGTTGCCCGGCCACTGACAGATTTGCTGAAGAAGGATACCACATTCTCATGGGGCCCTGAGCAGGCTCAAGCGTTCGCCGCTCTCATCGGCTACCTAACTACGCCCCCCATACTTGCCCACTTTAATCCTTCTGCTGCCACAGAGGTTCGCACCGACGCCAGTGGCCACGGTATCGGCGCAGTTCTCGCTCAGCGGCACCACGGTAGACAGTGCGTGATAGCTTACGCCAGTCGCCTGCTTTCTCCCCAGGAGATGAATTATTCCATCACCGAGAGAGAGTGTCTAGCTTTAGTTTGGGCCGTCGCCAAGTTTCGGCCATATTTATATGGTCGCATTTTCACTGTCGTTACGGACCACCACGCCCTCTGTTGGCTGACTTCTCTGAAGGACCCGACTGGACGTCTGGCTCGCTGGGCTCTGAGGCTTCAGGAATTTTCGTTTAGCGTCAGCTACAAGTCTGGCCGTTTGCACAAGGACGCAGACTGTCTTTCTCGATATCCGGTAGATCCTCCTGATCCCGTTGCGCCTGACCTGGAGAGCAGAGTAATGGCGTTTACAGACGTCAGCGATATGCGCATCGAACAACGACGGGATGAGTCATTGCGCACTATCATCGACGCCATCCAGTCTGACAGCCATGACGCTGAATCCCGTATGTTCGTGCTGCATGACGGCATCCTCTACCGCCGCAACGTCACCACTGAAGGCCCTGAGCTTCTGCTTGTCATCCCTCGTCATCTACGGCCTGCCATACTTCAACAACTTCACGACGCACCAACAGCGGGACACCTCGGCGTTTCCCGCACATACGACCGCGTGCGACGTCGATTTTTCTGGCCTGGATTGTACCGCAGCGTACGTCGATATGTCGCCACTTGCGACCTCTGCCAGCGCCGGAAAAGACCTTCTTTGCTGCCAGCTGGATATCTTCACCCAATTGAAGTCCCCTCTGAACCATTTCATCGCGTGGGACTCGACCTTCTTGGCCCTTTTCCGACGACGACACTAGGAAATAAATGGATTGCCGTCGCCACAGATTATGCGACCCGTTACGCGATAACAAAGGCCATGCCAACCAGTTGCGCCACTGACGTCGCGGATTTTCTTCTTCATGACGTCATCTTACACCATGGTGCACCCCGACAGCTGCTTACGGACCGCGGCCGCTCTTTCCTGTCCAAAGTTGTCGATGACCTCCTTCGATCGTGTGCTACAGCCCATAAGCTATCTACCGCCTACCACCCACAAACTAATGGCCTAACTGAACGTCTCAACCGCACGCTCACAGAGATGCTTTCGATGTACGTCTCCGATGATCATCGAGACTGGGATACAACGTTGGCCTATGTGACCTTCGCATATAACTCCTCTCGACATGACACTGCGGGATTCTCGCCTTTTTATCTTTTATATGGTCGCGACCCCATATTGCCATTTGAAACCACCTTGCCTCTCGTGCCATCTCCTTCCGAGTACGCGCGCGAAGCCATTGATCGGGCTCACATGGCTCGTCAAGTTGCCCAGTCTCGCCTCACCAGGTCACAGGATATGCAAAAAGCCCGCTACGACCACCGGCATCGAAATATAACGTTTGCCCCAGGTGACCACGTGCTCCTCTGGTCACCGTGTCGCCGTGTAGGTCTCTCCGAAAAACTTTTGTCCCGATACGCCGGACCCTACCTAGTCTTACGTCAAGTTAGCGACGTAACCTACGAGATAGCGCCATTGCACTCCAATACGTCACCAAGTTCGTCACTAGTTGACATTGTCCATGTTTCGCGCTTGAAACCCTACTTCTGTCGCACTTCTCCGGACTCTCGCCGAGACGGCGCTCCAACGCCCGGGGGTCCTGCTACGGAGAGGAAGAAAAGGAAGAGGTGCGACTGACAGGCGCGCGACTGGGCCAATCAGCCATTGTGTCTCTTGCCTGTAGTTTTTACTCTGCAAATACATCTCGCTCAGAAGCAACCAACCTCGTAACAATATAGAAAAAAAAACTAAATATACACCATGTGAGCGATTCGTTGATAGTAGAAGGAGTTTGTGTCGGAAAGCCCGCCCTTCCGTGTTCGCTATGAACAGTGCTGAGAAAAGTTCGTAGCCGTTTGTGTAGCTTGTGAACGATTCTGTCGGTAATGGGCAGCCATACGTAGGAACCCTAGACATTAGTGTGAGAAATGAAGCAGAAGACCCAGACCCGGACGTCTGGCTACATTGTAGATGAACGGAACAACTAAACGAGCCAATACGCGTGGCTCATGCTCGTGCCCGCCGCCCCTTCTTTCTCTTTTATTTGTAACAATTAGAATGTCGCATGACAATTATATTTTTTGGCGTTTTAGTTTCGTATGAATTCTAGTCTTTCATCGATAGGCCCATCCTTTACTAATGCTGTTGGGCCATCATTGTCTGTATCAGTTTCACATACATGATTTTGAAAAAAATCAAAGCGTTATTTCATTCAAGACCACCTCTCAGAAAGCAACTGGTCCTTTTGAAAGTCACAATTTTAACTACGCGACCGATGGGTAGGGATACAATCACGTCATTCAAATCATGGTTTCCTTAATTCTTCGCAGAGTCATCTTTAAACTTCACTTTCCTCGTTCTCTAACACGAACAGTCATTTTTAGCGATATGCCACCATTTTCTTATTGTCATAAGGGCATTACGCGCTGTAAGTGCTCCCGCAGCCGGCATCGTTCTCTAACGTGCCCCTTTTCTGTCGCTTTTCGCGTTAAGCTGTAGGCTTATCGCGAGCTGTGCAGCAGGAAATGGGAACTCTTCCGGGACTTCTTTCTGGTGTGATCAGGTGTCATCGTCGTCGTCTCGTGCTGCAGGTGCTTCGCGCGTGTAACGAGGTTTTCGATCGAGGCGTAAGCGCGCCCTGTTGTGACGTAAGTGTATCGACCAAACTAAGGTGCGCATCACTATGCGGTATGCATGGGAGGAAACGTCGGTGTTCATGCGAGCAAGAAACCGACACGGTAGCGAGAGAGAGAGAGAGTAGAGTAGTGGAAGTAGAAAAGAGAGAGGTGGAGGAAGTGCGCATGCGTACTAGAGACATGCATTAGCGAGACCGTTAGCCAGCCCGTCCCCGAAAAGGTTCTTCGGTGCTGCCGGCGGCGGAAACACAATTTCCTGCCGCCGAAACATGCCCGACGATGGCAGAGGCGTAAGTACATGAAGCTCACGAGAGCGCCGACTCAGCCGTTGTCGACGGCATCGATGAGCTTAATGAGATATGGGACCACTGAATGGAATGTGTGTCTGCCTCGTGAGTTTTTGTGTGGCTGTACGCATGCGTGTCATCGACGCGGCGACCAACTCTGCAAGGGGGATATTTTCAAGTCAGAGCACAGGGTGAAACGGGCGTTTATATTGCTCACTGTATATATTTCGCAAACATCAATGCTTGATGATCATCTCGTGTTTTCAGTTGCCTATGTTCTATATTTGGACTCCTAGTGAACGAGTTTGTATTTCTAGTGCTTAATTTACGCGTATGCATAAGAATACGAGAGCAAGAGGCACTGGTATTTACACACACGCACACACGCACAACTATTTTTTTTTTCATCGCAGGCTTCTATCTCCTTCCGACCGTTTTTTTGATAACTTAAACGAGCACCACAAACATGTGTCTCTGTCGGTGAGCCAACTATATGAAACAATCTGCAAGTGCTCGACATCATAAAAATGAATAAGCGTTATGGGATGGAGCCATTATGCAAATATTTTCTTAAGGACAGCACTGGCTGTGGGTGGAGGTGATAATTTATGTAGGCTGTCAGCTGTAATTACCAGCCGCGGTGGTCCATTGGTTATAGCTATGGACTGCTGGCCGGCCTCGCTGTCATTGAAGGCGACAATGCTTGAGTACCGTGTGCATAGATCTGTATGCATGTTAAAGAACTCCAGGTGGTAGAAACTACCGAAGCCATCTACAACAGCGTCTCTCATAATCACAGGGTGGCTTTGGGATGTTACCACCAAGCGATGATTATTAGTAATCACAGAGATTACAACTTAGTTGTAACGATTACCACTAAGTGATTATTACTGCTAAACGATTACTAACAAAGATTATTAGTATTTAGATAACAACTTAGCAGCAAGGGGCCGAACAGTATGAGCGGGCGTCTGGCTGCCTTGCTTTCTCTCTTTTCACTTCTCGCTCTGGAAGATAGAAACATTTTCAAAGGAAAGCGAACATAAAAAAGTCACAGTTTTCCCGCAAAGGCGAAGTAATGAACGCGATAGCAATAAATGGGAAGGTCACGCGGAGTATGGCAAGCAGATCGAAACGTGCCCCGCGTTTCTCACGCACAATAGACAAACGAAACGTACTCACAGGTACAGATGAATGTGAAGTTGTTACTTTGCTTTGTCTGAAAAGCGCTTTCTTTTCGCAAACGAAGGCTGTGCAACGATTGCAGCGACCTTTGCGCGCCCGGTAACAACAACAGAATTGTTCCGACGAAACCCAAAGGCTAGCCAAGACGTACGATTCTCCCCACTGCAAGATAACAAAATAAGGGTGCTAATGAAGCGTACACACCTCTTATTCTTTACGCGGGGCCAAAGTATGTGCGAGATGAAAGCCGTCGCACGCACACCGCGCAATCTTTCTGATAATGCTGAAAACACGATAGCCCCCCCCCCCCCAACCACCCCCGAGATGCCCGCCAACAGCGGTAAGTGGTAGATATGAATAGCTTACCGTTTGTCCGTTGACGGAGGTAACCGTTGGTGGTTCAGTGGGTAACGCCTCGCATTCGCGATGCGAAGGTCCTACGTTCGATTTCGCACGCCAGAGTCTTCTTTTTATTTTTTTTCTTTCTTGCGTTTTCGTATATATATAGACACGTATACATATATGGTGCATGACATCGACGCTGGCGTCGACGCCATATAATTGCTATCGCAGTAAAAAAAAAAGCGAACCACGTTCGACAGTGCTGTGACCGGCCTGCTCACGCCGACGGTCGCAGGGTTACACTTGGTGACGTGGCGTCGAGCGGACGGCTGCAGCGACGGGAAAACCCGTCAATGCGGCGCCGGCTTCTCTCGCCGGCTTCCGGAAATCCAGCCGGGGTCGTCCAGTCGGGGCGAATTAACTCCTCGACGCAGAGAGCCTCACTGCAGCTGCTGCTCCCTACTCTTGTATCGACTGCACTCTTTCACGCTGTCGGCCTTTCCTTTTTGTTGCCGTTATAGTAACATTTTAGCGTTTTTACCCGTTACTTTAGAGTGTGGCTGGCAGTTACACCACTTTTGTGTCTCACGCTCTTCAAAAAACGGCAGGCGCTGCTTTCGGGGCGCATAACCTAGTGGTCAAATGGGTTTTTACGCCATAAGCTGTTACGATCTCACAACGGCCGATTTTGGCGACGTTGTTGTCTACCGCCAGAAGTTTCCGCAGTACTGTCACGCATATTCAGCAAATAATAATGATAATAACAACAATTACAGCGGTTGACGTGGATTCGACTCGGGCTTTCTCCGGGGCATGGAAGTGTTCTACGGCGGAGCCACTCATGGCAGTGCTTCAAACTTCGAAAAACAAAAAAAAAAGACCCTATACGAGCTTTATGCATAGCGAACAAACGCGTTAAGAGACGTAACGTTACGTGGCCTAAAAGTACAATCGCGCCAGCAGCCACTCCATCTGAAATGCGCGATGAGTGGTGCTTCAAAGCATCCCGCCCCTAACAAAGGGTTTAAGACATATTTGTTGATTATCCACCTCAGCAACAACTAAGTTTGAAGTTAGCAAATGCGTAGATGCGCACATTGCCTTAGGAAGACGTATTCGATGCTTCACTACTCCGCAGAATAGGATGATTACTGCGTAGTAGGCAGCTCACAACTGTAGTAGCAGTATGCGACCTAAGCGAGTTTACAAAGGGATCAGTGGAGGCCACTTCTCTATATTACGTTGTGACATGTGCTGCGTATTCGGCGCAGGCCTGGCGCTTTTCTCATGTCTGCTCCTTTAAGGTATAGTATCCATATCATATATAATGAGCGCTGGCTGCACTTTCACATCAGCAACCATGGCCATTAGGAGTGCTGCCTAACACCCATAATTTTATCTGGCGCATGCGTGTTCAATAAACAATGGTATCGGGCCAGTTGGTATGAATTCATCTTAGTAGAAAGCGCAGAAACCATTACACTATGTGTTGTGTGTTCCGTGTAATAGTTGCTGTACTTCCTAGCAAGATGCACGTGTGTTGTTACTCTAGGAAGCACAGGAGAGCGCGGCGGCGGCGGTAGCTTATAGTGACCTGTAAAGCACCCACAGTCGTTTACATGGTGCAACACAGACACACAGCACACATGCATAAAGTCAAAATAATGCCACGTAAGGACAACCACTGCTCCCTCGTGGGGCATTCTTATGCTTTTGTCTTGCTTTTGTCTTGCTTTTGTGTTGCGCAGAAACATCACGAACCGTTAATTGATTGATTGATATGTGGGGTTTAACGTCCCAAAACCACCATATGATTATGAGAGACGCCGTAGTGGAGGAATCTGGAAATTTCGACCACCTGGGGTTCTTTAACGTGCATCCAAACATCACGAACCGTGAACAACTACAGTGAGTCTACCAGGAAAACTTTGTGCACGCACTTGGGCAAGACTACTGAGTACGTGAACCAACATTTTTTGTCCTTGTCTTTATGCGCCTCATTCGCGTTCCTCAGACACTCATATTAAAACAGACCCTCAGGGGAGGATGAAAGCTTGAAAGGATGAAACGTTCTTGTGCACGGGGTGTCGTTGGAGCCAACGTGTCGACAAGCAGTCTTGTCTTCTTCAAGATGACCGCTGTCTACCTTACTGCGTTTGTGTAAGCTTCGTACACTCCGCGTTGACCGAAACAAAAGTGGAAAAGATGACAATTTCTACTCCACCCCACCCCCATTTTCGCACTTGCCCCGTATTTCTCTTCTATTATGGTTGTTCGAGAGGTTACGAAGCATACACACACGCTGTAAAATCATTTTGCTACAATTAAGACAAGGCCACTTGCAGAAACGTTGCCTCCAGCGACACGCAGTGTCCGATAGTTCTTCATTCACACGCATTTGACTATTCGACATCGTTTGGATAGCTCGCTATGAATTGCTGTTAGATGTAACAAAGTGCACCGCATCTGATACGCGGTGCTTGGGCGGAGGAGTGGCGACATTCTTTGCA
Organism: Rhipicephalus microplus; assembly: GCF_043290135.1. Taxonomy (NCBI): domain Eukaryota; kingdom Metazoa; phylum Arthropoda; class Arachnida; order Ixodida; family Ixodidae; genus Rhipicephalus; species Rhipicephalus microplus. Next base: position 48,660,815 of record NC_134702.1, on the reverse strand, counting down.
AGGCTAAATCCACCAGCCGCAAACCAATCATCTCCGCCTCCGCCTAGGGAAAGGTAGCCAACCTGCTGCGACATAATTACCCCTTCCCTTCTCGATTCCCTACCACTTTACTTTCAACTTTAAAGGTGAACCGACTGCTGACTCGTCAGCTTTATAGCTCGCCGAGGTAAACAGAGCAAAAAACGAAGACAGAGTAAAGGAAGGACACAAGATGACAGAGTAAAGGAAGGACACAAGATGAGCGCTGTCTTGTGTCCTTCCTTTAATCTGTCTTCGTTTTTTTGCGCTGTTTACCTCGACCAGTTATGAATTGTTGCTAACTAGCCCAGTTTTTTATACTACTCGTCAATTTTGACTTTAACGAATACAAGCGACAAAGCTGATTCCAAGGGTAGTGGCATGCAGGCTACTGCTTACGTCCTTGACGGCCTTCACAACTGATGGAAGAACGCTAGCGAGGAGTCCGGCGGTAAAAGCCTCGATCTAACACGAGATGCGCGTGTTCCTCTGCCCTAAACAACTGACCCATATACGCCAGCCGGCCTCGTTTTGCTAATGGCCTGCATGCGAGGCCACCACGAGAGTCCTGCAACATTCAGGTTACACCAGCTCGCGTCGTCTGCTGACCAATGCAAGCGTTTGGTAACGATGTCTGGCGGACGGCAGTGTACAGCGGTGAGCTTCTGTCCACTGGCTTGGGTGGGAAACAACGGTTATAATCCAACCTACACTTCGTTTCATATACATCATATGCAGCGCTGCAGAGGCTAGTCAGACTTCTTGGAGCAAATGCGTTCGCACCGACAACGACAATAGCCAGTTTACAAGCTAGGAATAAGCGTTCCGCACACCGCCGTCATGGTCCCACCCACATAAAATTTGCATGAATGCCCCATCCAATTGGATTGACTCAATATCGTGACGTCATACATCTATCCAGTAGTGGGTGCCTTTCAAATACGGCGCCGCTCGAGTGGGCGCAGAGCCGAGTCTACACGAAAAGTGCTGATGCCTTGTAACGCGCACGTGTGCTTAAGGCTTTAATTTGAATGACTTAGATTCATTATCAACCGGGAACATTTCCCGGCATCCCAAGTCTGCGGCACCAGCACGAAAAATAAACAATAAAGTTGAATGTATTTCAGTGCATTTCTATAATAATATCGTGTTCCCACACTGCATTTTATTGTGCACTTCTATTTCAATGCAAACAAATAAAGAAAAAAAAAGAAAATCATCACTTGATGACGTCATATATCGACACAATTTGGATTGTCGTGAGAATGTCTGTCATATAGCGTGACGTCCCTTTGTGGCGTCATGTTATCATATCATTGCATTGTCAAGAGAGAGAGAGAGAGAGAACAATGCAAGGAAAGGCAGGGAGGTTCATCAGATGCACATCTGGTTTGCTACCCTGCACTGGGGAAGGGGAAAAGGGGAGAAAAAAGGTTGCTTGCTTTGCCAAAGGTAGTGCAAAACAACGTGAGCTGTGGAAAATGAACTCTCCATTGATGGAGCCATTGTAGAATCACTCCAGTTTCAGAAGGCTTTCGCAAGGGGGCGTGGGAAGAAGAAGATGAATTTTCCTTTTGAGTCGATTGAAGTGGATGCTCAGGGGACACTGCGAGCTTTGTTTCGTTTTATTTTTCTGAAGAATGTGCGAACTCGTTTTGTGATTTAGAAGCAAACGAACTCCGTCGTATGTCTATCAATACGTAGTTCCGCATAGCATTAATTAGCGTTCGCCTCACCGAGGTGTTTTGGTGGCTAAGTGTACTCGGCTGCTGACCCGCAGGTCGGAGGATGGAATCTCGGCTGTGGCGGCGGCATTTTCGATGGAGGCGGAAACGTTGTAGGCCCGTGTTCTCAGATTTGGGTGCACGTTAAAGAACCCTAGGTGGTCAAAATTTCCAGATCCCTCCACTACGGCGTCTCTCATAACGATATGGTGATATTGTGACGCGCAAGCTTGTTCTCAGCTCGCACGAGCACTAACAAACCTCAAAGCCAACCACGAGATGCGCGGAGTTATGGATTTAACTGACCGATTGATTGATTTGTGGAGTTTAGCGTCCCAAAACCACCATATGAATATGAGAGACGCCGTAGTGGAGGGCTCCGGAAATTTCGACCACCTGGGGTTCTTTAACGTGGACCCAAATTTGAGCACACGGGCCTACGACATTTCCGCCTCCATCGGAAATGCAGCCGGCGCAGCCGGGATTTAACTGACCGAGTTTCTTGCATAGCTTCAACTGTGTTGCACCTGATGTGCGAAACTAAATATTGAGGAGAGGTGAGGCGTTTCAAAAAAGTGCCATGAGATAACCGAAAGGGCATTGTGCTCATACTTGTCCACAATTTAGGGTAATCAAACTTACTAGTACTCGGATTGTCGGGTCGTACTAAATTCGGATGACTGAAGGTATGTTAATCTTTGATCGTAGACATCGGTGTAAGCTGCCGTATATCGGTCACATTTTTTTAGCCTCCGTAAAGTTGGAAAGAAGGGAACGGAGCTGAATCGAGGTAATTATAAATGAGGTGGTGTCACTTTAGAAGTGAACGGCTCTGCATTATATATGATTGAGGATACGCGCGAGAGTGTTTTTATCAGGAAACATTTAAAAACTTTGCCTTATTCGCCCTCACACACCGGCCTTTATGTCTGCCTGTGTTCAGCATTTATGTTACTTTCTCGGTGGAATGATCTCAAATTGGCGTTTCCAACCTTTGTATTTTCATCGATTGCTTCATCATCGATAGGCATTGTCGCACTTCACAGACCTGCGTGTTACCCGGTGTTACCGTAGCAATTTATTATCAGCGTCATTTCTAAACACGATTGTCCGCCTTGGTGAATCAGTGGCTAGGGCACTAGGATCCTGACCCGGAGGTGGCAGGTTTGATACTGGCCGTGGCGGTCGCAATTCGATGGAGGCGATATGGTGGGGGCCCCTGTTTACTGTGCGATGTCACTGTACGTTAAGAAACATCAGATTATCAAAATTTTCTGAGCCCTCCACTATGGCGTCTCTCAGTGATATCTCGGTTTTGTGACGTAAATTCCGCATGTTATTATTATTATATTATTATTATTATTATTATTATTATTATTATACTTATTATTATTAATATTATTATTATTATTATTATTATTATTATTATTATTATTATTATTATTATTATTATTATTATTATTATTATTATTATTATTTATAAGCATGAAGGCATATTACACGCGTTAATGCGTTCGAAAGTGAAAGTTGAGATGGAGCACAGCAACAAGAAAAAAGGAAATAAGTAACTGTATTCACATAGTCCCTTACTATTGCTTACAACTAAGAAGACTCGAAGGAAAAGCAATCCTCTTCTTCTTCTGAGTTGAGTCTATAAATAATCATGACGTTGTAAATACGTCACAACTATTGTAGGCCTCTGACGTCGTGGTGACGCCATATCATCGGTCGAACAAGGCCGTGTGATTTTAAGACAGAACTTGTCGCACCTTTCGAGATCTTATCCCGCAATATCTCGCGCTGGTCTCGGGGCCCGGATCACCAACACAGCTACTTAGTGCTCTCTCAACTGAGAGAGATGGGCGTCAGTTAGAAGTGTGAGTTGCATAGATAGATGAAACACTCCAAGCGCTTTCACGCAATGAGACGTTCGTCACATCTAAGAGCGATCGTCATCGATAAATATAATTTGAGAAACTCAAGAAATATATATGGCCGTGCATTCTGTCACCTACCGATTCAATCTAGAACAAAGAACTTTGGAGTTTAGAATATCTCGTTGTACTGAAAAGGCTGCAATGAACCGAGCATATTTGATTCAGAGTGCAGCAGAAATAAGGCATTTGACAACCTTGTCCAATGAATCTGAGACTATCGAAGCGACATAAACAATTTAATTGATTGATCATACATGTGGCAGCTCACATGAAACTGCGTAGCGCAAACGGTGCTCAATTGTCTCGCCCCCCCCCCCCCCCCCCCCCGCCATCCTCCAAAACAAAGCGCATCCGGGAAAGGTCTAGCGTTCCGCTCTATCGCATGGTACCTTACGGTCGATGCGACCATGGTTTACCCTGGTATTGAATGCAGTGCTTTTACTTTGCCTGCGTGAGAACCTGTTTGGTGGAAGTTCACCTTCTTTCTTTGGGAGTGAAGAAAGCACTCCCTCGTGGCGGCATTCCTTCCCACGACACAATCAGAACCCGTCGCGGTAATTTCGTCTTGTTATCGCAGTTAGTGGGCAGCAAAATACTTTCCCTTACCGCGAGAAGTGTATTCGATTGGCCGCTGCCCCTTTACTTTTGCCGCGTGAGCTTCCGGCCCTTCCGGCACGTGAACAACGTTAAGGAACTCCGCCACAGCGTGGTGAAAGCATAATAAAAGTGTTTTTTCGCTTCACTACTTCTTTTTGTTAGAGGTGGCTCTGACGTTTGCGCTTATCCTGGTAGAATACGTCGCGTATCTGCGCACACACCTTACTTCACGGATGATAGATTCGTAGCTATTGTGCGTTCATGTTACACTGGAAGTTTTATCAGCGGTAGTAGCGGGCACAATCACATTTTCCGAAAGCACACACAATTGTGAGTGCTTTTAGACATTACCTTTTTGGTTGCCGGTTTATGCAGTTCACGGTAACAGATGTGTAAGGATTGAGCACGAAACTTACTATATCTGTTGATTTCCTTTGACGTCATCGCTGATTATACAATAATAAGAACCTCTGGAGCTTTAAGCTTGCTGTAAGCGCGCGAAGGGTTGCGCTTCTGGTGGGGTGGGGGTAAGGGAGAAAAGGTCAGTGGCAGCACTTCTCTCTCTATAAGGTCGATGTTGTGCGGGGCAGACTTTGCGCCCCTCCTCCCTCTTGGGTGACTAGAGAGAGCCGATGTGCCCTCCCTCCATCCCGAGCGCATGCCTACGAATTCGAGGGCCGAAACCACGCTGTATAATGAAGAGTTCCTTAATTAAAAGCTCCGACCTAATTTTGGTCACATAAGGTTCTTTAACAAGCGCCTAAATCTAACTATATCGTTTTTTTTTGCGTTTCGTTCGCATCGATATGCAACTATCATAATCGGGAGTCGAATTTGCGTCTTCTAGCAGTGCTAAATGTTACTTCTTGAGCTATTACGACGTATGACAGATAATAAATGTTTCGTTGGTGGCAACAAGTGTTCTCGAGAACTCGTTAATAATTAGCAGCTTCTTTACACTGATTAAGTTTTTTTGGCGTTCACGTCAATGAGCAGGAAATTTGTCAAAATATTACGTACCAGGTTAGTTGCAGCTAAATTCTACTCTCACTTACGTAGCTTGCCCCAATATAAATGTGGTTTTCAAGCAGGTTATGCTTCAGAACATTGATAACTCAATTTCAGTCCGGCTGTCGCACTATCGTTCTTATATGTATCGAGAAATATATACTCGGCGAGTGTCTCCACTGTGATGTTCTCATCTGCACTTCTCGTCATCACTCATGAGGTCATTCGGAATGTTGGGCTTTCGTGCAAGTGACAGTAGCGTAGGATTAGGCTTCACCGTCAAACGATAGTCATTGCGGTGAAGCAAGATTTGCAGAGCCGACGTATACATAGCACATGCGCTGAGCACATTACGTAATTATACAGCCACGCACGCAGGCGTAGACATGGCCGAGATTCGTCCCATTTGCAGCCGTATTAAATAATAGTCTCAGTTCAGGGTGATGAAAACTTTAAGTGCTTCCTTGAAAAAGTTTCTAAACATCCCCCGTCAAGGTAACGAAAACGCTCTTACCAACAGCTTGTAATGAAGTTTATACTCCTGCGCGCACAGCACCACCGGAAACTTAATCGAGTTGGTAGAGCGCTTTCCGGAAATTCAGAAGATTATCAAAGCGATAGCGTTGAAGAGCTTGTTTCACAGAAATTCAGGCTTTGGCGTTGGCGGTTGTGAGCGAAATATCATCATATATGTGAGTGTGAAATCGAGGACGGTGCAAATAAAATAAATAATAAGGAAACCCTGCGTCAGAGCGGGGACCAAACCAAGGATGTTTGCATGGCAAGCGAATGTTCCACCACACGGCCACGTGTCTGCTTTTCTTTCTTCGATGCATAAAAACATCACCAGTAATTGGGAAATACGCACTGATTGAGAATACAGTGAGAAGAACTTACCCTGCTTGGAGTTGCAGTGGAAGTGGATTTCATAGCTTTCATGCTTCACAAACACACGCGTCTTGTATGCACGCTTCACAATGCAACAAGAAGCATTGCATAATAATGCGTGGCATGAGCACCCTTTGCCATCGGGTGTCAGAAGATGTGAATAATATAATCACCTCGTGGGTTGAAGCCGGTCACCCACTACACAAGGCACACATGCTACTGCACCTATTTCGCTAAGGTGATGTAGTGGGTGCATAGCAAGTTGGAAAAGGTTTCATGCACAAAGTGCATGAAGTAGGCACTAGGAACAGGACATCGCTATCACGTTCAACTCCTAAAGGTCATGCTTTAGGGTCCCCTAATTATTTTTTTTCCAATAAAGAAGGCTCTCGGGGCAAGTTATCTTTTTCGACAGTCACGCTTCGAGATCGGAAGTGAAAAGCTTTTTTTACTTAGTTCCCCATAACGTGAGAGAAGAAGGTGAACCACAAAACCGGACCCTGGACGAGAGATTCTGGAAAGCAAAGTTACGGCGTTCAGGCTCGCCTGAATGCGACCAGATGGCTTCCGCTCAATTGCTCCGAAAGAGAATACGAGCAAAAGACAAACGTAGGAGGTGGCTTCGTGGCCTGGCGATACAGGGGTTCGAATAGGTGGGACAAAAAGGAAGTTGCTCGAACAGGACTTTCTCTTGATTCGAGAAGGGAACTCAAATTGGTAGAGAAAGCTTAGCCGTGCATGTATTCGCGCAACGAAGGCGTGTGTTTGTGTTTCAGTGTGTTTTTGTGGGCTCGGGCATGTGTGTGTTGGGAAAGGGGGGGGGGGGGTATGGTAGGATGCTTTGGTAGTCAATCCCTTCGTCTAAAGGCGTCGGGTATTGAATGCGTATGTTGAATGTAGGAGCTGGAACGACTGCATTGTCGCAACTACAGCGTTCATGGTGGTGTACAGGCGAAACAGTGAGAATGCAGTAGAGGAGTAGAATGCAGAGGAATAGAGGAGAATGCAGAAGAGGAGAACAGGAAGGACGAAAGTGCTGGGAACGCCAAAGAAGCTAGCTTTTTTTTCACAATTTAGTCCTACCGCCTCACTTCACAGGTTCCGTGCACACATGAAAAGACGTATGCAAGTTTGACTAGAAGATTCTCGAGTGCTTGCTGCGCTCTGTGACGAAAGAAAGACGATGCGACAGCTGCGGCAAGATTTGAAGTGCCGACATTCGATATGCATAGCTGCAAAAGGAATTTTTGGGTGCGCCTCTGTAACTGTGCGACTGCTCTAGTGTTCAATTTCTGCTGTCTCACCTCAATGTGGCTTTCGGGGCAAGGCCTCCGGCGCCAGCTTTAGGTATTCAATATACGGCCGTGAGACGAACGGAATTTCTGAACTCCTAAAGTCACAGATGATGTCGCCGAAACAATATGTGCAAACGAGAAAAATATGGGACTTGTTGCAGTGAGGGGATTGAAAACGCGCTTGCGAAGGAAAATAGCCCCATTCGCGAAGCTCGTATTACCTATCTAGGTGGTGATTTCAGTCGGTTTGAACGCGAGCCGCGCGCGTGCGCACCAATGTGTGGTGACCATAGGTCGGCGAAATAAACGAAGCTCCCTCAAACTCAAGATTCATGTTTTGCGCGTATGGCTCTCGTGGACTCAGACAAATGAAATTCGACGTCTACCTTATTCGTCCAGACTTAACCGAAGTATAATTGAGCTAAACGTACTCGGTCTCTGTCACGAATAGATATTAATATGAGTGTGTCGACTTATCAGTGAGTTTTTTCGACGTATTGTGACTGCATTCTTACTTCAAAAACGCAGGAAATTCCGAGAGAAAAGGAGGAAGCAGTCATGCCGCCACAAAAGTGCACAGTCAACTTCACTCTAATCGTTGACTTAGACTTGAGCAGGTGCTTGTTTCGATTGGCGGCTCAGTTTAGGGCAGTCAATCACAGCCACTGGATCTGAACTTGAAATAAAACACCTCGGTAATAGTGTTCTTTCCTTTCTAGTGCATTCACTAGAGAGTGCTTCGGTTGTCATGCGAACCCCCGTAAGAAGAGGTTCCGAACTGATCAGTCAAGAAGAAGCACCAAGTCATCTTCCTTGCGCTTTGAAATGGTGTATCTGAAACCGGTCCTGCAAATTACGAGTTGTTTAGGTCTTTCTTCTCGTTGTTCGTTTCGCTCGAACGATGAAAGCGTCATTTTACGCATATCTGTTTTTTTTCCTCTTCTCGCGAAGTGAACAAAGGAAACCAACAGCTAGTCTGCCGTCACTTTGGTAATGCAATAAAGTGAATAATGGTTTACTCGGCTGCAGTCTAGCTACTGTGCACTCACTCGGTTTACAATGATGTGAAGCCTGCTCCCGACTGGAACAGGAGAAAGCGTGACCTAGCAGAACGTGCACGTGATGCACTTCAGAGTACCGTATTCTCTCGATCGTAACGCGACCCCGATCATAGGCCGGCAAAACTTGTGGAGCTCACTCAGACTCGCTCGTGAAATATATTTTGCGTTTTGGACTCACTCGGACTGAGACTCGCCATTTTTTTTCTGAGCCGGACTCACTCGGACTCACGGTCACCAAAATATTACTTACTCGGACTCGACTCATGGTTCGATTTGAGTCTGAATGACTCCGATTGAGTCAACTCTTGAGTAAATTCGCTTACCCACGACCACGACTGTAATGCGACGGGTGACTTTTCATTGCGCCCAGAAAATCTAAAATGGCATGCCGGTGTTGGATCGTAACGCGAGGGTCGACATAAGTTCCGAAAATCTGGAAAAATGTAACTCACGGTACATTCGAGTAAATTCGGTAATCCTCCTCTCGAACAGGAGGCACGTCCGGAAAAGACGCGCATCTAAACTACCAACTGCGCTGCAGAAGAACGTCTTGTTGGGCAAGTAATGTTTTTTCACGGACATATGGTACGCGCTGAAGGAAAAAAATACCTATAAGTTTAAGGGCTTGTTTTCTTTGTCAGACACAAGTTATGTTTTTGTCCACTTTTCTTTCTTGACATTTTCATCAAAATTGCTTATAATAACATGTTTTATACTTTACTTGGCATCGCACTATGTTAGTTTTCACTAATGTAGCTCTGAAGCACATATACGAAAGAACAAGTACACAAAGACGGGGGCAGCGCCCATCCTATCTTTCATTGTTTCTTGTGCGTTCCGGAAGATAAGACACCTTAGATGGTATAGAAAGATTTGTTGGTTAGCGCGTACCTCGTAATGGGATGACTTGCTGTACGACTTCAGCTGGTAACAAAATCGTGTTTTATACTCAACGTTGCTGCGAGCGGCGCTGGCTAACACTTTCAAGATTACGCTAACCTTAATACCGAACAAAGTGGATTGGGAAGTGACCACCGTTGTGGCTCACTTATTACATTGGACGCGCTATAGGAATTCTGTAGCTTCGCTTCCTGCCTACAGCAACTTGATTTTTCATCCGCATTGAGGCAACTTCACCGAAGGTTCTGCAAGCACAACTGCGCTTATTGCGATCGACCGACCTTTCTAAACGATTGTCAGAATGCCGCACACGCGTGTGCGTGTGCATGTGCGTGTGCGTGTGTGCGTGTGCGTGTGTGTTTTCTCCTGCTTGAATGTGGATTTTTTTTCTTTTTCTTCCTGTGTCCCACTACACCCTCTTTCTTGCCCCTATTCCCACACCCCAGTGCAGAAAACCGGATGGATGCTAATATCTGGTTAACCTCCGGGTATTCTTCTATATCTCTCTTACCCGTTAGTTTATCTGCTACAAAGTCGTAAAAACTATGACACATTTTAAAAAAAATGCACAAACGATGCTCCTATACTTTTCCGAGCTTCTTGTCTGTTGGTTTTATCAGGTTGTGTCTAACAGAAGAAATGGTCTCTCAATAAATGTCCCCCCTTTTCGTGCTTGTGTGAGTGTGCTTCTACTCCACAGCAGATCGGTTAAGGGCGATGCGGTGAACCGACGTGTTTCGCCGACACATTCCATGCCAACAACGTATATCTTTCGGGAGTTGTGAGACCTCCGCTTACTCTTGGGTCGCTTTCCTATAGGCCTAAAGTATGAGCGCCTCCGAATGCTTAGAGCAGGAGCGCGGTGTTGCGACATAATCAATAGAATGTGTTGTAAAGTTGGTAGGTTTGTGATTACACTAACGTAATGCTCTTTTGCCGGAACGTTCTCGGGCACCCGAAAACTATAGGTAGCTTGAACTCACGTCAGTGAAACAGCCACGTCATAGCACCAGCATGGTAGGACACGAAATTCGTGATGTCACGTTAGCGTTATCAGTACATCGCATGCTAGTTCCTTCTCTATTTATACACAAAGACCCGATAAGGCTTCGGGGACGTATTTATCACACTTCAGCAGGTTAGCCACCGCGGGCTTATACTGTAGTGACGTCATCTAAGCCACCATGTTTGAGCCATGTTGTGCAGTCCTGACGTCAAGTGCGAGCTATAGATAGTTATATACAACTTGAGAAGACCGCATTGGCCCCGCCCAAACTGCCCAAGCAAGGCAGCCAATCTCCTCTGCGACTGAAGAAATATATAGTTACGCTCATGCTTTCGGCGAAGTTCTCTGAAGGCGGAGTCACCAGCTGCATGCCTGAGACGTCAATCTAGATCGCCTGCCCATTGGCAGGCTAGTTCAAGGAGAAAGTGCCGACAGCTTGTTAAAATTAGTATTCGACTATACTTAGCCAAATATATCATTACTCACTGGTTTTGGGGTGCAATAAAGGAACAGATAGAAGCAAGAAAAAGAAAAGGAACCGCGGCTTTTTCTGGCACATAGACTTCAGTTTTGCTTGAGGTAAAGAGAGGAGTATTGTGGACTGGAAACAAGTTTAAGGGACACTAAAAAGAAACAATGAGTAGTTTTACATTATTGAACTCCACTCCGAGAACTATAATGTCACAAGTTTCACTGACATAATTTTATTATTAGTGGAAAAAAATAGAGGTTGAAGTTTTATTTTTGAAATTCGTGCCGTAATCTCCGCGCGTGACTTAAGAAATTTCACAAATTACTTTTAGGATTTTAGTTACATTGGCTCGATAAATTTACTGAGACTTCGTATTCTAAGTCTATGGCAGCCGCAGACTACAATGCACTTCATTTTTATTGATTAGAAGCTACCTAGGGCTCAGTAGACGCCTTCGAAAATGAATTATACCACAGTATACGGATATCTAGGCGGAGTCTCCACCAAAAGTTTCTTTTCACGCGTTTTCTCCGTTACCAAGCATTGTGTTGTGGTATAAGAGTAGTGTTTGCGGGATTGTGAAATCGTACTTTACTAGTACGCGAAACAGCGTTTTGCTCTTTAGTGCTCCAGTGAAACCAAGATGTGCTCACGCACAACGAATCCCACGGCGTTAAGTTGTCTCTTTATAAAAGATAGAACATTCCAACTGTGAGCCACTTACTAACAGAGAAATAATCTAGAAAAATAAGATTTCATTTTGTGTGCAGGCACTAGTCTTTCATAATTATCAGTTGATAATTTATCAGTTTGAGTCCATTCACACTAACCCATGTTTACGACGAGTAATATTTGCGTGGCGTCGCCGTGTACTTAAAAAGCTGCGGTCAATACCTGAGTTTTTATTTCTATTTGCAAGGTGGACGCATTCACTTTTCCGTGGGGTGTTCAAACTCGTATTTCTCATAATTTTTCTTATATTGATCAGAAGATTCCGTTCACGGCACCCAACTTTTTACATTTAAACATTGAAGATATATTCGATCTTGTTATGACGAACTAAACTTCTAGTGCGTTTTTCGTTGCATTCGTGCCAAGTTCGAGCGAACTGCACGAATGCAACGTTCTCTATCTGTGTGCCTCTCTTGGAAGTGCAAACACGACAACTACTCTACGTCCTAATCTTCGAAAAGTCTGTACCGACAGTTCCAAAAACAAAAAAAACACGAAAACGTATTGAATTAAAGGTTTTAATTACTGAGAATTGCGCACAACATATCCTAAAGAGAGTAAAAGATTCATGTCTTGAATGAGGTGCTGTATTGCTGTTTTTTTATGCTTGCCATCATAATTCGCACTCGCTCTCCTAAAGCGTACGGCACAGAGCGGCCTGGTCTACCACTAAACTTTGATTTTTTAGTGTTTACATCTTGTAATGGATGAGTGAAGCACATGTAAGATGCGTGAAACAAACTGGATTAAATAAGGCCACTTGATTCGCTTTCTATGCCAGTTGCGTGAAAACTATTGAGCTTCACATTGAGTTAGCCCTCGTGAAAAATGTTGCCGGAACCCCTTGTTAGGCTTCCTAATTACATTAGGAAACCTTTCAGTTCTTTTTCTTCGCGTCTATATGGAACGTAAACACGACGAACTGACACAGTACAAAATTGAAGAGCCATAAGTGAACGGGAGAGTTGAACCGGAGCAAAAGCTGTCCATTTTCTTTCTTTCTTTCTTTCTTTCTTTCTTTCTTTCTTTCTTTCTTTCTTTCTTTCTTTCTTTCTTTCTTTCTTTCTTTCTTTCTTTCTTTCTTTCTTTCTTTTCTTCTTTCTTTCTTTCTTTCTTTCTTTCTTTCTTTTCTTCTTTCTTTCTTTCTTTCTTTCTTTCTTTCTTTCTTTCTTTCTTTCTTTCTTTCTTTCTTTCTTTCTTGGAAGCTCCATAGACGGGTAGTTTTTTACTCGGGCAATAAAAAATAAAGAGCATCCACCTAACACCGCCATCTAACCTTCACAGTCCTAGGTAATCTTTTTACCTCAATCAAGTGAGGGCACATCGGCGCCACATCCGAGCCTATTATCGTCTAGAACTCTAAGCACACCCAAGAGAAGCAGACGGCGTCCGAGGACCGCAGTACGCGGGCTCCAAGACAACCTTATAAACGCTCGCGCGCACGGGACTGGCGAAAGCAATTTGCCCGTCCGGCCAATAATCTATCCCTCTTATTCTACAACGAAGGGCCTCTCTCCATAAGCCTCCATATATCTCTCACGCCGTCGCTATGCACCTCTCGGGTAATGAAACGGGAACCAGCTATTCTCGACGTTGTAGTAGCTCGTATAATGCATTCATGCCTCGGCGTACCGTTCTCTATTAGGTGACATTTTCCTTCCATTTCTTCGCGACATAGACTCGCATAGATAGTGCTTAGCTGCTCTTTGCGCTGTTCTTTCGTATGACTCCTACTTACGCCACTTCTCCCGTCTTGTTCTTCCAATAAAAGACATTCCGCCCCTCTTCCTTCGCGCCGACAAAGCTGCCGCATTCCAGGCGTGCTAGGGGTTCCGAGGAGACTCGTCAATCGCTTCTTTTCGTTCACACGCTTCCTGCTACGTCCTTGCTTAAAGTGGACTGTCTTGTCCATACGGTTGCTCACTCGGAGGAGGCGGTCCCTCACTTGGAGGCATGCGGCGTTTCTGGAACGCTTATGACGAGAGACAAACGGACCCAGAGAAAGGTACATCGAATACGTTTAGGACTAAATTATGCCGTTATTTCTCGAAGCGCACCTGTTTGTCGAAATAATGAAGTGCTTATAAAAGCTTGGATACACACTTTTCGATGGTGAACGAGAGAACAGTGAACGAGAGAAGATTTGTTAGCGTGGAGGCTTAGATAACCGGACGAGATTGTGCGGATTCATTGCCTGTTTTGAAACTGGAGACAAACGGGACAAAGTTGAGTATGTTTGTGTTCCGGTACATACTCTGTCTTGTTTGTCAGCGCTTGTAGATAGACACACTAAGATTTACTTGTCTTTGCGTCAGCCACTAGATCGAACGTGCTGGGTGATAGTGGAGCGCCTACGGGCGATACGTTGTTTGTGCAACAAAAACACATGTGCACGCAGTCTTTTGTGAGCTTTCGCGGAAGTTAGTTTGATTGATTTGGAATGTTTTGGTCGGGAGGGCAGTTGTTCCGTTTACAAATGTACGTAGGGTGTAGCATTCGCCAAACAGGAGGGGCTGGTTGATCCATACATTCGACTGAGAAGAAAAAATATAACTTCCCCTACAGTCGTCTTAGAAAAATGCATATGAACCCTTTTGTCTTTAATTCCTGCTAGCCTCCTTCTGCGTGCTTTTAGCATCATTGGCTCTGTATGTCTGGTACTTGTTTCTCTTTATTAATTTGTTCAAAATTTATATGTATCCAGTCTAAACGTTACAATAACAGGAAATGGTTCTACCACGTGTGAATAGACGCTGCTGTTATCAAGGGACCCCCAGCAGAGTTGAGTATCTGCTGCGCGAGCCCGGCCACTCCAAGTGGTTCGTATCGTTGATGATGTAGAAACCGCCGGGATTGCTCTTTAACGATCCCCTGGAACGGCAAGCGGGAAAATGCGTAAATTTAAAGTCCCGGCTCAAAACAATAACAATTCCAACTATGTGCGCTAATGATGCCGTGATGGCCAACTTAGGAGCCATGTTAGCTTCTGTCCACAAACGCTAATGAGTCCAACGCGTCGAACTCGATTTTTCGCTTATAGATATTGCGCATTCAGGATGAAGCGTCCTTAATGAAACGCTCTACACAGCTACCCTCGTATGCCGATTGCATAGCATCGCGAGCGTACATTACGCTGGATGTGGGAGCATTGAATCATATCGAAGAGAAGACGAAATCTAAGTAGAGAATCCGTTGAACACGCCGTTATTAGGGTTTGATTGCCACCGTGTCTACTGCCCGCTTCATCTTTTTCTTTTACGTTTTGTGCCCAATATTTTCTTTAACTTGTAATTTTTTCGCTACTTCTGCAGCGAGAACATTACAAATTACGATGGCAAATCGTTCAGTAAAACGATTTGTCGTCGGAACATTAGCATTTGGAGAGAATATACGTGCCCCATTTACACGGTCCCAGTTTTTCGATAAGCGGATTCTCGGTTGGAGACAACCCGACCCCAGTCTGCAAAGCTAGGCGAAGTACATTGCGTTGTCTTCCTCCCGGTTTTCGGAGCGTGTGGTCAAAAATTTAGGCTACGAAAAATCAATCCAGAGGTGCGTTGAGCGAGGTATTTTGTTCTCCTTTTCAATCCGCGCCACTTGCGAAGGAGCAATTGTGGGTTTCGACTCCAGTAAAGAACCCCGGAGTGTTTCACACGACCGGTATTTCTTTGATTGATGTGTGGGGTTTAACGTCCCAAAACAACCGTAATATGAGTGACGCTGTAGTGGAGAGCTCCGAAAACTTCGACCACTTGGACGTTCTTTAACATGCACCCGAATCCGAGCACACTAGCGTACAGCGTTTCCGCCTCTATCAAGAATGCAGCCGCTGCAGCCGGGATTTGATCCTGTGTCCTGCGGGTCAGCAGCCGAGTACCTTAGCCAGTAGACCACCACGGCGGGGTGCCGCCGGTATTTTTCACAATTATTACAGTGGAAGTCTCAGATGCCTCTTCAAGCGTAAGAAGTGACCGTCCGGGTCACCGTCAAAGTTAGTGACGCTAAGCAATCTGGCGATGACGTCCTCCTATGATGTCATCGTGACGTGAAAATTGCGTGGCGTAACGTGACGTTTTATGACGAAGTCATCGTCGTTTTGTCGAAGTTAGGAGTAAACTGCAGGCACCACAATATAAATCCACAAGATTGTATTAAACCGGCCACGGGCCACTTTAAGCTATCGATTCAAATAATCCTTGCATGTATATGCATGATTTTTTCGTGAAAGAAATGTTTTATTTACCTATGTATTTATTTGATTATTTATTTATTGATTGAAAGTGAAAAGCAAGGACCTTTAATGCCGCTGATCCAGGAGGCAGCGTGAAACCACGTAAGGTGCAGAACGGTTTCGGGTTGAGGGGGAAAATTGTCAATAAATTCGACTGAGAAAACGACGATGCCTTTAGGCTTAGATTAGTCTTCAGCAAACTCACAAGGAACAACGTGATTTTTTTGTTTGTTTGATTAATCAGTATTGAAATTTTGTCAGCAGCATTCAGTTGTGAATCTAATCTTTTTTTGCGCCACGGCTGTGGTGATATCGGTACGGGCCACATTGCACCTAACGAGTCTACTCGGCATGCAAGGAATATTTGATTTTGTGGGGTTTAACGTCGCAAAACCACTATTTGATTATGAGAGACGCCGTAGTGGAGGGCTCCGGAAATTTTGACCACTTGGGGTTCTTTAACGTGCACCCAAATCTGAGTACACGGGCCTACAACATTTCCGCCTTTATCGGAAATGCAGCCGCCGCAGCCGGGATTGATCCCGCGACCTGCGGGTCAGAAGCCGAGTACCATAGCCACTAGACCACATTACCCGAGTGCCGAATTATTACAAGTGTGAAGAAAACAATAAACGAATCTGGTACATAAACAATTTTCTTGGTGAATATGTAAATCTCATATTTTATTTTTGTAAGAGAGCGGTGCAAAATCGTCATCCTAGGACTTCGTTCTGAATTTGACCACGGCCCCAGACTCCCGTGTTTTATTAGCCAGAAATGTGCTCTGCGCCTCTCCGTTGTTATGTACCGCTACTACCACGCGCACTTGACGATAGTTCTTCTGCAGGCAGTATGACGGGCAACAGTTCGTTCGTCATAATATAGTATGCTACTTTATTCCAGCATATCGACCGCGGTTGAAACCTTCTCCTCTTGAAGAGCTTCAGCCAAATTGGAGTTTTTCGTTACAATGCGTGCTCAGTGCGTTAAGCTAAACAAAGCTGCCAAAACAGTTCTGACATAGATGAAGAACTGACAAAGATGACAGCGATGCAGAACTGTCTGAATCGCTATTGTTCTGCATCGTTTTGGTTTCCCGCGAAAGATCCTTTCGCTATATCGCGTCACGCATCTGCGGTGCTCGGCGCGCTCAGAGAATCATCGCAATGAACCAGGTATAGCGGTCAAATGGGCCCAATTTAACGAGAGTTTCATGCTATTCAGCACTGTACAGACTGGCCAAAACGAAGAAAGACATCCGAATTCTACGGTTTTTCGATTTAACAAGAGGCGAATGAACGATCTTTTGCTGTGCGTGCTGTTATACACCACACAAGGCTGTATAGAAAGCATACATGTTAATACACATACTTCCCGTGGTTCTACGCGTACATACATTTTCGTAATTTTTAGGAACGTCGCTCAATAATCGGCCCTTAAACATGCTAGATCTTAACAGGGGGTGGGGTGTAGGGGGGAGGGTGAAGCGATATCATCGGCGTTACATTGCACCAGCGGACAAAGCATAGCCAAGTGTAATCACCCTCTGCTACGTTGCTTGTTTGAAGAAGCAGGCACACTGTCAGCGTTGTTCACATGGTCGTGTGTTCAGAAAGCCTGGGTGATCCCGATTGTCTGCTGACCAGCAGGTTGAAGAATCGAATCCCGGACTTGGCGGCCGCATTTTCGGCGGAAGTGAAAATGCTCGTGGCCCGTATACTTAGATTTAGGTGCAGGTTAAAGTACCCCAGGTGGTCGAAATTTTCGGAGCCTTTCACTACGGCGCCTCACATTGTCATATCGTGGTTTTCGCACGTTAAAAATCAACAATTAGTGTATATTATCCCGATCATTGTATCTGATTTTATTGCTTGTTAACGATGTCGCACACTATACCGTACTATGGGCTGTACAGACAATGTGTAGCCTTGATGTTGTACCCCCCTACCTTTCTCCCCCGCCCCTTCCCCCCCCCCAAAAAAAAAGTTTTGGATTACAAGCATTTCGTCTTCTTAAGTCTACCGACCCATAGCGCCAAAGAAACAGCGACAATACGATAACAGGGACGAGCCAGGCGTCATCTATGGAGAAAATAAGAAATGCAAACGTTTGCATCGAGGAGCCATCATTTAATATCATATTTCGTGATCAACAAGAGAGCAAACAAGAAATCACGAATCGCCCCAGAACTTGAGCATCGCAGCCTCGCTTAATTGCAAAACCGTGCAAACTTTTGTAGCACTGACGAACAATCTCGATTGAGTTTGTACTAGGACGCATTGATGCCACAGCGTACGAAACCAATCGCAGGCTAAACACATCATGCACCGACGAAAAGTCTCGATTGAGTTTTTACTGAGACGCATTGATGCTACGGCGTACGAAATCCATGCATATGCTAAACACACCGTAGTTGCGCAAAACGTGGAAAAGACAGGAAACACAAGATGGAATGTAAGACAGGTGCGGTCTTTCTTTCACCTTCTTCTGTTTTATTTCCTTTACGATTTATGCGCTTCTACTGTATGTTTGGCAAACACCAGCTTGGTCTAGGAGGAATCATCTCGAAGTCCACAATGTGAAAGAACGTACGTTACGCGGTTCGTCTAGGTACACCTTTCAAGCCTTTCGCGGTGACACAAGCTGCGTGCTTACGAACGTTGCTTATTGAAAAAGAAAGGGAGTACACTGTTAACCTCGCAGTGTTTCTCGAATATGAGGTGCGCATTGCACACGTTTCGGGCAAAGTGGGCACAGCACGCACGTGTACCGCTTCTCGCCTTTTCTTTTTCTTTTTCGCCACCTGTACCACGAGCGTTGTACGAGTGTACTCCATCCAGTGTCCCATTTGACCATCGATACGCGGTGGTTCCATATCACTTTGTTCGTGCCGCTGGGCACGTGACGTTGCGAGAACCCGTCACTTCGCCCAATCGACAGACCGATACCGATTGCAGGGCACGCGGTTTCTGAACTGGTAACGTCTTGTACCAGACGACAGCCGAGATGCGTACATTTCGAGCTGTTGCGCAAGCTGCAAACGACGAACTAACGGTCCTCTCTCGTTCGTGTCTTTTTTTCTCCCCAATCGGATGACACGAGTGCGCATGTCCGGCGAATGGCAGAGTAACAGAGAGGTCATAATGGTATGCGATTTCCTTACCCGTACACGTTCGATATAAACGATCAAAACTAATGCAGGTGTTCATTTCATCTGAGAAGCAAAACATTATAAGCAAACAAACAAAAACGAGAGTGTATCACTGCTCTATGAGAAGTCTCAACTGCCATGTACATGACTTTGAATATTGAATAATGGATTGTCCAGCTCGTAGAATGTCGTTGTAATAGGAAAATGAAGAAATACAAAAATGAAATTGTTGTAACAGTGATGTAACATATTAGGTACTTGCCATCGCAATCTTCCATAAACGTATACCGTGATTAGGGTGTAGGAGCTCGCACAACACGTGAAAGTGACATCGATGTTTCATGGCCGGCTACACACCGTTGAGCCCGGGGATTCTGTTTTCACTAGAAATAGATTAACTTCTACGTAACGTACGCCACTGACACTTCGATAAAAAAAACTCGCTCGTACAAAGCAATCGAATGAACGCCACATCTCGAGTTTGAAATTTGGCGTTTCTGCTCCTTTAGTGTCGTCTGTCTTAAAGAGACACGTCACCTCTCTTCTGAGTCTCACGTGACTCTTGGATGAAAGGTCACGTGTCTATTTGAATAAAGTCGTGTACAGTGATCAACTCGGCTGTCTATGACGGTGGAGCGACGCGCACGGAACAGCACGAGCGACATCTGCAGTCGAAAATACGCCACACCTGAGCAAGCGCGGCGCCAATGAAGTGCCTGCCCAGCAGTTTATACCCTTCTTTATCTCCGCGACCGCGATGGCTGCTTTGGCCGTCGGAGCGCTGTCAACCTTACAAAATAGAATTAAAACAACAACAAAAAAGAAATATTCTCGCTTCGTCATATCATGACAGTGACAACGGCTTTACTTCGTCTGTCTTTCTTGATTTTTGTTTTTTTCGCGAAGTCACTCTGAGTGCTTTCGACGGCCAAAGCGTTGTTGCATCCGTGGCGATAAACAGGGATCAGTATGGCGAGGCAGGCACATCACTGGTGCCGCGCATGCTCAGATGTGGTGTATTCGCGACTGCAGATGGTGCCCGTGCTGTATCCCGCACGACGCACCATCGTTATAGACAGCCGAGTTGAGCACTGTACGTGGCGGGTCACGGCTGATTGAAAAATGCTAAGGGTATTCATTTTTTTTCTTTGAAGTGATGCGACCACAGATTGAACTTCGCGAAATCAGCAAGTAGTCGACTTGTCCATCCTTTGCCGACGCTTCTCATAACGGCATGAAAAATTGATTGAGAACCGCAGTGCAAGTCATCTCCCGTAAAGTCGCACGTTTTCTTTCATTTTTCGACTATCTGCTTTACTGCCTAACAGCGTGGCCATAAATGCACGAATATTTGCCTGGCTTGTCCCAGATTTGTTAGCTTCGCGAAAAAGACTGCTTAGTAGGACGTGTTCCTGGACGAGTTGGTTGACATGGTTGACGTTTAAGGGATGTTTTTTTTTTCGCAAACAAAAGAAGAAAGAGTTGCGAAAGACACAATATAGAAGACAGTAAGCTGAAAGCCAGAAAGTGTGAAGCAGAAAGGGAAGCATAAAGATGGCCCCATCAACCACGCCGAGTTTGCAAGTAGTAAACAAACGAAACCCCAGCACTTCGACGCTACTTGAAGCCGCAGACAGCCGAAATTTCCGCCGCATTGATCTTCAGTCGGCGTCGTTCTCCTCACCAGTTAAGTAAAGCTTAATATAGCAAGAAACACTGAAGAGCGCCTCGTTTGGAAAACCGCAGTTTTTTTTTCTCTGCCCAAGTACTCCTTGGAGCGCAGTCACTCGAGAAAACGAGCTTCGAAAACGAAGATCGAGCGAATGTAATTTCCTAGCAACGAAATTCAGCCGCGAAGAGCTTATCTGATTATGTAGCTTTTTCTTTTTTTTCCCGTTAAGTTTAGGACGAGATTATTGCAGCAACAGTGTTTAGTAACAACTCTCAGCGCCTCATTGTGCGAACTGATCGATACGTGATCGAATGAGCTCCGTTCTGCGCGCTCGCTCTTTTTTTTTCGAAGATCTCCGCTTAGCTTTCTTCCCGTTTAGCCGCCCTACCCTGTATTTACTAAACCATGCAAAGAACTACCCCCCATGCGCAATCAGGGTACTATCTCTTACGACGTCATCACAAGTAAAGTCAGGCTTAGGGTTGGTTAGTTACGCGTAGTAGTAAGGAAACAGCGCGACTGCTTAACAGTTAAAGTTGAAGTTCCGACATACTAGACGAGTTACGAAGAAAAGGCATGATACGCATACGGTCATTAGTACATAATAACAATATCTGGGAATTCATGTCCCACAATGACGGTATAATTATGAGAAGCGCCGTAGTGGAGGGCTCCCGAAATTTCGACCACCTGGTGTTCTTTAACCTGCACTGAACATCGCGCATGCTACATGGGCTTCAACCGTTTCGCCTCCATCAAAATGCGACCACCGTGGCCAGCATCGAACCAGCGTTCATGATGCAATAGCACCACTGTGTACATCGTTTTAGTGAAGGCAAGTGTTTGGCGGTATCTTCCATGACATAAACGCGCGAGCTAAAATAACTTTTTTTGGAGCGTTGTATCAGTGAGTCAATGCTTGCGTGTGTCGTGTTTTTTTTTTGTCTTGTGTGTTTGCGCTGTAGCTTAAACCTCTGGATTACGCACCTGCTCGGTCCTAATAAAGTCTTGTTGCTTCAGTCGGGAACCGTCTGAAAAAGTCACTTCTTTGTCCATGTCCTTCCCTTTGGGTTCATCCCGATCCAAGGAAGTTGCACTGTTTATTTTGTACTGTGCCTCACAAGATCATGCGCGAACAAGTGGAGCTAGAAGTATAGTTCCGTTATATTTTAGTTAGTAATGAGGGATAGAGAGGGTGTGAGAGGTAGAACGCGAAGAATGTCGTTTAGGTAAATTTGTATTTGCCAAGTTTACAAACATGAACGCGGGGGAGGGGAATGAGAAAGTGAATTGAGAAATAAGTATAACACGATACTCGAGATTATTCGGAAGCATATTTTCATTTCACTGGTATTATTGCTCAACTCAATGTTCGATAGTATTTACATTTAGGAAGATCCGTAGCATGTGAATTCACGCAGCCCTTTCTACGTGAGCTCAATCTCGTTTTTTTTTTTCGTTTCTTGTTTACCATCTTCAGAAGAGTGAAACGATTCGATTAGTTCCACGCGCATGCTTACGCAGGTTATACGTTCTAGCAACGAAGCAGTTACGGACACGTGGTAGGCTTTCCCACTTTGCTCCAGATACCATCAGGTGCCTTGTTGCTTGCAAATGCACCAAGAGTGCGTTTTAGGATGTATACTTACGTATTTCCGAGGGCCACCGAGTTGGACCGTTTATACCTTTGCCGCTTTGTACGTTTAACAACTAACCCAACAAGGAACTCACACGCATGAAAATGGTTGTTTCGTGTAAATTTATTTCATTTCATTTCATTTTATTATACTGTCGGCCCCATTTGGGCTATAACAGGGGTGGAAAAAAACCCAATATACATACAAAAAATAGGTACTCCTTATACAACTTCTAATATACATAACAATGAATTACAAGAAATAGCCAAAGCACTCTGCTCTTGAGGACATAGAATAAGCAAAATATAAACTATACGTCTTTATACACGGCATCCTTTAGGCCCTTCAAGAAAGAAGGTACACATTCCGATAAGACAGTGGACATAAACGTTCCATTGCATTATCAATTCAGGTCGGGGCATGCAAAACATTCGCGCAACTTACGCTTAGTAGCGCAAGCTGCGGTAGAGCGGAACTGGTGGGCACTCGGCTGACCCTAGCTTAACTGGGCACCCGTGCAAGCACAAGCCGACGCACGAAGTGTCTGCGTGATACAATTTCAAATCACGAGTATTGGCTTGAGATTCATTGATTCCAATCGCGTATAGCTTTGTCATCACAGCACCAAGTAGCTTAGTTAGAGTAATTTACTCAATTGCCCCAAGTTTTATAGTCGAAGCTTGGTCTTGGTTGGCTTGTCTTTTGAGCCAACCTAAACTTGAATACCTAGTTAACCTTAATAATACTACTTCTACTCAGTGTTAAATGTTTTTAATTATGGTTAACTTGGTACATCACACCGGCCTTGGCACTATGCACACCAAAATCTCAATAGAATGTAATTAGGACGAACCGCGAATTGAATCAATTATATTGTTACGTGATTTTGGCTGACTGAAACAGGGCATAGTGGGACATACCCAAGAAAGGTGCCTCAGACTGAGAGTGAAGAAGTGGACGTTGTCGGTGAGCTGCATTGAGGCTGTTGACTGACTACTGTTATTTTCCACGTACCAATATATATATA
Source organism: Rhipicephalus microplus (assembly GCF_043290135.1). NCBI lineage: Eukaryota > Metazoa > Arthropoda > Arachnida > Ixodida > Ixodidae > Rhipicephalus > Rhipicephalus microplus. The sequence goes on along the minus strand of NC_134702.1, from coordinate 48,637,459 downwards.
TATATATATGATTCCCTGACGAAGGCCGGACCCCGGTCGAAACGTAGGAGCAATAAAAGTTTTCGCACGTTTGTCCGCTCAAGCCAATTTCTATATATATATATATATATATATATATATATATATATATATATATATATATATATATATATATATATATATATATATATATATATATATATATATACCTTTCTTGGGTATGTCCCACTATGCCCTGTTTCAGTCAGCTGAAATCACGTAACAATATAATTATACCTATATAACAATGTTTATTTATGATGTTTAGCTAAATATGCATTTGAATTATTATGATTAACTATACTCAGCTACGCTGAGCACGTGCCGACATGATGGTGAATATTTCTTGTTTGCATCGTGAGCAATACAAGAGTCCAGCTTAAGCAGCTCTGTTGAAAAGTAAGAGAACGTTCATTCAACACCACAAGGTAGCGCTGCTCATGTGTCCCACGTAAAATCGTTCATACTGGAACTGCGCGAACACAGTCCTTTTTTAGAAGAAAAAGAATGGTGGTTGGCAATGAGCCGACGTGTTACCTTTCCCGGTTCCGGCAAACGTGTCAACAGGACAGCAGCGTAGAGGCGCCTTGTGGTCGCACTCACCTTCAATGGACGCATGGGCGTGTCCCGCCTCGTAAACCGCAAACCCTAGTTCGTGCGCACGCCCATGTTGTTTAACACGACACCTTATTATTATTATTTAGCTTTGCCAACTAGATCAGTGAGTGAATGAGCGGAGAACACGCAGACGCTGCCCCTGTGACACCGTTCTTTCTACTTTTAGTTTTTTACATTATTTTTTGGACACAGCTCACCGAAAGTGATGCAACCTTGTACTTACAAGGTGTGGCTATGAAATGAAAGCGATGGCAGTCCCTAAATTTTACTTTCGGGGTCTTGAGAGGGAAATGAATCTGCAAGAATATGTTTAACTAGGTGGGAGAGAGGACTGAATGTTACACAAATTGGCAGCTGTGTCGACACGTGCGCGTTGGTTATGATAAAAAAAACTAAAACCTTCAGTAGATGCTTTAACAGCACGCCCAGTCAAGTGGTTAGTAGTTTGAAATATTTTATTTCATCTTGCCCGGAAGACAAGGGACATGACAACTTTTTTTTAAATAAAAGAAATAAGGACAAGAGAGGACATGAGTAGTACCTGTTGATTTATTGGAAACAACATTGTATCTCAGTTTATGTTCAGGAGCATGCGTGAGTCACTATATTAGTAGCAGGCTGATAATACGCTCTCCAGGACGACCTCTATCTACTCTTTTCGTTTCATGAAATGTGTTATCAAATTTTGATTCAAAGTGTTATAGGAATATATAAATAGAAGCTTTCCTCTGGAAAACGCCGTTGCTATGGCTTATGGTTACGGGGCTTGGCTGCTCACTCAGAAACAACGGGTTTGATCCAAACAGCTGCACCCACATTTCGACGAATTCAGAATGCTAGAGACGCGTGTAAACTGTTCGATTTCGGCGAACGTTCGAGAAACCTAGGGTCAAGTTTATCTGCACCCCTGCAATACGGCGTCTTTCATGGTGCGAGAAGGTTTCGGAGGTTCAGCCCCCATAAACCAAACCAAGCCTTTATTTGGGCACACCTCCGTGTCTTTCTGACGCTGAATTGCGGTGATTGCCGTGACTTTTAATACTACTATCTAGAACGTTGCGTCCGAAAACCACGATATGAATATGACGGAAGGCTCCTGAACGTTTTACCACCAAATGTTCTTTATCGCGCACTGACGCCACGCAAGGCATGCATGGGCCTGTACCATTTCGCCCCCATTTAAATGCGACAGCCGCCCTGATGGATGCCAAAAATGCTGTAGGCCCATGTGCTCAGTTTTGGGTGCACGTTAAAGAACCCCAGGTGGTCGAAATTTGTGGAGCCCTCCACTACGGCGTCTCTCGCTATCGTAAGGTGGTTTTGGGACGTTACACCTGACATATCAATCAAATGAAATCAAATGCGACCACCATGGCCGAGATTGAATCCGCGACCTTCGGATTACAGCTTAGTATCATAAACACCGCTTCACCACTGTGGACCTACTGATGTTCCCTTGGCGAATAGGTCAGACTTTGAAACAATATACCACTGGAGGACCTGATTGAGGAATCAAACCTCTGTTCTCCCACACAGCAAGGTATTGACGTTGAAAATATTTTGTTTAAATTCGCCTAATTTCTTCTTTCTTTAACCAAGGGTAAAAACAAGCCATCTCCGGGCAATCGTTATTCCACTCACTACAAAATCTATTCAATGTTCACGCATGTCTAACGCGAGAAGCGAGTCGAGTGCCACTTGGCTAAGAGTGGGCGTGAGAACTTCAGAACGACATGCACGTCGAGCACTCCAAAAGCTTGCTTTGTCTTCATCCTCCGCTTCTCTTTTTGTCAGGGTCAGTCTTCGCCTATGTTGGCCAAATACTGGAGATTAATGGAACTGCGGTTTGCTTTTCGAGCCAACAATGCGCAGGCAATCCTAACGACAGCCCAAAACTTAGAGGGGCAATAAAGATCACTATATATAGGAGGAAGACACTTTTTCTACCTTCTCAGCGTTTTACTTTTTGCAATTTGTCCTGTTAAAAAAAAGTAAAGAAAAAGGAAGATACAGGGAGTGAAAGGAAGATACGGGGAAGATATGGGAGTGCCCTGCTCAAAGTTAACGACAGGGTAAAGGGCATCATAAACCTCTTAAAATACAAAGCACGAGCATGTTATTCTCTCATATATTTCCCGTTTCTACGGCGCAATTTTAACGTCACCAGTGACGTCGTCAGAAAATCGACTATCGATTTGTGAATATACAACGGATCTCAGTTATGAATTGTCTTCTACCTTCGCATCGCATGCTTGTTCTGCCATGTACCGCATGGCTACCATGAGTGATCGACCACCTTCTCTTCGTTTAGTGCGTTTTCTTCTGCTTTAGGACAAGTAACAACGTGTAGCCAAAAAGATGTGAAAACCTGTTAGGCTCAACGGCAAGAGCTTGCATTTTTGCGCCTTTTAAGAAGAAATAAGTGGCGAGGAAGTGACAACACCCGTAAAAAGGGCCGTGAAGGCTGCAAAGAGACCTACTCTCTGGTCTTTAACAGCAACATTTCGAGGTTTAGGTATCGAAAAGATTATATGAACACACTCGTCTTTGCTGTCTGAATGTCTAATGGCCTTTTGACAGCAGCAGTTTTCACCTTATATGGTCACCAGGATCAAGTTTTAATGCGATGGGTCTCGGCGTCTTTCAGGTATGACATCGAATTTCACAATTTCGTCTTCGAGGTGGCCTCGCATGCAGTGGCGACGCTCTGAATAGAGACTCCTGTTGCCCATACACGCTTTTGCTTTGTTATGACGATACACACACACACACACACACACACACACACACACACACACACACACACACACACACACACACACACACATACATACATATATATATAAGCGCTGTATATTAACCTGTATAATGGGCAAGCTACCTCCGTTTACGATCCCGCGATTTATTCACTTAGAAGAAAGTCCCGCAGCAAATTTTTCTGTTCTTTTCGCATACAGCCGTCAATTTTGAGCGAACGGTGCGTAATTACAGGCGGCCCAGTTATTTCGAAAGAGCGCTTTGTGTTCCGAGACGCTGTTTCTGACAGGAGTGAAATTACAACTACCCGTAAGTAATGGACCGCCAACAGACGACGGCCGAAACAGAGAGAAAGATGAAAAGACCGTTATTACTGAGGCCGTTGCGCCTCCCTCTCTTCGGGGTACACTTAGCAGTCACACGAGTCGCGACTTCACCTCAACAACGGCCGGGCAAGTTACATATAAGCCTTCCAAGTAGCTTCCCATTGCTATAGTTAGCTCCGGCCGACTGCTCTGCACTTTAAAATGGCGACGGGGAAGAGTGGTGAGTAACGATGACAAGTAAAAAAAAATATTTGCTCCAAATTGCGGTGGCATGTTTTACAGTAGTTATCACTACAAGATAACAAAGCTCTCGTTATCTCTCTTGATAACTTTCAGTTTTGCAAGTGTATATATACGCTCACACATGCAAACACATGCACAAACACTCATAAAAAATTGGCAGATCCCACGTACAGTAGGAATCAATGATATGCGAAGTACGAGTGAGAAATGTTGATATGTCACTTTCAAATCAGCACAACGTTACGAGGTGGAGGTAGATGATGCCGTACACGACTTTCGTGTCATGATTATCATGTTTGTATGTGTCGTTTACCTTCGTCATCTATTCACGTCACGTGATACCAAATTTAGTATATGTGGAGCTAGCGAAACGGCCGCGAGCACGCTATGAGCGTGGTATGTTGTCGTCTTTTTATATGACACACGTGTCAGGATTATCATGTTTGCACCGGTCATATACTTCGTCATTCATTCACGTCACGTAACACCGAATTTGGTATATGTGGAGCTTGCAAAACGGCCACGAGCGCATCATTAAGGGCCCAATATACTCCAATGTAGCGTTGACGTGCGCGCACGCTGAGCACAGCGACGCTACGTTAGCAAAACGCGATCACTCTATAGTCTGACGCCAGGCGCGACCAGCGTCCGTCGGCGCACGCCGCAGGCAACCGGCGCGAAACGCAACATGCTGAATTTCGCGCCGATGCGTTACCCAGACAGCACCGCGTCTCCCTCTTTTCGGGATGGAGGGACGCTGGACGTGCCTAAACGCGCACGCGTCAAAGCAACGCAGCGCGGCGCGTGCCTGCGAGTACTATATGGCAGGACCGGTGCCTGGTGGCGACGCCGGCCTGACGCGACGAAATGAACGCCGGCGAGTACGCGCACCGCGTCACGTCAAAATGTATTGGCGCCTTGGCTGTGCATGACATATAGTCATTTCCTCACATGACACGCATCTCATGATTATCATGTTTGCACCAGTCACATACCTTCGTCATCCATTGGCATCACGTAATACCAAATTTGGCATATGTGAAGCTAGAGAAACGGCCGCGAGCGCATCATGAGTTTGGCATGTAGTCATGTTGTTACATGACATGAATGTCGTGACTATCATGTTTGGATGTGTCATTTACCTATGTCGTCCGTTCGCGTCGCATAATACCGAGTTTGTTACATGTGAAGCTAGCGAAACGGCCGCGAGCGCATCATGAGCGTAGCATGTAGTCATCTTGTTACATGACACGCTTCTCATGTTTATCATGTTTGCACTACAGGTTTTCCCGCTCACTTTATTCCAACTGCCAACTTAAATATTCTGCACGCCATTGAAATAATCTGAGCGCCAAGCTCTTGAATTTACGTGCCAAACATTTATTCCAAGCACCAACATATTTAATCCAAGTGCCAACTATTGTTGCCTAGTATTTTCTCGATGTATACGCGTGCTCGGATGTTCGGCTGGCCACCGTCGTGGCGCACCCATTTATTGGGCTAACTGTTGCCAACTGCAGATTTGGGTGCACGTTAAAGAACCCCAGATGGTCGAAATTTCCGGAGCCCTCCACTACGGCGTCTCTCATAATCATATGGTGGTTTTGAAACGTTAAACCCCACAAACCGACCGACTGTTGCCAACTGCATTAGTAGTGGAGCACTGCTGAGATTCACCCCCTTTCCGTGGTACGTACCTACTTTACCATGATGATAATTTTACGGCAGGCTTCTCAGTAGCACATACATGATAAGATGGTGATAGCTCTCGGCGAACGACACAGTGAAAAAATTGCCAAATTGCTTCTCTGTTAAAAAAAAGAAAACGTACATATGATTTTTTTCACGTCATATAACGCTAGAGCCATTCCTTTAGTCCAGACTAGCACTCACGTATTTCACTCTAAGGAACGTACGAACTGCTACAGGGCTGGTCTTCGTATTTACATTGACGGCTCTGTTACGCCTGCATCATCCGCCATTGGTGTCTGGATTCCGTATGCCAATGTCACCATCTCTGCCCCTCTCGGCCATTGCACTTCACCACAGCCCCATAACTGGCTGTAGTACGAACTACGGGCTGTCTTGAACTACATATAGTCGGCCAGACAGCTGAGTCTTGGGTCATATTTACTGACTCAAGGGCGGTGCTGTGATCTCTGAAGTCTCCACGAATGCAGGACCAACTCGTCATGAACATCAAACGCTTATAGAACATAGCCTGTGACCTCCATCATCACATTGTTCTGCAATGGATACTTGCCCACTGCGGAATGCAAGGCAATGTCCAGGCTTATGACGCTGCCAAAGCTGGGCATGACGCTTCAACAAAAATTGCCGTGATGCGCTTCTCTGTACAAGATGCTGCGAAACCCGTATCGGAACATACTTGGCGCCTTCAGTGATCCCTCTGGCAAGAGGAAACATGCTTACACAGCATTTTATTACATGAAGCATGCACCAAATACTTTAGGAAGAAGTTTGGACTGTCGGACTTACCATTGTGCACCCGATGTAACGTCCCAGAAGATCTCAATTATGTCCTCTGTGTATGTACGCTATACGCACCAGAAAGACAGTCCTCACGGCAGCCTTAGATCTCGAAAGGGACTCGAACTAGGAGTTCCCACATATTCTGTGCCCATGCAAAGCAGCTCCAGTGCATTACGCGCCTCAAAAGCACTGCTGACTTTCTTGTGGGGCACAAGCCTGAATTAAATTTTGTAAATAGTGCAGTTAAGTGTGTGGCTGTATGTGTTATGTGTTTATCACTGTATGTATCACAATCATCACCCAGCCACTCGAGTATAGGTGCAAAGCCAGACATACATATCCATCTCTTCATTAAAATATTTCTATCCCTCCTTCCGTTTAGTCAAGTGGCCTGAAGGAGGCCTATAGCCTCTCCTTACGGGCACAGCTGTGCTGTTGCGTAGAGAAGCAGGGAATTTCCCAGTCGATACTGCTTCGATGCTGGCTGCACAATGTCCTGGACGATTCTGCTTCGTCACACACGCAAAGAAAACAATCAAAACACGCACACTGACGTACGAACGTGAACACAGCGTGGTCACTGATATGTATGTCCCCCTTGTGCTCGATAACGGTGGACGGAAGACAGGAACTGAAGTCACTTGCGAGTTACGTATTGGTAAACTATGGCAAGTTTCAGTGTTTATTAATAGTAGTGTAAGCCAAGGAGTAATCACCAGACTAGCTGTCGAGCTCTCAACGCTACACAGCGAAGTCGGTAGGTAGCAACTGGCGAGTGTCGCTGGCGGTCGGATAATGACAACGCCCAGGTTAGCCACGAACACTGATGAGTGTCGGGAACCGAGGGTAGGAATCATGCACGTGTAGAAAAACGAACTGCACAAGCCTAGCAGGTTCTACATTGTCCGGTTTGGTATAGATTCTGACGCAGTCTCCGTACGCGGGGGAGGCAGCAGCGCACGCGCCGCAGCTGCGAAACGCGCCGCTTCCCACGAACCACGAGCGTGGCAGATTAGAGAACTCCGGGAAAGGCCATCCCAAGCGTTAGAGTACTCGATGTGCACCGTGGACTCATCGCATTCTCTGGTGCGGACCACCATCACGTGCCCTTACGAAGGTGACACCATCGCATCTCACGGGATCGCGCGTGTTTGGGTGGCGATGGTAGCAGTGGCTAGTGAGGTAGACGTATGTACGTTGCTGGGTGTCCGTAGGCCAGAACACGCCCACTCGTCGCGATGATCACTGTAACAGGTAAATAACACCTGACTACACCTCTAGCTTCATGCACGCTTTGACGCATGCTGACGCATGTTTGTTTCTATCCAATTCTTTTTGCAATATCAGGCCATCGAGTCAGCCTCCAAGCTTGTGCCTAGCGGAATATTTGGGCTGCGCGCCTGGCAAGGTAATCGTGAAATGCTGTGCCGAATGGTTGATATATAGAACCCCGCAAGTGAGTGTGCCTTCTATACTCCGCTAAGGTTGGCAAGACAGTAAAACTGCCGTTTGTAAGTAAACTATACTAAGACGTGCTATAGTGCACAAAAAGCATGACATAAAGCAATGCACACTCGTAACATAGACTTCAACAGAGAACAGACACAAGCACTGTAATTCAGTAGGAGTTTAGCGCTCCTAGGCAATGAAATATGGCTCTTCCGACAGCCCAGAGCTCGAACTTATAGTGAAGCGCGACGTGGTAGACGTTTAAATGGGACGACGTGGTGTGTCCCTAGCGTGCGTTTCGTGCCCACAAGCGAGCGTCTCTTCGCTATGTCACCACCGGAATCCGCTTACGGGGGTATTAAGGATAAGACTTCGTGTTAGCAGCGGTGTGCATGCAAGAGCAACCTATCAGCTTTGACGAGTACACAGAAAAGCAGGTACAGCTTGGCAAGTTGCTGCGATGTCGTATTGAATACGCGTAATATATGCAAAGAACAGATGGCCTTTTTCCGGCCAGTAGACTGGGCAAGCTGGTTGAAATGCGCGGTAGCTCAACAGATACGCAAAAGCGCAAACCAAAGAAAAAAAAACGTGGAAGACGCAAGCATCCTGTCTCTTGTACTTTCGTTCAAGTATTTTTCTTACAAATTACACAACGATAGAACTCCGGTCGCTTGAACTTGGTTCATTGCGGTATATACGGCTGCTCTCGACGTAACCCAACAATCATTGGAATGAGCTTACTCAACCCAGACCCCCCCCCCTCCCCCCTCCATCATTCGGCGAACTCGTTCTAATCAGTGTCGGCAGCTATTTGCAGTATCATTTCCTCGAAGCCATCCTCATTCCGTCTCTACAATCGCGAAAGCGTCTTTCGACACCGTAGCCGCTTGATACGACCAAACCAACTGTGTGTTAGGGCAGTGGCCCAAAAACTAAAATGGGTGCCTCATCTTAGTGATTGTAGCTCTTATAACTTAATAAAACATTTGTGGCGCATCTGATACAAGCCAGGAGAAAAAGAACGAGACAAAATAGGGCACCAGACTTGCAACAGCTTAAATTTTTTCCTAACATCACCCAAATATGCTTACAAAATGCCCACAAAGAGGGGGCGCAGCACAAACGACTATCACGTTGCACGAACAAATGAAATGGCAGCATATCCACGGAGTGAATGATGGAGAGTGGGGCGAAGCATTCGTCCGTCCATTCGTTCTTGCTTCCGTCCGTCCATGCATCCGTCTGTGTGACCGTCCATCCGTCCGTCCGTGCGTGCGTCTGTTCGTGCGTCCGTCCCTACGTTCGTCCATGCATCCGCCCCTGCGTCCGTTCATGCGTCCACCCATGCATCTGTCTGTGTGTCCGTTCGTCCATCTATTCAACACTCCAAGTACCACCATCTCGCATCTTTTAATGATATATTCCTCATATAGAAGCACCGCCATCCAGCGGACATTACAAGGACTAAACGAGAGGTGGCACACGCACACTTTCTTACGGCTTGCACTTCGGGTCTACTTCCCAGCTTTAACCACCTCGAGTTTATGGTAAATACTAGTTCACTGTATTCATGGCACTGCGGCTCAACGCTCGCTAAACCTTTCTAAAACGAAGGAGGTTACGCCCAGCGAGTATAACGTAGGAACCTTTTTCTGTCAGATAATGCTCAATGTACATGCCAGTGGTTGCTAATGGAGATCGCAGCGTGCGCCTTAACTAAAAGCCGAATGCTCCTGTGTCTCATTCCCCCTTAGCAGCCATTGGCATGTACATTGAGCACTATCTTTTATTGTTCAACAACGCACAGAAGAAATCTCCCACCGGCACCACCTTGGAGGTCAAAATGTTATACTTGCTACACACTACAACGGCTACGAGGGACGAACGGGTGCCGCTATAAAGTGCTTCGCCCCTAAAAACAGACAAGAAAACTATCACACAGTGCTATCTGGAAATGAGTGTTCCTCCTTTTACAAAGTCATCGACGGGACACTGACGAACTCGTTCCCCTTCCTATGTTCCCCTTCCTTTTATTTATTTATTAAATAAATAAATAAAATAAAAGTATGTGACATGCCTCAAGTACTTCATGTGCTAACGTTTTCCTGCTTCGTCCTGCCACCCAAGTTTCTCCGAACACTGGAGCGCAGCCGAACGAATCACAATGGAGCGGCAGGTATACACCGTTTTTAATTGATAATAAATGATCCATAATGCGATCATTAAGACAGCGTCCTGTTTGGCCTATGTACGCCTTGCCACAGCTCAACGGAACTTCATAAACAACGCCCACCATGCAACGCGGAACTGGCCAGGCGTGCTTCCTTTCGCTCGAAAGCTTCGCTTTTCGTGAAGATATGCGGGCCCAAAGCTGCGAGAGTTTGCCGGCTGCAGATCCGAAGGCCTCGGGCTTGATCAGGGCTGCGGTGGTCGCATTTGCTTGGAGGCGAACTGGTTGAGGCCCGCGTGCTGTTTGATGATGTCACACGTTAAAGAACACCGGATGATCGAGATTCCTAAAGCGCTCCAGTACGGCGAAGCTCCTAATTACATAGTGATTTGGGGATGTAGAACCCAAGGTATTGTGTTGTCTTTGTTTGGAAACATAGCTTTCAAATAAGTTTTCCAGCCTGCACTTGGCATTGCAACCTTCAGAGTAACCAGCCAGATTAGAAGCAATGCGCATTAGGAGAGCCGAAATTTGCATTGACTGGGGAGTCAACGTCCCTCAGAATTTCGCTGCTGTGTACCATGGTCAATGTTTGTCCTAAGTTACATGCACTGCATAAATTTGTTCTTGCTGCTCGATGCCCACGAACGAGTGACGTATTGGTCGTCTCTCTCTCTCTCTCTCTCTTTCTGTTTTTATTTGCTCACAGAAGCCAATAAAGAACCTCTGTAACAAGGCTTTCGCAATGTGTGCCTTTCATTCTCCAGGCCAAATGACCTACGTACTTGCGCTTCGAATAAAAAACGCAAGAACGTTAACCCTTCCGTTTCGCTTAAGTCCTCTTGTTCTGTAGTTTTGTGACATACTCAAACTGATTTCTCTTTTTTCATCTTTTTTTATACTTCAGCCGTTTACCTTCTCCAAAATCCCATGACCTTTATAGCAACAACTTCATGACAGGAATCAACTAAGCGAGATGACTTTGAGATCAATGATATTGAAGGGGCTTTCCCGTTGTGTTCTAACTGCAATCTTTCGTTTATAACTAAAGCCCAAACCAGGGTTCTCGTTCAGTCCGTTCGAACTTCCTTTCTTTCTTTCTTTCTTTCTTTCTTTCTTTCTTTCTTTCTTTCTTTCTTTCTTTCTTTCTTTCTTTCTTTCTTTCTTTCTTTCTTTCTTTCTTTCTTTCTTTCCTTCTTTCTTTCTCTCTTTCTTTCTTCCTTCCTTTCTTTCTTTCTTTCTTTCCTTCTTTCTTTCTTTCTTTCTTTTTTTCTTTCTTTCTTTCTCTTCAAATGAAGAATTGCGCCCCGTATTTGCCTGCTCTGCTTATATTTCACTGCCTATACCTTAAAAATACCTATAAAAAAGAAAAAAAACTTTGACTGTATTAATAATATTGCTACGTAGCGCTTCTCTACGCTGCCGCTTACAAAAGATTATGACGCCATCTACGACGCAGGCAATACGTGTTGCCGATGGCGGTACTGTACCAGTAATCGTAATGTGCACTGCTCGTGTCAGCATTGCCGGTCGTCACGCCGTGGTCCTTTTTGCCGTGCTAGCCTGCTGCCCTCATGACCTCATACTTGGCCTTGATTTTCTTTCGGCACACTCGGCCTTAATTGATTGTTCGTCAGGTACCCTCAGCCTTGATCTACCAATCTTTGCTGACTACTATGCAAAGCCCACCAGCCGCTTGAGCCCAACCACTTTCGTTCGCCTGCCACCTCGAGCCGTCACGTACGTGTCTTTGTCATCGACCCCTCCCGTTCCTGACGGTGATTATATCGTTACGCCAATTACTGACGTTCGGCTGACGCGCAGTGTTACTGTGCCCTATACCATCGCGACCATAGCGGATAACTGTGTGTTACTTCCGCTCCTTAACTTTGGTTTCACCCCTCAAGTGTTGCCCTGCCAGATGTCTCTAGCCCAGCTAACTGCCATAACAGAGGACGATGTCAGTGTTGTCGCTGTATCTGCTCCTGATCGAAGCGCAGTCTCACGGTCACCCAGCTCAGACGATGGTATGTTTCGAAACATGATTGGATCGGAGCTGTCGCCTCACCAGGCCAACGCTCTCTGCCAAGTTTTGGCCTCATACAGTGACATTTTCGACACCGACGATCGTCCCTTGGGCCAGACTAAAATTGTCACTCACCGAATCAACGCTGGTGACTCTGCGCCCATTCGCCGTCGGCCGTACCGCGTGTCAGCGTCTGAGCGAGAAGTGATTCAGAAAGAAGTGGCCAAAATGCTTACGAAAAACGTAATCGAACCATCAACGAGCCCTTGGGCATCTCCCGTGGTATTAGTAAAAAAGAAAGACGGCTCATGGCGTTTCTGCGTTGATTATCGCCACCTCAACAAAATTACCAAAAAAGACGTGTACCCTCTACCACGCATTGACGATGCCCTTGATTGCCTCCATGGCGCCACCTTCTTTTCATCCCTCGACCTCCGATCTGGCTACTGGCAAATTGCTGTAGATGACATGGACCGAGAAAAGACCGCCTTCGTTACCCCTGATGGTCTTTACCAATTCAAGGTCATGCCATTCGGGCTCTGCAACGCTCCAGCGACCTTCGAGAGAATGATGGACACGCTCCTACAAGGATTTAAATGGTCGACATGTTTGTGTTACCTGGACGACGTGATCATTTTCTCACCTACCTTTGCAACCCACCTTGAACGCCTTTCGACCATTCTATCCATATTTCGACGGGCCGGCCTGCAGCTCAATTCCTCCAAGTGCCACTTTGGTCTTCGTCAGATTACCGTATTGGGTCACCTTGTTGACGTTGCCGGCGTACGGCCAGACCCGGCGAAAGTACGCGCTGTAACAAACTTCCCAGTCCCACGCTCTGTCCATGATGTTCGCAGTTTTGTGGGCCTCTGCTCCTACTTTCGCCGGTTCATGAAAAACTTTGCGGCACTCGCACGGCCACTCACCGACCTTCTCAAACAAGACGTCCCATTTTCTTGGGGCCCCCCTCAAGCGGACGCCTTCTCTCAGCTAATCACCGCTCTAACGACACCTCCTATTCTTGCACATTTCGACCCCGATGCTCCCACAGAAGTGCGAACAGACGCGAGTGGTCACGGAATTGGTGCAGTTTTGGCGCAAATTCAGCGGGGCAACGACCGTGTAATCGCGTACGCGAGCCGTCTGCTTTCTAAGTCTGAACGCAATTATTCTATAACAGAACGGGAATGTCTCGCTCTTGTTTGGGCGGTTTCGAAATTCCGTCCTTACTTGTATGGCCGCCCTTTCCGTGTCATCACAGATCATCACGCGCTGTGTTGGCTTTCTTCTCTGAATGACCCCACTGGACGACTTGGTCGTTGGGCATTACGCCTACAGGAGTATTCCTACTCGGTTGCTTATAAGTCTGGACGTCTCCATCTGGACGCCGATTGCTTATCCCGCTACCCTGTTGATCAGCCCGACGAACCAGACATCTAGCCTAGCCTCAGCGTCATGTCAATGTCCCAGTTTCTTCAGATTGGTGATGAACAACGTCGTGATGCTTCTCTGCGACAACTTATTGACCGTCTCGAATCTGCTCCGAACGACACGTCACTTCGCATGTACGTACTCCTCAATGGCACGCTGTACCGTCGTAGCCTCCAGCGAGATGGCCCTGAGCTCCTTCTTGTCGTGCCGAAAAATTTGCGTTCAACCGAGCTTCACGATGAACCAACTGCTGGTCATCTGGGTGTATCTCGGACGTATGACCGCGTGCGTCGCCGCTTCTTTTGGCGCGGTCTCGCCCGGTCCGTTCGCCGTTACGTGTCCTCCTGCGATAAATGCCAACGTAGGAAGCGACCTACTGCGCCCCCGGCTGGACTTCTTCAACCGATCTCCATCCCAACCGAACCTTTCTTCCGTGTTGGTATAGATCTTCTCGGTCCTTTTCCCGAGTCGAAATCGGGCAACAAGTGGGTCGCTGTTGCTATAGACTACGCGACTAGGTATGCCATCACTCGAGCGCTCCCCACCAGCACCGCTACTGACGTTGCGGACTTTTTGCTCCACGACGTCATCCTACAGCATGGCGCTCCTCACCAATTACTCGCAGATCGTGGCCGCGCATTTTTGTCCCGTGTGATCGACGATCTTCTGCGCTCTTCCTCGACGCACCACAAGCTGACCACTTCCTACCATCCCCAAACAAATGGCCTTACCGAACGGCTAAATCGGACCCTAACGGACATGCTCGCGATGTATGTGTCCTCCGACCACCATGACTGGGACCTGGCGCTACCTCACGTGACCTTCGCGTACAATTCTTCGCGCCACGACACCACTGGTTATTCACCCTTTTATTTGCTTTATGGCCGTGATCCGACGTTACCACTCGACACCTTACTTCCAACCACTACCACGCCGTCAACCGAATATGCACGCGACGCTATTGCTCGTGCCGACCACGCACGTCAGATCGCCCGCTCTAGACTTTCGGCTTCGCAAGCCACCCAGAAAGCCATCTACGACAGCCGGCATGCTGACGTTCACTTCTCACCCGGTTCTCTTGTTCTCCTGTGGTGCCCAGTTCGTCGAGTTGGCTTATCAGAGAAGTTATTGTCTCGCTACATGGGTCCTTACCGTATCATCCGCCAGGTAACCGACGTCACCTATGAGATCATTCCTGCATCTGAGACCACAAGCCTGCCTGCAACCACACCCAGTGATGTTGTGCACGTCAGCAGGCTAAAACCTTACCACCTGCCTACTGAGGACCGTAGTTAATGTGCACTGAGACGGCGCTTTTACCGCCGGGGGGGGGGGGGGGGGGGGTAATGCTGACGTATCAGCGGTCAGAAGACGACAACGAGGAAGTGGTCTGTCGGTTGTGCGTGCTGCTTCCATCTTAGTCGACGCCATACGCATCATTTTGAATATAGATTTTAAATAGACACACCTCGTGTCATTTTTACGTAACAATATACCCGCTCATGACAATAATTAGGAACGCAATCTCGCGTTTAGAAGTTTCCGGGCAAGTCAGCAATCATAAACAAAGTGACGGGCTGGTTTGGAGGCCACCTTGAACCTGTGCTACCGAGCACTGTCCTTGATACATCGTCTAGAATGTCTACACTGCATGTAATTGATATCCTTCACAACAGGGCATTGTCATGCGAAGGCCGCTTTAGAGCGCGATGGGCGCGACCTCGCACGTACACGTGCAAAAGAGCAGCACGTCCACATGATGACGCACATCCGTGCGGACCGAAATATACACGCGTACAGGCGGGCGTAGAGACGCCTAGTTTTTCTCTGGGGCAAAAAGGAGGAATTTTGGCCTCAGTAAGTCGTGATAGTGGTTAAAAAATGCTAGAACAAAAGCGTTGGGCGAGTTTATTGAACAGCTCCCCGAACGATGATGATGGCCTAAATATATGGCTCACACCTACTCTGGAGATTTGTCGACAAACGAGTAAATAAATATAAGGGACCACATACTATTTGTATATTTATTGATAATAAATTGGCTATAGAATATAGTAATTATTACTAATTTAGAGGTTTGCGAATAAAACCGCCTTGATTTAAGAACCTTTCTACAGCAGAACAGCCACACAGACAGAACAGCAGACAATTACCTAATGGGGAGGCTCCCAATAAGAGAATAATATATATATATATATATATATATATATATATATATATATATATATATATATATATAATAAAATCCAATTTATTTGATTAAAAGCCGCTTTAAAAATATTTTTCCTCAGTAACTTGAAGCGACTATGCGATAAAAATTAATGCTCAATTATTTTATCCTTGTTACCAAATGAGGAAAGAGGGGAAGGAGCCAGACCAGATCTATGCATACAATAATCGAATTTCGGAACTCTACAGCGTAATTTCATAAAAATAAGTGTCCAATCTTTCCTGTTCCTCTTCGGTTTCTTCGTTGGATTTTCTGAGCCTTCCCCACCCCTTTATTGGTATCAAGCAACAATCAAGATAATTACCTTAAAACCCTTTCGGCGTTTGCGCGCTAGTGCGTGAGTATTTCAGGCACGTTCTTTCAGGCACTGACACGCTTAACTTTCCACGCTCCTCTCAGCGCGGAATAAGTTTCGCCATCGATACTTCCTCAAGCACTTTCTCTTCCGTCTATCGGAAGTGGTCAGGCTTTCCGGATGTTTCCTATATCTCTCTGCGACCAATCGGGCACCTTTTTGTTTTTCGTTTTCCGGAACAAAAAACCCATTATCCGAAGCACGTTCTTGACGTCGCTGATTCGTTTCTTTCTAGGACTCCGCTTATAGTGCGTCTCTCGATCACTTCAATGGTTCCTCTCCTCGTGGTGTAAACAAAAGTGTCCACTTTATCCGGACTCTTCGGGTGAGAATGGACAAATAGAACGTGCGAAGCGGCAGATCTATGCAGAGTGTGGAAAGGATGAGGAAGCAGGCTGAGAATCAGCGGTGATGTTTTATTTCCCCAAGCCACTTCCTCGAAGTACTTTCTTGGGAAACAGAAAAAGGAAAAGAAAAAAATGCTATCGAATTAGGAAGTCAATATATGAGGGGAGGGCTTGTTGCTGTTCTCGCTATAACTTGTTGCAAAAGACAAAAAAAAATAATAAAAGAAGAAAAAAGAACCAATGAGTCACGCCCTGGGGCTCCTCCGTGTTTTTACGTCTCTGACTTTCGGTGTAGGTTTTGCGTTATCCCGTCATTCTCCATCTTGTTAATGCGACCGGGGTTGGCAGGCGGCAACGCTACCACCTGCCACCATCCCCCTAATGGCATGCGAGCGGCTGCCTGGTGCGCGCGACTCACCGCGCGTCGATTTGAGCGACGACTTAGCACGACTTCGCACGCCGTTGTCACGCACTTCACGTGCTTCCAGAGCAGAGTGCTACGCAAGCTTCACGCCCTAAGCTATCGAAAGGAGAGCCGCGCGGTGGTGTTCTAGAAAAACCTCGGAGATGAAAGTTCGGCCCGAAAAGAGGTTCTTCTCTGGACCTCGTCCTCGGTACGACTAGTGATCGAAAAGAAAAGGAAAGAGAATGTGGGGGTAAGAGAGAGGTGGAAATGAGCAAAGAGAATGAAGGAAAAGAAGCTTCTTGACGGAGCATGGGAGAGGGATCGGCTGATCGCGCGGGATTCTCCCCATTTTTGTTCTCCCGCGTTAGCGGGACGTGAAATCACATCTGCTGCACATTCATTGCGAGCCTCGCAAGAAGGTTATCTGCCTTCGGGCAAAAAAAAAAGAGAGAGAGGATGACAGAAAAAGAGAAAAAGTACAAAGGCGGAGCTTAGCTCGCCTGTATAGGACAGGCTCTTTTTTTTTTTTACTGCAAAGGGGCTTGAATAATGAAACGTTCTTTGGGGAGGGGGGGGGGGGAGTGCAGGATAAAATACTTGTAATTTGCTTTTCTGGCGGATGCAAAATTATGCTTCATTGATCGAAGCGATCACGACGGCGCACGTTTTGCGCGTTTGTTTTGTATTCCGATCCAAGTTTCTGCGCGTATATGTGCGTTTGTCCGTTCAATTGGCGCTCCTAAGTAAACTCGTTCGGTCACTACACCTCAACTCGGTTACTTTGGCAGGTCACTGAACTATGAAATGAACTAATCATAACTTCTCCGACGCTTCAGGTAGGAAGTGGACTGGGGAGGGCGTAGGTATTACCATAGGGATTTGAAGGGTTTCGCAAAAGGCAGAATGGTTTCGCTGGGGTCAGTGACACATTAATTGTACTATACAGACCGGAGTTGTCTTCTTTTTTTTTCTAATATACAGCTTGCGCGATGACATGTTTCACGTCCCTCTTTCGTGGCTCGGCTCACACTTACACTATAATCGTATTTCAGCTTTTGTCGTCGATAAACACATCGTGATTTGGTGTCCACCTGTCTCGTTTATCTGCCCTCTCTTCATGTTCAGAGCATTGAGCAAAAGATAAGATATTTTGCAAATGAGGCACCAGTTCACCCAACATGTTATTCTACAGATATTGCTGTATCACGTCAATAAACTCAATCTTAGTTCATCGTCTATTGCTTGTGTTCCTGGTTTCTACACACGATTCCGAGATTTCTGGAATCCTTCTTACTTAATTTTTGCATTTATTAAAAAGGCAGAGGCTACAACAATAGGTAAAGTATATATATATATATATATATATATATATATATATATATATATATATATATATATATATATATATATATATATATATATATACGAGTATTATTAGCGTTCTTTTTCACACTGTTGCGTCAGAGTTTATTACATTCCTCCAAATATCGGCCACCGGACTTTCTCGTTATCGCTACATTAAATATGAAAAGAACTGGTTACCTTATATTTGAGAAACTACTGTAGTGAAGCTTCTGGGCAAGTATCTCTCAGCTAATATACGCATTAATTTTTTGAAGGTAGTGTTTCAACGCTATTCGTGCCCTCCGTCTTGCAGGTCGCCGGCGATACCTGACAAGCGCATCCTTGCGACGAACGTATCCTCCTGCCGATATCACCGAGCCTCTTCGACCGATGCTCCTGCTTTTGGCACGTTCCTGTCCTCATCCACTGAGTGAATGGTAAGCCTGCCATGCTTCATTAAAGCTCACTCACAGTGGACGTATTGAAGCAGAAGGTTACGCAACCACTGTTGCGTCACTTTAAGGTGGAAGTCGCTGCAAACACGCTTTCAAACGCGATGTTGCAAGCGCACTTCACTTTGATGTCGCAACCGTACGTGGTCCATGCGTTTTTTTGTTTTTGAGAAATGTTGTAGAATGATTCAGTTGGGAGTCCGGACTCGCGAACTGCTCCTCTGCTTTTCAATGTAGGATGGAGTGTTAAGTGCAAGCATCGTTTCTTTAGCCATCTTTTACAAGAAGCCGACTTAGTATACTCTGTGCCGTCGTCGTCGTAGTAGTAGCAGAAGCAGTAGTAGCAGTACTAGTTGTATTATTTGTAGTGGTATGAATAGCAGCCGCAGTAGTAGTAGTAGCAGTACAGTACCTGACCAGATGGGAGGTAATGGAGTAAAATATGTGGCAGATCCCTCTTTTTATAGGAATCGGTAAAACACGAAAGTGAAACATGTTTTCACGGGGATAGGTTGGTCGCTGAGGCAGTGGCTTTTTGGAGGTAAAAAGAAGGACTGCGCGTGGCGTCTTTTGATGCTTGTTTCTTCTTTACGCCGGCTTCAGTCGCGTCTGTTTGGTGCCTTGTTTTACGTAGTCATTAGAAATAGGAGGCGCTCGCTTTAATGAGCGCCCGTTTGTAACAGCGCTATTGTATTGTCGTATCCCCTACGTCCTTGTTTGCTGGCGTTGAATATATTTTGAAGAATCTGTCTAGATTGATAAATTTTAGTGTGAGGACTTTGATGCCAATAATTTCACTATCATACGCTCATTATTTTAAGAAAAAATTGAAGGCAAAAGTTTCATTTTCATATCTCGTGATGAAACATCAGGCATGACGTTACGGATATACATGTATATTTTTTGTGTTTCGGTGACATTGGCAGAACAATATTTTCTGAATATTGGCATCTTAAGTGTATAGTGACCTCATAGCACAAGGTTATTAATTTGGGCAATTAGAAACTAAGTAAAACTCAGCATCTTCGAAATCAATGACGTCTCGGTGCTTGGTGCGAGAATTTACACGTGGCGTCGACTCGTCGAGCACATTTTCTTTGTTTGCGTTTTTTTCGCTTACAAAGCGTCTCTTAGTGGTAAGAATGAAGTTTTTGGTATTGTGAAATTGTAATTTACCCTCCATTTTAGCGTGAGAGTGTGGGTTCGAATCGTGGCTCCAGCGGCCGGAATTCGTAGGAAGCCAATCACAAGAATTTTCTTGTACTTGAAGTGATCTGTATATTATGCAAATTCAGGCCGCTTAACTTCAGCCGGAATCCCCCGATGCGGCGTCCTTCGAAATATAATCGCTGTCTTAGCTGGCAAAACATGAGACCTTAATTAGTTCAATCGTTACATAAGGCTTCGTGTCAGCTGTATCTTGTGGTTATTCTGCAATATTCTGGAACTTCGTATTATTTTATTTCTTCTTAATAGATCATAAATATATTGCACTTTGTCATACAAACGTCACTCAAAAGCGTACAAACAAGAGGAGGACGAAAAAGTTTTCTTATGCGGCAATGTTTCAGTCACATGAGTTGCTGTGACGTCACACCCTTTGATGAGGGTCGCTCGTTGCGTCACTCGAAGAATGCGTGCTTTGTATTGCTATACGGCGTTTTTACTAGTGCCTATGGGCGGGACTCGTTCCGTAACACCACTCTGCTCGTTGAGGGCAGGTTTTATTACAATGGCGTTCATGTTTACGTTGTCCTCTTTTTCTTCTATTTCGACGCATAGGACGGTTTATGATGTCGCTCTTCGGCAGCGTGCACGTACTATTGGCGGTGAAAACTCACGCTATTACAATACGAAGGTTGGTACTGGCCCAATGTACAGGGAGGCACAGAGGGTAGGTACCGACGTCGTCGGTGTGGCCATATTGGTCTGCAGCTAGTATAGGGAAAAGTGGCTGCTGTAGCAGTGCTTTCTCGTTGTGCTTAGCTGCAGAAGTGCAGAGGAAGTGCTGAATCTGACAACGAAATGGTGCGTACGCCAATTCCACGTGGCCACACTGTACAAAAGGAAATTTTGTGTCGAGCCGATCTTTCTACTTTTCCCCGCATCAAGTCGCATCCCTGTATCCCTCTCTTGTGCCTCTCTCTTAACTCTTGTGAGTAAGCGCGCACACACACACACACACACACACACACACAAACACACACCCACACACACACACACACACACACACACACACACACGTATTTTGGAAAGCGTCTGTAGCGTACCTAAACGTCGGAACATGAAAAGACTCGAAGACACGAAATAAATTATTGCTAGTTCCTCTAAACGGGAAGAGCCTCAAATAGGTGAAAAAGGTAAATTCACTATTTGCAAAAGACTGCCTCTTTATGACATGCATGCACTGGTAGGGTTGGGTGGGGTAAAATGCGACAAAAATTCATAGATAGTGAATGTTATTTTTCATTTCACTCTTTACAATTAATTGCCAATGCAGAAACTTTGCTTTCGGTACCAGGTATGTGCTGCATAAATGCGGGCATGTTGCCACTGTTCAAAGGGGTGTTTAAAAACAAACAATAAATGCACATGCACCTGGTGTCTCATATGGCCCAACCTGCAGGGCAAAACGAGACACAACGTGGGGCAAAACGAGACAGTATAAAAAAATTATCCCTTCAGATTTTGCAGTAGAAGTACCTGAAATTCAATTTGCGGGCCCTCACACAGTCCTGATAATCTCAGTTCTTGCACTACACGCAATGTATCCAGATAGAAACGGTCGCTTTGTGCTCCAAAATTCCTAGCAAATCAAGCATCCCCAGTCTTGGTGCTAATGATGTCTTTAGTTTAGTAGGACGCTTGCACTTTCTTAAATTATTCAATAATTAGAGGCTAGCCCCTTCGGCCCAGGCGTCCTATAAAAATGACATGAAGCAATTTTGTCGCCAAATGTGACACAATAAAGTCAGAAACGGAAAAAGTTGTCCGAAACATCCTCAATACACTTGCGCAAGCATAGGTAGTAATTTTTTTGTCGTCTTCTTTGTAACTCTGCAAAGTAGACAACAAAATGGTGGGTCGTGACAACAATGACAATCGCCACAAGCAAATATTGAATGACACCTTACTGGTGAACCATTCGATTAGTAGCTACCTTATTTTTCATGTTGTTTTTTAGATGTCTAACTTGCTATTTACAGGGTAGGTCTTTCCTAACACTAACGCATTGCCCGCAGCAGTGGACAATCTTCATGTTCTAAATATAGGACACCAGGGCTCAGTGGTTGTCCCATCTCTGAATGCATTCAGGCAAATCCACGTATGCAGCTCTTGTAAAAGCTCCCGATTTCTCGTTTAGTCGAGAAACCTGCCCACATCACTTAGATAATATATAAGGGGTGTCTAATGGCGAGATAGTACGTAATAAATTTTAAATACTTATATGAAATATAATATTGGTGCGTGATGGAGCTAGAACAAGACGACGATGAAGTGCAGTTCAATCAGGTTACCCTTTCAAACACGGGTGTAATTAATTGTGGCGCCGCAAGGCATGACGCGGCAATTTTTTATGATGTTGGGTGTTTCAAAGTGTTCATTGTGTGCACGGTGATCATTCAAGTACAATGAGAAGCTGCGTATCACGAGCGCAAAGACTTGCTACTGGATATTTTAGGCACTGTAACTAATACGTGGTTGCTGTATGTTATTTTCACAACAATAACTTGCACCAACAGGATTAAATAAATTGATGTATTTAAAATCACCATATTTCACTTTACACACACTAAGCCCTCGTGTCCTATATTTAGGACAAGGAACCACTTTTCTTGCATACTTATGAGATGTTGAGAAAAAAAAGTATTTTTGTGTTCCTCAGAATGAAGTAACCCCAAATCAACGAGAAATAAAAATATCTGGCGGTTAGAAAAAATTCAGGCCTGAAAAAACTAGATGAGCTTTGACGCATCTTCTTGGCCACGTTTTGCCGTTTTGATGCCCAACTGCCCGGGAATTGTTTGGCTTTCAACTTCATCAGCCGGGCTTTGTGAGGCGATGATTTTAGAGTTTTCCATTGCTTGTTATTTTTAAAATTCATGTACGTCCTAACCATTCTAAGCAAAAATGTAATATATAATTAGCATGAGTAAATTGTTCACTTCATAAGACATTCTCTAAATCATTTAGATGTCCGTTTTGTCGCGTTTGGCCCCTACCGCATGCCCGGATTCAAAAACATTTCCGCTTTGGCACCGTACACCAAATGAACTAAACTTTTGGTGGCATGTAGTTAGTTAGTATAAGGAACAAAATGAATACGTACGTAGTTGCACTGACGTCGGAGTAGCTTCATGCATGGATCCAAACATTTGACTTAGCATAATTTCGCCGCTTTTTGACGGGTCACGAACACACCGACACCAGCCGCGTAATTTTTTCCACGGGAACTCCGTGAGCAATGATAAACTTTTACTCAGAAAAAAGTAGACAGCTATCAGCATCTCTCGCTGAAATAGAGGAAGAAATAAAAGTACATGTGGTATTAGCTACAGAGGTCGGCAAAGTCAAAATGTCGCGTTTTGCCCCGTGTCTAATTTTACCCCGTCCTACCCTAATACTAGCACACTGTACGTAAATCAGCGTATAGCCGACACAAGTTCAACACTATGCGCCCGGGGATCTCTTTACATTAAGCTCGTAAAAGTATTCTAATGGAGTCTTCTTTTTTTTCAATATTATTTGTTAAATATTTATTTCGTCCAGATTACTGGTTTATCATACTAAACCTGATTTTTTTTTCATTATTTCTCCGGCGTTTTTCTTTTACAAATTAAAGCTCGAAATTACTCGGAAATTCATTTTACCTATTAGCCCGGAGAAATTGGAGTGGTGCCACCTGGTGGGAGGCCTGTGTGACGTCACGGCAAGGACTCTTCGACGCCCGCCGTGGCGCGCCTACATACGATGCGCTCGCACCGTACGCTGTTCCGCTGTTTGAGATCACTTTTCACTTGACTCAAGCTTCAGATGAATGACGAAAGCAGCCTCGATAACGCTGCAAGTAAAACGACGAAAAATATTTGTTCAGCACAGTCGACAACGGTTACGGCGCTCCATCGTACTTACTTTGATCGCGTTTGTTGATTTCGCGCTGCAACTCGGGGATGGGTTTGATTCTCGGCCGTGGCAGCCACGTTACCACGGCAGAGAAAGTAAGAACATGACAGGTGTTCAAAATTTCACTACAGCGTATCCCCTGTTAAAGTCGTCGTTATCACACGTAAGACAGCATATTTAAAATAATATATAGCTGCTTTCTTCACGAGAGGTTTCAGTCAGAGATATGTTCTCAATTCTTCAAAATTAGTATCGGACACGCTTCTCTGGCGACGGGCAGTTGCTTTCTTTTTTTTTTGCCTGTGTGGCTAGCTCCACGGGTAGTTGTAAAAGCAGATGCAGTATCGAGGCTCGAAGCGTATCTTCAAAGCGCTTGGCCGAGAACACCATCACAACTGTTGTATTTGGCTTTTTTTTTGTTATGCATATACCCCCACACTCCTCATGTATTTTCATTTCACGTTTTCGTAGACATTTTTTCGGGGCTTCATTTCACTGAAACCTACTTGAGCGTTGATTGCACCAACTCATGCAGCATCGTAGCAACGGCACTGTTACACCAGTATAGTACTAGTTTAAATAGCCCACTCGTGGAATAATTTTTGTTGCAGTTGTTTGTCTCCAACATTCATCAACCTGTACGTGAATATGACGTGGGAGACCAGACACTCACTCACTGAGGCGAAGAATGGTTTATTGTAACGCAGGCTAGCCCCGTTGCGGTGGTCTAGTGGCTAAGGTACTCGACTGCTGACCCGCAGGTCGCGGGTTCGGATCCCGGCTGCGGTGGCTGCATTTCCGATGGAGGCGGTTGCAGGCCCGTGTACTCAGATTCGGGTTCACGTTACAGAACCCCAGGCGGTCGAAACTTACGGAGCCCTCCACTGCGGCGTCTCTCATAATCATATAGTGGTGTTCCGACGTTAGCCTCACATATCAATTAATCATCAATAACGCAGGCTACGTTGGTGAGAGTGCCATCAAAACTGTTCACAATGCTCATTGCAACTTTCAAGCGTTTGCTTTGTAAACAAGGGCTATCAATAGTGCGACCACGCGAATGAAACATTACAGCTTACGACGTGGCGTTTGATCTGACCAACCGTTCTTGCAAAACGGAATATGCGGCCACAAAACTACCGCTGACTAGCTGTTTATTAGAAGAAATATTTACGTAATTCAAGCATACAGATAACATGTCGGCATTTTCTTGAGCATTTTGTATGGGACCGTATTACATTGCTCAACATTCTGAATATATTGAAAGATTTGGTTCGGTAAATTCATCTAACGTCTTCTTTAGCAGAAAGTGCTACTTTGTATAATAAACCGAATAATCTGCGTAAAAAACGCGATGTATTTAGTGAAGTGAAAACATCATAACTTTATTTGTAATTCTTTGTGCCACATGTTCTAACTCCGGAGTTTACGCCAAGCTGTTAAGAAAGTTAAAACCGCCAGCATAAAGCTTTTAGGGATCGATTTCTTGGCGTAAACGGTGAAAACAATGAACGCCTTCCCGTCGTGCACCACCATTTTCACCGTGAATCTTCCGTTTGGAGGAAAGTTTGCCCATCAGATTATCGCAACTTCCTCCAGCTCACTTACCTTTCGCTATCAGTGTAAACAGCCGCCATCTGCCTTGGTAGGCTTCAATCGCAACAACGAGCTATTATCACCGCCGTATCACGTATAGGAGCGGGCGCGCGGCAGGCGCAGCAAAAGGCGATATTCGGCCGCGGCATAGAGTTTCCCACAATACTTACTAGAGGGAACTCTGGCGCTAGTGCCTATGAGAGTTGCAACACACGGCGCTTCAGCGAGCATGGGAATGATGGGTAGTACACACACATGTCTAATTTTTGTACTTCTGGCCTGCTTCTGGCTTCGTGTGTGTTCATGTGGTTTGGAGCTGTTTTTTCATGAAAGCACAAATTAGCAACTGTTCACCGTTTGCGCTTCGAAACCTTAATTTTTTAAGCTTACTATTTCGAATCAAGTCCCTAAGTTCAAAAGGGTTCGTTCTTTCTTTCAAAACAAAATCGAAACACATCAATAAACGAAGCCGCAGGCACGATTCGCCGCCCGCAAGTGCGAAGACTAGGCAAATGTGTGTACTACACATCATTCCCATGGTCGCTGAACGATCGCAGCGCCAGAGTGCCCTCTAGTTAATTTTGGGAAACTCTATGGGGCCGCGGAGCCAATGGGTCCTTGCCGTGACGTCACTTCACCGCGACTGCCACGCCGCCAGTGGTCGTTCTAGGGGCTAATACCCAGCCAACAACAGGGTCCCGAGTTCTAACGTTCCGCGTGGCACGAACCAACGGCAGTAGTTCCCAGTTGTTCAACACCCAAGCAGAGCACTTCAGAATGACCCTAAAGCTCTTCATCCAGGGACTGTTCTTGAGCAAGCTCATCGTGCCTGCGCTGACTCGCGAAGTGCACAACCCGCAGCACGCGTTCTTTCAACACTTACGTAAACTCTAAGGTCATTTACGGGGTGAGTAAATACTGTCTTTGCACGCAAAATAGCGTGCAAAGACAGTATTTATTCCAGCCAAACCTTTATTCCAGTGCGCGGGATCTCTTGCTTTAAAGCTTGGGCTCGTCCTTACTTAACGTCCTAATTGGAGCGTTTAGTGAGGCTCGCATGATTTCCCAGAACTTGTAGCGCCGCCCTGCGCGCCCTTTAAGTAGTTCAAACTTTTTTGCGTGGATATTCTGGTTACAGAGAATTTAGTAGTGGATGCTGTGCTTTGAAATACTGCTGGCCGAAAAATGCCGGCTCCGTGTGATTAAGCATTTCGATTGCACATCCTGTCGATTCGCTGTGAGGTCGGGCAATTCTTTAAATCTACAAGAAACGTTATGTTCTCAATCCGTTCGTTAAAGAATGCCTCTTCATTTAATCTCAGGCGCAGTGAACGTAGAGGAATGATATATCCTAGTTGGGTTCAGCTGCGTTTCTTTTTTTTTTTTCAGACGATTTATTGCATTGTCACAGATATGAACCGACAAGTTCAGTGATCGTACCTACTGAGTACATTGTCAGCTTCAAAGCAGTACTTGGTAGGAACAATCGTTTTAAGGTCGCTTTTGCGCGTATACTAATGTTTGCTTCATTACACTCACCACCTAAATGTGCAGCAACATGGTACCATGAATAACTTCCTGATGAAGAATTCAGTATAAATATTTTACCCCCCCCCCCCCCCCAAACCCTCTAAGGTTTGTTGGTTGGTCAAACTTTATGAAACTTTTCTGAGAAGTGCGGATACCAGCCAGTCGGCTTTTACCACGTTGGTATGAGCAGTCTAAGCCTGACCGTCGAATTGTGGGCACTCCGCACGGGCCAAACCTGATACCCGTTGTTAGGGCTTTTGATGGCGTAGCAACACTTGGCTTGGTTGACCTGATCACTGCCCGGTAACGAGGGGCATTGTTAGAGCGTGGACTTCTTCTGGTATCTGACGCATTGGAAGCTTTCGGCACCCTAAGCTGTTTCACTCGACAGACGTGATCGCGGACGGATCAGTCACGTGACATGTGGCGTAATTCGGATCTCTCCGCAGCCAGCATTCACACTACGAGAGAATTCACGCTATAAGCGAGTATTTCGACATTGCTCCCTGAGGATACCAACCGTTATTTGCGCTTTCGTCGTTTCACAAATTGGTCCGCGTGGACCGAAGCGGAAACGCGGGAACCAGTGTCGTATGGGGACGTCACTGTGACGCGAACCCTTGTGGTCGAATCACGATTTCGTCAGTCATGTGAATGCAGATTTACGTGGGTTTTGCACTCTCTGCCTGATCGAACAATCCATGAACGAGCGATGGTGCCTTGTAATGGCATCAGCATGGGATGCCACGTGATGTTTCGTCATAATAACGTCATGATAACGCGCTGTTTTTTCGCTTCGTTGAACGTCATAATAATGCCACAAATGTTGACAGTCGCTTTTTGCGTTTGATGAGACAGACATTCAAGGTCATCGCTTCAATAATCATGTCGAGCATCGAGAAATGACTGAACTTTCTTATTACGCTCAAATAGGACCTCTTCCCTCTTTTTTTTTCTGTAACTGCTGACAGTAATCCTCCACGCTTATAGCCGTGAGTGCGAGCGTCGGTAAATAGTGGGGTACGGGCGTTCAAAATAGCTTTGAACGAGTGATGAAGAGAGAAAGAAAGAGAGAGAAAGAGAGAGGCGAGTAAAGTCGGCCCGATGGTTGTCGTCCAAAGGGAAGCGGCAGGCAGGCGGGCCGACCAGCAATGCAGCGGTCGATACCGTTTCCGCTTATTAATGCCTCAGCGTAGGGGGAGGAACAGCCACGACGTGCATGGCATGGCGCGAGTCCTGCCCAGCGATGCCGCCCGTCTCCATACGAGTGGCGCGCTGCGTGCGTGGTTCCCAGCGGGGTTTCCAGGCGGACAGAACCGACACCGCCATGCCCTCGATTCCGTGCTGTCGATGTCGATCCAGATGCGCAGCTCTCCGTGATCAAAAACCCTCGCAGAAGCTCCTGTCACTCTTTCTTTCTCTATTTCTGTGGCAATAGTGCCCAGGTGGCGCTAGCGTGACACCAGTGGTATGACCCTGGATATCTATCTCTGTGTGCACCTCCATCTCCCATGGTTCTTTTCCCAGGTCTTGGAGAAAAAGAAAAAAAAAAGTGGCAGCTGAGCTCTGTCAACGCTGCGTGTTCGGATCGTCTTTTTGTTCTCTTTTGTGTTTTCTTTGCTTCTCTTGCTTGAATGAAAAAGGATCGAGGAAAATGAAATATCGACACCATAGAATGTTTGAAGGATCGACTATCACGCGATTCTATACCTGAAGCGTATCTGGGGCGTCACACTTTTTGTTTATTGTGGACTTCGTTCTCAGGCAAACTTTCACAAACCTTTCTTTCCTTATTTCAAAAGCTTACCGATTCTAGAGAAAAGAACTGCGCCGAGTAGAAACAAGTTTTTCGCCCTTTTGACCGGCCAAAAGAAAAAGTCAT
The DNA here is from genome assembly GCF_043290135.1 of Rhipicephalus microplus. Taxonomy (NCBI): domain Eukaryota; kingdom Metazoa; phylum Arthropoda; class Arachnida; order Ixodida; family Ixodidae; genus Rhipicephalus; species Rhipicephalus microplus. The sequence goes on along the minus strand of NC_134702.1, from coordinate 48,608,659 downwards.
TTCGAAATCTCATTTCCTTATATCGGTAGACTTTTATATTACTGTTGTTGCCGAAATATATAAAAGCGGGTCTAATCAGGGCTTTAATCTCTCGATGAGGGGTGACGAGCTCTGAACGGTTTAGAAGCTTGTCGAGAGCCTCCTATAATTGAGTTTCTGAGCGTACACGAGGTATATCCCGAATAGCTCTCGAATGAAGTGATATTCATCAGTGCCGTTTGGCATAATGGAAAGCAGCAAATTAGATTACTTTGTTTCTTTTCATCCCTCTTGACACTGATGCCATTTTTATTTAAAATCTTGGGAAAAGTTTTCGCTCCCTGTTCAGAAACAAGATTTGAAGTTTTCTGATAGGATTCTGTCGTGCTCGAAGTCTGCGAGGAAAACTTTATGCATCGAACACGTCAAGGATTCTTCGTGGCGTGCTAATACTTCAGGGCTGCTTTGTATCACTACGCATACTCTCGAAATATATGCAAAGTGGTGAGACCATTCTACGCTGCGGATTCTGAAGCTCTGCAATTGAAATTCCGGTTCTATAGTTAGCAGATAAGGCCCAAGATAAAGCCCCGGCCCCAAACATCAAAGGCTCGACGAAGAGCCAGTTAACTTCGGTCTGCAGAATTCTGCGTGCTAGCTCCTTCGATCAAAACAGACCACCGTTTTTGTCGATCCGTAACGCAGAAAAAGGAGGAATGGCCTTGTCTGCACTGAGGTATGATTTTCGTCTAGTTTGTGACCACGTGGGGAGAAATTATAGACCAGATTTTGTTCCAGGCCCCTTGTTTCTCGATCTAGCTTTCTGGAAGGGGTGGCACATAAAGAAGTGTATACTGAAAATTGCTGAGGCACAGCACTCTGGGAATGCCCTCGACGTTGCAACTCTCTTTACCGGCGCACAGTTTCAACCGGTAGACTGCGAATGATGGCATTGATAATCATAAGAAAAAAAACATTCTTTAGCTAATTGCAGTTCATACATTTAAAACATAGCGCCAATGACCTATAGCACCAAATTCGACCTTTATTGTACAATGAAGTGCAAAAAAGGCGCGGAGTCTGCAAGACATTTTTGTACTAGCTTGGCAGCATAGCTGTTGTGCAAAGTACTGTTGTAACATGCGCACGCAGGGTATGGCACTTCATTTTATTTGAGACGGCAAACACTGATTACAAAAACGGAAAGCTATATTGTTACACCAAATGTCTTTAAGTTTCGCTCATCGGTTCCCATTGTGACAAGTTCGGTAAATAAAACTGCTTGCACTAGCTGTGAAATACTATTCTCAGAAAAGAGAAGCAGCTGAGTGTTTCAATTTTTCCAGAAAACGAAAGCATATTTGCACATCTCAATAAAAAACAAACAAAAACTGAAAAGGACAAACAGTAAGATAACTAGCGTCACTCGGACCGGATATAGATATAATTTTCATTACAAAGGGCAACCTATATTGAGGCTAACGAGTCCACGCCCTAAAGTCGTTAGGGAAAGTCCCGATGCGCAAGATGATTGGTACGGCTCACCATCACCATAGGATAGTACACATGATAATACCCATTAACAGTGTGGTGGACCAGATGGAATAAGGGAGAGAGGGGGTGAGCGTCGACTACTAGTTTAACGTAGAATTCACCCATAATGACACCAGTTTGTTTTATGTATACATTTTGAAACATTTTCGCAAGCTCGGATATCTGTCACTCAATAATCATACTACTTGCATATCTAGGGGTCAGAAAAACTAAATGTTCTCGCAAGAGTTTTTTCGTCGTTAGCGGTTTGTACGTCTATTTATTTATTTGCTTGGGCAATAAATTAATCACAGAAGCGTTCATATTTTGAAGTGGTACGAAAGGGACAAATGCATACTAGTTTTATGGTTAACGTTCCTTGCAACGCTCTTGACTCAAACTCCGGAATAGGTACGTAGAAAAAATGTTACTGCGTCGTTGTTAGGTGGCATGATTATGCGTGATTTATTAGGAATGGCCAGATGGCCGTCAAGCTATTTTTGATGACAAACTCTTTGGCACATTCTATGGTTAGGAAACTGAGTGTGCAGACTAGCTCCGGTTACATTTGTTGAGTCACCTTTGCGTTATTTGCTGAAATTTTTTCGCCAAGTCGCGCAGCACAAGGCTACCTGGCCCCGCTGCCCCGCCGCGCTAGTTTAGTGGCTAAGGTACTCGGCTGCTGACCCGCAGGTCGCGGGTCGAATTCCGGCTGCGGCGGCTTCATTTCCGAAGCTAGGAGGTAGAAATGTTGTAGGCACGCGTGCTCAGATTTGGCTGCACGTTAAAGAAACCCAGGTTGTTAGAATTTCCGGAGCCCTCCACTACGGCGTCTCTCGTGTTCATATGGTGGTTTTGGGACGTTAAACCCACATATCAATCAATAAATACCTTGCCCTGTTACCACGTTTCTGTGTCACCAATGAGGTAGAGCCTCGACAAAATATTGCGGAGTAAGTTACATTGAAGTAAAGCATAGTCGTGAACGATTTAGTCTCGAGACGGCTTTCAGCTCTCCCATAGTAAAATACCAAGTACTCGAAATCGTTAACCACTTTTCTAAACACACTTGGGCTTTCACTGCATCTGATCTAATTTGAATAACAAGCGTTCTTGATTTAAACCTCATTAAGTAAAAGATGGGGAAAAGAAAAATTTTTCCCCGACCTGAATTTTCGTGAGTTCACAATGACAACTCTACAAACAAGAATTCCTATATAAATAAAGGATTTTTTTACCGTAAAGCATCAGAATATCAGAAGTATTAGGAACACGAAACGTTCAATGTATTTATGTGTATTCGTCACGCGTACATCGATGCAATATTGTTTACAGAGACATGGCTGTGTAAGAGCGATATTTCTACCTTGTTTGCAAATTATGATGTAGCACGCCTGCATCGCAAGAGAAGGGGTGGAGGGTTGGCGATATACTTTCAGCAGCGCTATTCCTTTCAAACGCTTGATGATCTGTCTGTGAGTAGCGGCAACACAGAGTGTCTAGCAATAGAAACATATTATTCTTGAATTGCTGTGGTATACAGGCCCCAGCTGGATATAAGCGAAATTTTCTCAGTGATTTGGAACAAGTTTTGCATTTTTTAAGGAAATCAAAAAAGCAATTTTATTATGAGTGATGTCAATATCAATATGACAAGTGAAGACGTGTATGCACATAATTTTAAAAAACCTTGTATTATCATATGGAGCTCAAAATGTCATTTAGAGTCTACCCGTATTACTACCACTTATTCCACGTCACTGGACGTATGTATAACCAGCCTAAATAGCAGCGATTACACCGCAGGCACAATATGCTCAGACCTGAGTGATCATCTACCTATTTATATTTCTACAGAGCCTGTTGCGTAAAAATAAACGCCCAAATGTCACTGGGTTTAGGTGTATCAATGACAATTCTCTGCTTAAATTTGCTGATTTGATTGTACAGATTGACTCGTCACCTTTGAAGTATTCCAAAACATGAAGTACTCCAAATCGTTAAACACTTTTTCTAAACACATCATTTTATTCTTCCGCTATAGCGCTATGGATCACTTTATTGTGTGGTATAGGGAAGGCATTATGCTCTCCCATAGCAGAGTACCAAGTACTCTGAATTGTTGAACATGTTTAGGGGTGAAGCTTCTTAAGCCGTGGGTCATTCTTTCGCGATGTATGTATGTATGTATGTATGTATGTATGTATGTATGTATGTATGTATGTATGTATGTATGTATGTATGTATGTATGTATGTATGTATGTATGTATGTATGTATGTATGTATGTATGTATGTATGTATGTATGTATGTATGTATGTATGTATGTATGTATGTATGTATGTATGTATGTATGTATGTATTAGTAGTAGTATTAGGAGGAGGAGGAGGAGGAGGAGGAGGAGGAGGAGGAGGAGGAGTTGTAGCAGCAGTAGCAGTAGTAGTGTGACGTAGTAGTAGGTAGCCACCACCACGGCTGGACTAGAGTAGCGGTACGCACACACCCTTTTGAATTGAGGAGGAAACCCGTGCCCGTTAATCATAAATAAAAACATAGTTGTTCCTGATGAAATAACCTACAGATATTAGTATTGGTGACTTAATCTTCAATAAAATTTGCCTTGAATGTGATGCTTACTAAACAAAACTAGTATCAGAAGGACGCACTTCGAGCACAAACTGGCGAGAATGAGTTGCCACGTTCAACTCGCTGGGCGTAACCTACTTGGTTTTAGCAAGGTTTAGCGAGGGTTGGGCCGCTGTGCCATGATCTAGCGGCGGTGAAAGGTAGGAACTGCCACCTCTCGTTTAGTCCCTGGAAGGTCCGCTGGATAGCAATACTTCTATATGAAGAATATATCATGAAAGATGCGAGATGGCAGTACTTCGAATGTTCACTAGATGGACACACGGATGGACAGATGAATGGACGGGCGAACGCACGGACGGATGGACGCGCAGACGGACAGAAGGATGCACTTTTGGGTGCACGGACGGACGGAAGTAAGAACGAACGGACGGATGCTTCGCCCCACTCATCATTATGCATTCCGTGTATGTGCTGTGATTTTTTGTAAACAACCTAACATATAAACAAAGCTCTACCTACAACTATAACTATTCCAACCCCCCCCCCCCTAAAAAAAGAATTTGCATAAGGAGGTTATCAAATTACAAAATTGCGAATTTTACCAACGCGAGGTGCTGTTGGCTAATTTCTAGATCGGTGTTTGTTTAGAGAGACACATGTTGGTGCCGCTTGTTTTCGATAAAAAACAAACGTTGACTTCTTTCGCCATTTCCTCAAAGGACAAACCCAGTTAAATAATGTTGATGGCCTCGATAACTATGCTCAGTTCCTGCCTGTAAACGCGTCTAGTAACACACTATTTCTTGCCCCAACTACACCACTGGAAATTTTTTCTTGCTTCAGTACTATTAGTAACAGTCGCTCCTTGGACGCCGATGGTATCCAGATTCGCCCCCTAAAGCATGTGCTTGACATCATATGCCCTGTTCTTACCCATATTTATAATTTAATATTATCTACAGGTGTATTTCCAAAACAAATGCAGATTTCACGCGTTGTTCCTGTTTACAAGCATGGTACTAAAGAGAACATTAACAATTATCGACCTATTTCAATAATCCCAGTGTTTTCAAAAGCAATGGAAAAATAATGCATATCAGATTGTTATCATTTTTAATCACCACAATTTGCTTCAAGATTTTCAACATGGGTTCAGGAAGCATCGATCTACTGAAACAGCCCTCTTGACTCATAAAGAAATAATCATAGATGCATTTAGTTGTAAAAAAATGGCATTAGGCATATACGTCGATTTTTCTAAGGCATTTGACGTAATCAATTATTCCATCCTTCTCAGCAAATTAGAAAATTATGGGGTGCGAGGGACAGCGCATGCTCTTTTAAAATCCTATCTTTCAGACAGGACACGATTCGTAGATGCCAACAATGAAATATCTCCAAGGAAGCCGGTCGTTGTAGGTGTGCCACAAGGAAATATTTTAGGGCCACTTTTATTTTTGATTTATATTATTGACATTGTACACTGCACAAACAACGCAACATTTGTCTCTTACGCCGACGACACAACAGTTTTTATTACAGGGAGCATGGAAACAGAAATAGAAGAAATGGCTAATGAAACACTGTCTGCTATAGATACCTGTGCTTCAGTGAATTTACTAAAACTAAACCCTTCAAAAACACAAGTCATTTTGTATGCGATTAAAGGAAAAACCTTGATAAATAAGAGGAGCTTATTTCTGGGCTCTCAGCAGTTAGACATGGTTGATTCTGTTAGTATTCTTGGTGTATATTTTTCACGACACCTTGCGTGGAATATACATGTTGATATTCTATACTCTGAGATGTCATCGGCCATTGGTGTCCTTGCACGTATGCGATCTCTTCTTCCCACTAACGTCAAAATTATGATAAGAATGCACTGGTATCATCTTTGTTACAGTACTGTAGCCTAGTGTGGTGCACAACCGGAGTGACGAAGTAAGTTGCACTTACTACAGAAAAGGGCCGTACGACATATTGCGGCTGAACACTATCTGTCCTCTACAAAACTTCTTTTTCTAAAATATGATATTCTTCCAGTTTTCTTCTTGTACAATTACAGGCTGATGTTATGCTATAAAGAGTTTGTCAAACATGGTACCAATACCACAATACATCTTGCTAAACTTGGCGTAAACACAAGTGTTCGACTCACCAAGCACAAAGAAGTTTGGACTGTACCCACCCCAAGAACTTTTTATGACAAACAATCATTGTCCTACAGACTACCTTCTTTGTTAAACTTTTTAAACCGCGAAGATTTTGATCCTTCCTCTAAACAAAACTGTCAGAATAAACACTTCGCCCAACTGATACATTATCCTCAATGATACATCTCTCAGAATTTATGCCCACTTTTTCCTTTTTATTATTGCTTTTCATGTTCATGCCACTTCATGACCATACATTTGAACTACTCTCTTTTTGTCTTAGCACTGTTTTCATAAACTTTTTGTATTACTTTTTTGTGATGTTATACCTGTATGTTTATTTCATGTTTGTTGTGCATGATTGACTGCCATTTCTGCTGCTTTGCCAACTTGTGAACGGGGCAGGACCTCGTCAAGCTCTTCAGCTTTTAGTCCTGTACTCCACCTTAACTAAAGGAAATAAAATGAATGAATGATTGATTGATTGATTGATTGATTGATTTTGACATCACTCTCTGTCCAATGTAACGCTTCAAGTAGGGATGAGGAACTGTAAATTATTATTGCGCATAGTGTTTTTGTTAGCAGCGTAGAAGTGCCTATGGTTGCAACGGAAACCACTTAGCGGGACCCTCTCGCGCACATGAATGGCAAGTGAGCCTCAGATTTGGAGGCGGCGCTTTTAATTGTTCTTAGGTTGTAACCCAATATAGAACCTTCAATCTGTGGCACATAAGTTGATGGTACATGCTTATCTGCGGGATTGGCCAAGATTGCGTATCATTACAGTGCTATGACAACTTGAAGACTTATTATTAATGCAGAAATAGGTGAAAAAAATTCAAACGAAAAAGGAACCAACTTCTTCATTTTTTCTTAATTATTTGTTTATTTATTTAGGTTATAATAATTCGTACAGTAGTAGTGGCAAGATTAGCATTCATGAGGTGTTTTTACAGATACGGTTCGTCTACCAGGTCAGTCTAGCTACTTTTATCGCTGCTGTTCCTTCCTGAATTCCAATTTCACTAATTACATTTGTTTTATTTTTGTTTTGTTTTTACTTGTTAACATTATTGTGTCAGTTCTTGTGGCTCTCTGTTGTTTGGGGTGCCTAGTAGCTCCAACTCGTCTTTTCATTTTTCCTTTATGCCTGGGGGCAGGCTTTCTAACAGAGCTATCGTGACAAACCCAGAGTACCCTTTACAGTCAATCAAAGGTGACATTAATTAACACTGGTTTCTGAATTAAACCGCCAAAATGAAACACGATTTTGTTTCAGAAAAGCAGAGGCAATTCGTTTTTTTTTTATACGACCATCGACTTCCTCGATTGCTGGAGCCAACTTCTTTACGTCGTTTCAGAAGTACGGACAACGGTGAGTTGTGATAAATATAGTTAAAATGTCCTCCTGTCCGTTTTCTTCACTATGGTTTCTACAAACATAACGAGCATCGCAAACGACGTTGCGTTGAATGCAAATAAACTCAGCAAACTTGCCTTGGACTTGACAATCATCCGAGTGATTATAACAAACAAGCGCAGCGCCTTTGTTTAGCGACTCATCGCAAAGAACGAGTTTTGGGTAGCTGGCTTACGTTACTTACGTTACCAACAACTCCATTGACCTGTCTGTTAACCCGCTTAATCTGTCAGCGAGTTACCTCGTCTGACCAGCCGCCCTGTCAAAGCGGTCTGCACTGCTTCGACATAATCAAATGTTTCGGGTCGGGCACTGAGACGAGCACGGACAAATATATATCTTATGCGACAATACCACCGAAATACCTGCGCCTAATGCGTTCAACCGACTCAGGCTTCTTTCAGAGTCCAAATAGACTAATCGCAGACGAACAAGGGCAGAGATAAGTTAGGTGATACTCTTACGACATTCCTGCGTTCATCTCACTGAATCAAGGCAGGCGCCTTTCACAATATAGATAGAATACTGCACATAGGTCGACAGGACTGTCGGTGCTGCAGTCTGATCACGCGTCCTTCGTTCCTTTCTTGCCTTCCGATATTGGTGGCAGGCTTCTTCGAACGCATTCTAGGATGTACTGTACACGTGCGATAATTGAGATCATTGTCCGCAGCCGCATCGTGTCGTACAAGTAATGACGTACGTGATGGAACCATGCCGCGGCGGTGATGTCCTCATGCGTTGCAAGCGACGGCCTGCGTTGACCCGGCAGTGAGGTCCAATTGTTCCGCTTGGCCGTCTCTTTTTTCGTTCGCACAAAGGAACGCACACGTCACCGCGTGCCTGACAAACGCGTTCGGCCCGTGACGTTCATGCGTTCCGAGCTTCTTCTTCTTCTTTTTTTATGCTTCGATTCGCTTCCCTTTCAACCGCAGAGCTCGGTCATGTGCGCGGTACTCGGGAGTATGCAGTGGGGAGGCGCATTCGAAGCATTGGGCGGGAGCAGTGCACGTAATAAAGACGGGAACCTGCGAAAAAGAGTGAGAATTACCAGCAGGGAGGAATATATGTAAGAACGAAGTCAGGAAGAACGAAAAATCAGCCCTTTTTTATTGCTCACTAGGTGGAAGGAGAAATGATAAAGGCTAAGGATAGATATAATAAGGTGTTTTGGGGGGCAAGCTATGAAGCGTTAGATTCACATAAGGCAAAATAGCCACACGGGCAACTTAGGACAAACGTGACGCATAAGGAGTTGCGAAGGGAAACGTGTACGTACGCTGTCTCGCTCCTTTCAGGTAAACATCGTTCGTGTAGGAGTATGTAACTATTGCTGTATTACATATCCCGACTCATACGTGGCCTCGGAATGGAGAAACCAATGGCAGCGTTCTTTCAGACATCTGAAGATTGTAGTCCAGTGCTTGTCCTTTTGTTGCGTGTTGGAGTATGCGTGTTTCTGGAATCAAGATTTCTCAGCTTACCAGGAAGATAACTTTGACAGCCATCACCGGGAGAAAGAAAGCAATATTTTTAGGATGACTGCCAGTTGGGCATGTTGGCATAGGTTCATGATAAAACAAGCGCTAAAGTAAGCATTTGTAAGCACTGGTCCTGTGTCCTTTTTGAGGGATTGTTTGTATATTTACTGTTTGTTTCATTAAGAAGAAATATTTTAATGAAGAACTGGCTGACTTTGTCTGGCTTTTCACCTGACGTGCTACTCCCGCTGCTTGGTGATGATTATAGTATATATAGTAGCAAGTACATAATGCGTACAGTCACACACGTAGACACACATGGTGCATGAAATCTCGCTCTACAACATATTTTTTTTTCAGCAGCTGCAGCTTTTGACATTGCTCTGTGCGAATGAAAGGCACGTTCTGACGGATGAGGCTTATCTCTACGATGTCACTGTTTTAGCCAAAACTATCTATGCCGTACGTGCGCAGCTAAAGGTAATTTTAATATTTCGCTGATATTCAATATTTACCTAATACAGGCTGTCGACTAATATAGCAGCAGAGTCTTCTACACATTTAATCCGAGAATTTTATTTCCCAGTTTCTAAAGGCGAATACCCCTTAGGCGTCTCATCACACGTGAAATTGACTGTCGGCGTTGGCGGTGTTAGTACCAGTGATACTAAAATTCATCACGTGATGATGCCACGAGTAAAAAAATTGTGACGTCATCATGATGAGCTAAAATGTGACGTTCATGATGACGCCATTACATGACACCACCCTTTGGTCAGTAGTGGGCTGATTGCGGAGGCAATGCAATACCAGATTGGGGAAAAAAAAAACTTGAAGTATCTGCAATCACGGAGGCAGTGCAATACAACGTTAGGTGCAGATAGTTTTCTTGGGGGACGCGAGGTACAGCATCAACATATTGACTGATAAGAAAAAAAATGGACATGGCTTTCACTTTCGGGTCTTCTTAGACCAGTGCCTAAGGCACCCTCTGGTGTGTGTGTGTGTGTGTGTGTGTGTGTGTGTGTGTGTGTGTGTGTGTGTGTGTGTGTGTGTGTGTGTGTGTGTGCCTGTTTTTTCATGCTTCTTTAATACGATAGTACTCAGCTGTCATACAAGCTCATGGCTCACATAAAAAACAAAAAAACCTTGCACCTCCATTGCAGTTGAGGAGAGACACCGCAGCATGTCGCTGATAATTTTCTCTTGCCGGGACGAGTTAATTAAATGCCACCGACGTCGGTGACGGTGATACCTTGTACCCGTTTCAGTGCACGTCTAGCTCTGGTTCAAAGCAAAAGAGAACAAAATTTTCCGACGCACGTGCAACAAGAGCGGGGCAGTATGCGCAGCTATTAGGTGACCGCTAGGACAGTGTTAGAAGTGCCAGTGGGGAAGTTATTGGCGGAGATAACCTCCTGACAATATCAATTGGAGAAAGAGAGGGTTGACGAATGGTAATAAACTCAGAAGTAAAGATTTATATGCCGATTCGCATGCCCTATGCTTTTTAATTTTTCAGCAAGCGGGTTAGATTTCTAATTAAATCTGACGCGTCTCTCGGGCGTTATTAGACGTGAGTGGGCCCTTATACTGAGAAAAAAAATGCAACAAAGTAAAATAAAAATTAGGAAAGAGTAAAAGAGAAAAAAGTGCTTGCGCGTTTGATTCTTGCTTTCTTCGAAGAATAAAAACAAGCTTGGAAAGATCTCAGAAGCGATCTTCAATACTGACAACGAAAATTTCCTTAAATGGTGGCGAGTTACCTCTGAGACTTGTGAGAGACAATTATTGGGCAATCCACCACTCTCTTAAATTGCGTTAGTCCGTTTTCTTTTTACTTTATTGTGAAGCGCCCTAACCTGATAACTTTGATTGGACTCCAGTGATTGCTGCGCGCAGCTTCCTCATCGGTAAGCCTTATTACCATAACGTGCATGGCCATGAAACCTCATCCTCGAGCTGCTTCATCATCATCGTGGCCACAGTGGCCACAGTGTGCTGTGAGCACGCTGCGACTGTGCCCTACAGTGAACACGGTGGCTTGGACAGGTCTTTATTTGGCTTGAAAACCCGAAAGAGTGCACACACTGTGCGTACGGTGCCAAACAAACGCCGGTCTGACCAAGCCGCTATACGATTAAAAAGGAAAAAGGCTGTTTTTATGGATAATCCCATTGCGAATGCTATGAACTGTATTACTATAGCGCACACGCGCGGGCTGCAAGCTACGAATACTGTGCTCTGTGTTTATGTATCTGTACATACAATGATGTCAAAAGAAAAACATTTTGCAGTCTGAAATGTAAGGGTAATGCAGCCTTCGAGCCGAATAATAATATATAAATAAAACGCTAGTAGAAATCTTGTTGGCTTCGAGAAAATATGAATATTTGCTGCGATCGGCTTTTCCTGTCGTAATAAGAAACTTAGTATTGAAAAAAGGGTAGCAAGCCATAGAGCGAAAAAAAAAGGTGAAAGGGTTTACCCGTTTCGGATGGGCATGACAGGCAGTGTTTCCCAGTTTCTGCGTGCGATAACGCAACGGCCCGGCGCTGCGTCAGCTATAGCAAACGGTGCAGTGCGCGGAGGTGGGGCGTCGGCTGGGCGAGACACCTTTTCGCGGGCTTGCGCCGATCGGCCAAGTGGCGGTGGCTGGCGCCTGTTTTATTCAGCGGGGATGGAAACAGCCGCCGGTGTGGTACACATAAACTTGGCACCGCCACGCTCTCAGTCACCGCTGTCTGCGAAAAAGTCTGGCCTCTTCTTATTCGCTCCTTCTTTCTTTGTCTTACTCCTTCTTGCATTTTTTTTCTTCTTTTGTAACAAATACACTTTCTAACACCCGATGCCACTTGCTTTTCTCTCTTATTTTTCAATTTATCGAATGGTAGGTGTCAGCCAGTACGCACTTCTTCTTTTTCTCTCGTGCTTGTCAATACGAATGTGCGCCTCTCTTCTTTGAATTCCCACTTTCTTTATAGTAAAAAGAAGAGCGATATGTCGCCGTGAATCTGTTTTGCATGTGACAGTTGAAAGGGCGCTTTCTATTTTCGTGCCAGCTGTGGATGGTTCAATCTATATGGAAAAGAAAAGGACAACCTGGAGACTGGCGTGACACCAAGGTTCACCCTGGAGCGAGAATGCCTATAAACGCTTCGCGTCGCTTCTTGCTTTTCATTGTTGCATAGGAGCCTGAGGAAGACTCCTTTCTGGGCAGGTACCTTAAGGTTTGCATACGCATGGATGTTGATTTAAATGGAAACAAGCTCGTTTTTTACAGCGAAAGCTGGTATAGGTTCACAACATGTCACGCGCGGCGCCGCAGCTGTCCGCTGCCGACGCCGGTGTCCGTAACCACACCGCACGAAAGTAGGGGGAAAAAACGTAGCACCAATGACACAGTGGGGTTTGATCCAGGGTCCGCTGGGTGCCAGCCCAATATTCTAACACGGAGTCATGCCGGTGCTTGGGACTTCTTGGCAAACATGCCTTAGGCAGACTTGATGTCGGCAAAGCAATCGCGTTAATACGACTTATAAAGTGTTTTAAAACAGCAAAAAAAGAACCAGTCACCGCACCATGCATGCAAATAGCGTAACGAGTGGGTCGTCCAATGCTCCAATGCATTACATAAGCTTGTTCTTGTTCACCTGTTACCGGTGGCGCATATTCACTTCAGGCATAATTCATCATGGTCGTCAGCCATTGCGTGAACAATTGGCACAAAATTCTTTGCAAGTTTTAACAGATACCACGCTTCTCATAAGAATGACGAAAAATAGCACAGCAATCCGGCCTACTACCAAAAAAATTTATTAATAATGCCACAATGCGTATCAAGCAAGTGTGCTTGCAGCAGTTACCCAATGAGTTTGTAGGAAATGAGTGTTTAGATAAGGCCAACTAGCGATAATTCACTCCATGTGGATATTCAATTTGACGACATTTTCTCTAATAATGCAAAGCTACTCTCCCTTCACACTCAAAAATGGTTTATTGCAAGAGCACTTGCAGAGCATCAAAACAAGTGCAATTATTGCTACAGATGCATCACAGTGGGACGAAAAGTCAGCTGTTGGTATATTCAGCCCGAACTGGATTGGTCCTGTTTGCTCCAACTACCTGATTTCGTACCCGTTTTTGTGGCAGAGTTTCTGGCAGTGGCACTCGCCTTGCGAAAGTTAAACGCGGAAATTTCATCGGCTGTTGCAGTTACAGATTCTCTGTCTCTTTGTGCTGCACTTTCTGTTGGCGCTGAATCGCACATAATAGAGGCGTTCCTGGCAATAATACCCCCCCCCCCACACACACACACAAACGCACATTTGAGAAAAGTTAGATTTGTTGGGGTACCGGATCATAAAGGGTTGCTTTTAAACAAAATCGCCAATTCTTTAGCGAAGCCGTCAATAAGTGGGTCAACTTTACCGTGTTTTTCACCATCCACTTTTGTAACGGCTGCGCGTGATTTCGTAGGCGTACCATTATGGAAAGCTTCGTAGATACATCACTCACAAATTCCACAGAATATCGGCACTTATTATATTCCTTGCGCCGATTCTCTTGTGACACACGTAAACTAGAAGTCGCAATTACGACGCCGTGCTGTAGGGTGCCGAATCTAAATATCTACCAACACCGGTCTGGCCGGGCTCTTTTTCTACTGAGCGCTTTCCGTGGCGAGCCAGAAACTATGGATGATTACTTTTTGACATGTAGGCGATGCACTGCAGCACGTAGATTCAAGTTAGAAAATCCTTTGCGTGCCATTGGAATGGATTTATTCATGCCCGTGATTCTGTCTTTTGGAGCCTCTATTTCTGGGTTTGCCAGTGCGAAAGTTTGCGAGGCAAGGCGGAATTATCTGAATGAAACAGAAAGACTAGCAAACTAATCTTAATATTCTTCTGTGTCGACATCCGCATAACTTTTTTTATTTAGGTTTTGATCTAGGGTAATATCTATTACTAATACAAAAACATTAGAGTAGGTACAGCTCACTGATCATCAAAATTCTGTTCTAAAATTTGTAGCGTTTTCATTTTATACGTTCCTTAACTCTAAAAACGAATAATATTTTATTGTTTTGTTTGTTCTTGCTGATCTTCTTTGTTCTTGGTGATATTTTGTAGCTTGTTCTTGATGACCTTCAAGTGAAGGTCAACAAGAACAAGATAGGTCACTCTTCTAGCTTTCGCTGTGACTGTGCTGCACCTTCCACGCAGGCCTGGCTTATTTTTTTCCCTCCTTGATCTCGTTTTTTTTTTGTTCTGTGTCGTGTAACGTTTGACTCTGTGTCGTTTGTGAGAATCGCATATTGTATTGTGGAAAATGAAAGGGGGGGGGTGGACGTTGGTTGATATAGTTTTGAAGACAGCGTAAGACAACCTTTGACAGCTCGAATGTGTATAAATGCTCTGTTTGGTCACTCAAGAGAGTGTGGAAGGCGTGGAAAGCGGTAGTAAAGTATCGAAAGAAACGTTATCGATTGAACAAAAAAGAAAAGAGTATACATGATTGTCCTTGTGGTTTATTATTTTAAAAAAGCTGTTCTAAAAGAAGTGCCCAGTAGAGTAGCTGTCGTTGACGGAACAGGAGAGACAAATATGTGTATTCGAGGCAGGGACTTACTATACCTGTGTAATAACAGTAGACCCATGCTTGTATAATACGCAATAAAGATGATTGATTGATTGATTGATTGATTGATTGATTGATTGATTGATTGATTGATTGATTGAAAGTCCTGGAGAACACAATGCGTTGACAGGCAATGCCTGAAAAGAAACTCGTGTGGCCCACCTGTTTTTAAAGCAAAAAAGAAAAGACCTCGATGTATCGTTACAGTAGCGCCTGCACGGGTAGTGAATGGACATCATGTCGTTGCAATTGCAGTGAATCATACCTCGTTCAGCACGTGCCGAATCAATATCGGTGGTGCATGACATTTTCGATGTTTCCCATCGTATACCCGCAGGCAACACGTGCAGCACTGTTAGGCATTCCAGTTCGTTCTGAAGAGGCGTTCGCGAAACTAAGTCCCAACCACGGCCAACACAACTCACCTTGGTTTCTATTAGCGCGTTGTCATAACGGAGCACCAAGTGTGTGCGTTGTTGAGGGCACTCGAGCCATCCAGCTTATGTGCGAAACAACTTAGCCTCCAAGCTACGATGACGGATCTGTCTACAGCGAGTTAGTTTTCGCGCATTTAACTCTCCTAGTGGGAGTGTACGCTCCAAGGTATAGTCTATAGTGAAATGGAGAAAAAAACAAAAAGATGGTAATTAGGCACCTCTGCACTATATTTCTCGCTCTGATAACTTCGTTTTATATGCACGGAAAGCGAGTGCGTATGGCAACTGCGCAGTTGCAGTAGCGAATAGAACACAGTGCACTGAACTGTGTAGGGCGGTCCCTTTGGCCACGACGAATCGCAGTGCTGGTTGTCATTAGGGAATACTAAACAAAGTAAAGTTGCGTGCGTGAGCACGTGTAACTTGGTGTCTATGAAAAATTACTGACTCGATCAGCCGCCTTCAGCTTCGCATCCCTAGAGAGTTATAACACTGGTGGCACCACATCATCGTTGATTACAGTCTTCGCGATTAATTATGTAAACATCTGCGTCGAATTCATGCATACCTTACCTCGTCTGCTGGAGTGGCTGTGAATAAACTTGAGCATCTAAGTCCACCTTGTATCCACTTCATTTGCGAAGCGCTAAAGTTCATGCATATTCCAGACGTTCCCCTTGACGCAGTGTCGGCAGGATGACGCAAACGTTGTTAGTGGCGTTACGCTGACTAAAGGCGCACTTAGCCAAATAAAACTCGCGTGTTCATTCTTATGGGATTCTTTGTTCTCATCTTATGCACTTTTGCGAACCCCGTGTGGTTGTAACTTTCCCGAGTTCTTTACTACCGCATCACTCATAATTATTACATGGTTTTGGGATGTAAAATCCCACTGAATTTATTAGTTATCTTTCTTGGCATACAATCGCAATGAAACACATCAGCGCTTTCTAGTTGAACCGTTTTATTCTTGTGCGTTGCGAAAATTGTTTTAACTTATTTTGGCTGGTCTATGGAAGAGTTTGACATGAACTTTACTTCGGTATTGTAATTTGTCTGTCTATACCTCTGGTGTACTTCATGTTAATATGGGATCTTACTTGTAATGTGCACCTAGTACTGCTTACTACAACAGAGCTCACAGTTAATGTGTCATGTGGCCTAGAATTAACGTCTAGCTTGCTATCTTGTAAAAAACATTAAAATTTATAGTAAAACATGTTAAGAAACACGTATTTTGTACCAGCTTTCTTTGTATAAAACAACTCTCAAAGGATCGAATGCAAATAGCTATTTCTTCATTTATTTATTTTTATTTATTTATTTTTAATACTACCTGTCTCTAAACTGAGACCACAGCAAGTGTTCATATCAGTACGACTCAAGCACGCAGCAGGGCATAGCAAAGTTTGCACTGAAGTAGTATGCCGTATAAATATTTGAGATGTGATACATATACCATCACAGTGAAATCTAGAGAAGAGTGTATTCTAAATTTAAATCATAGGTAACTATGTTAAACATTGGTATTTACAAACTAACATAACCTCACACAATAAGTAGTCATACAAACACCGTCGGAATAAATATACATGAACATGAGCTTTTTTCTTATTCGTCAGTTCTTATTATTTTCCAACTCACCAGGAGAAGTTGAAGCTGATAAAATGTTAGCTGTTATTGAGTCAGGGTGGTTACAGATCCCAACCACAATAGAGGAAAGTTGTTGCGTATTTTTGGGCTGTACACGTGTCACATTTCTTCTTTTTTTAATAGTCAACGCGTTCATGTTACTTTTCTAAGTACAACAGCTAGCCTGCGTACATTCTCCAACCTAGAATTATAATAACAATAATATCTGGAATTTTATACGTTCCAAAACTATCATATGAGAGACGCCGTAGTGGAGGGCTTCGGAAATTTTCTCCGTCTGGGGTTCTTTAACGTGTGCTGCCATGGCACAGTATACATGGCCATCTACCATTTCATCTCTATTGAAATTGGGCCGCCGCAACCGGGATCGAACCCGTGACCTTCGGGACGGCAGCCGAGCACCATAGCCGCTGATCCACCGAGGCGGATTGAGGTGGTTTCAAAGAGGAAAAGGCAGAGAGGAAGGAGAACGCACACACAGAGAGTCACACTCGACAGCCATCATAACACCAGAAGTCTATATGTGCCGGTGCGAGTCTGTTGTCTTCAAGAAGTTGAGCACCACCTTCGTCGCGTTCACCCGCGATGACCTCTCAGGTCGATATTCCAGAAAGGTTTCTGCCATCATCAGTGCCTGAACTATGCTAGCTAGAGCGACTGCAACGAGATGTTCTTTACGCATTGCATCGAGGGCAGTTGCTGAAGATGGGCTGCGATGTCTCCTCTCGCTACCACAGTTGCCTCGAAAAATGGTTGTCAGTCATTTCGATTCGAAAGGAGTATGACCTCGTGAAAGTCACTCTCAGCCATAAACGGCAAAGCAGAGTGGCATCATGTCACCTTCAGACACCTACTGCACTACATTGCATGAATAATATAATAACAATATCTGGGCTCTTATGTTCTCGGAACCACAATAAGATTGTTAGGCATGCTGTAGTAGAGGGCTCCGGAAATATCGACCGTCTGGTGTTGTTTAAAATGCACTGATATTGCTCACAACATGGGCCTCTATGATTTCGCCTCCATCGAAATGCAAACGCCGCAGCCGGCATCGAACCAGTGACCTTTACGTCAATTGCCAAAGGCCGTAATTGCTACATCACCACGGTGGACCATCGCATAAAAAAAGGCTTCAACCAGTAGTTGACATAAAGTAACAGTAGCACTCGCTACTGCTTTTTTTTTGTAATAGGCACACGTGTGGTCTCGTTCCCCTCCCCCTCCAACTATTATGTGCTTCTATTTTTATTTTTTTCATGGTTTCAATAGCGTGGATCTCTTATCGCTAAATGGAAATGGTGCACCGATGCATATTTTATTTATCCTGAAAATTGTTGATTGATTGATTTGTGGGGTTTAACGTCCCAAAACCACCATATGATTATGAGAGACACCATAGTGGAGGGCTCCGGAAATTTTGACCTCCTGGGGTTCTTTAACGTGCACCCAAATCTGAGTACGCGGGCCTACAACATTTCCGCCTCCATCGGAAATCCGGCTGTGGCAGCCGCCACAGCCGCGATTTGATCCACCGACCTGCGGGTCACCAGCCGAGTACCTTAGCCACTAGACCACCGTGGCGGGGCTCCTGAATATTGTTCATTTAGCCTTGGGGTTGATTTCATATATAGGTAGCGAACACTGACATTTTGGGAGTCGTGTTTGTTTGTCCTCACTTTTTTGTGTGAATTATTCACCCTCTTTGTCGGTTGAGAAAAAAAATCATACATAAAATCTGATGAATAAATATTTGCTCGTGCGTTTGTTTTCTTTTTAATATTTCAGCGTTCATCTTACGCGCGCCTGTTTTTTTTTGCGCGTTATAGTTATGACAGACTCGCTTCTTAGTCAAACGCGCCAAGGTTTGACGTTATCATTGAAAATAAACTCTTAAAGTTTGGCGCATTTGTGGGGCCATTGATACGTGCGAACTCGCACCTAACAAAGGCAAATGCGAGTAATGGGAAAGTAGGAGCACACGTGCTATGTTCGAGTATAGAGAAAAAAAAAACGCTTGCTGAAGGAGTTGTACTTGGCCAATTGTTTGAAATAACAAGCTAGAACAGAGTTGCGTTTAACTGTCTGCTGGCAGTCGTTACTTACAACAAGCGTCCCGTCACTGCCATTACCTATAATAGGCCTTCTGTGTCAATTTAGAATTTGTGCTGTTGTGTTCCAAAGTTCGAGGACAAGGCGTCGATGTCCGACCGCAGCAGCCTCAATTCAGATGGATGCGAAATGTATGAACGCCCTCATGCTAATATACATACATATATATATATATATATATATATATATATATATATATATATATATATATATATATATATATATATATATATATATATATATATATATATATATATAGTGAAGTAATAATTCAATGGGCCAGTTAGTCTTCGTAAAGGTATGGGATATGGCACAACGGGAGCGTCGTCAACAAGGATAAATATATTTATTTCCCAACAGTTTCGGGAGGGGTCCTCCCTTCATCAGGGGATGAGTATAATTCATCCCCTGATGAATTAACGCGTATATATATATATATATATATATATATATATATATATATATACGCGTTAATTAGGAAAATCATAATCATGTCGGACTTCGCAAATTCACAATTACATCATTGTTGCAGCACAAACCCCTGAATTTATGAAGCTGATATGGATGATTTTCTACGCATTCATTCAGATTTTCCAACTCAAGAAGCACAGAAGAGGCAGTTTTTGCTATAAACATTTTTTTTTCATTTCTTCAAGAGCGTAAGAATATATGTCTGGCCACCAAATACAGAGGAGGAATAAGCGAACCCCAAAATACGAATGATTTTCTACGCATTCATTCAGACTTTCCAACTCAAGAAGCACAGAAGAGGCAGTTTTTACTAGAAACATTTTTTTTTTCATTCCTTCAAGAGCGCAAGAAAATATGTGTGGATACCAAATACAGAAGAGTAATAATTAAGATACCCCCAAAATCTTGAACTGGCTTTTTGCCTCGAATGAAGCGAGAAACCCGAACAAATAAACAGAAAGCACTGATAAAGGATGCCACGTTTTGCGTAACAAATACACACATAGAAGAAAACAGCTTCTGAGAACGACTTACTACGGACGAAATACTAATCAAATGAACACTTTACCGTGAGGTGTTCGCATTTCGTTGCAGATGCATAGAGTACGTGGTCTCCACCCTCGGCGGGTTGCCATAACGACGAACGAATCGAGGCTAAAGCAGGCTCACGGAGCGACTCCACAGTTGAGCTCTTTCGAGCCGCCCTCTCCGTAGCTTGCATGAATGCAGGGGTTCATATTGGGCACAGCACACGTACGTGCGCAACGTGATGTTCCAGTCTCGTCAGCCTGCCATTCCCGTGAGTAAGGAAGAGATAGTGAGAGAGAGGAGGAGGAAGAGACTGTAGACCTGTATCGCGCTTCTTAACCGCGGTAGGTGCCGTCGACATAGTGAGGCGCTTGTAGCGACGTCGTGGCTCACCAGCTCTGCCCAGGCCGAGGCTCGCCACCTGCAGCTCATTATGATCACGTGACAGCTGGCACAGCAGCAGCAAAGTTGCCTCCTAGCCCAGTGCTTCGGGGAGCCTCTCGTGGCGGAATAGGTCTTTATTTGTGCAGCCCTTGCTGGAAACACGGCAAACGTCTCCAGGAGGAGGTTGGATGTTATGGCAAATACCCGGGGCTGAGAGGAGATATTGGCAGTGAGAAGTCTCCAAAAATTGTTCTTGGTCTCACCTCACCTCCCCCATGGCTCCTAATTTCCTTACTTGCGCAGTTGCGGACAGCACACTGCTTCTTTCTATTGTATACCGTGTGCTCCTCTCATTGTACGCTCGTTTACTTTTGAACAGGTAACAGAATACAAGAACACTCAACAGGAGCTGACGAGTCGATTTCAGAAAGAGACTGTGTGCTGAGTCAAATGTGTCTGTTATAAGAACTCTGCGTATCGTTTAAAGAAACGATAATAGCAGAGGCACGACATAACAGTGAAAGAAATAAAACAAATGGAGTCCTCTTTCCTCCTCTCTTTTTTAACGGTGTCTCAATCCCTCTCTCCTACCGTCGCAGAGAAACATGCATGTGAATACTTCTACACTGGTAAACGTATTTACTTCGAAATACATCAAATACACTTAAGGAGAAAGCCTGAGACGCCCCATAAAACGCAAAATGAGACTCTCTTTACATCGGTGGCGTCGGTGTCATTGCGAATGATGCAAAATGCTATTATCGCGTGTTGACATCACCAATTCCGTTGCTTGGTCAAAGTTGGGTCGATTGCAGACGCTTTATAGAACGACGCCAAATGTACAATGCTTCTGATCATGGATGCAATGGATGATCCACGTTGGGATCAGAAAATTCGACATATAAGGTGCCTGTACGTGTATGTGTGTGTGTGCCTCCCCTTTTTGTCCATCGTCCTCTTAGGACCTTATATTTTGAACCATGCAATACCAACACACCCAGTTGTTCCCTCTAACATCGTATGGTTCAGCAAAGTTTCGCGGAGGCGAAGGGTGGGAGGGGAGCTGATCGGCGGTGCAGTCGACTAAGGCTGTGCTCCTATTCTGGATAGCATCGTAGACAGTCTACGCTAAAACTTAGACGACACCATTGTGCCCTTGTTGTCCGAGAAATGGAATGAGTCTGGATGACATCTACGTGACTTGACGCCAACTCACGTTGTGAAAATGGAGCTAAAAAAGCAGGTGTTACTGTTATTTTTTTTTTTCTGTCGCGCTCAGAGCTACGAATAGTTGAACGTAGCTCACAATGAGTGCCTGAAAAAGTGTTTGTTTATGCGCTGACGACCATGCCAGGGAGATCCGGGCTATCCGAGGATTTCGCTGAGCCGCCTTTTTGTGTCGACGGCAAAGTAGCCTTCGTCGTTTTAGTCTCAGATTCCGTCATCTCGGGGCTGTCTATTTTTCCGGCAAAGTGAAAATGGTACTAAAGGTAGTCGCTGTCCACTCAGCTGTCTATTTAGCCGTTTACGGCGTGTATTGGAACACGCCCTGAAAAGAAGTGCACAATGCATTGGACAATAAAGTTATTACCAACCAAAGGAAGCCTTTTGCGCCTCCAGTGGTTTTGAGTTGCCTGCGTGATTAGCCCACTTTTAATCAAACGCCAATTTCATGTGATGAAGTCACCATTCGACGTCACGTTATGTGACGCTATTACGGCGTCATGATTTTTGGCGACCTGTGACATCGCAAGGGACGCAGCGCAAAAGCAGACGGGGCAAAACAGTTCGGCGCACAAACAGCGCTGCATGTATGACTTGTGACGTCACAAATTGACGCCATGTCGTGAAGTTATGCCTCCGACGCCGCTGTCGCTTTTGGAGTTTCATGAGGAATTTAACTATAGTTTTCATCATCGGCGCACGCCTATAGACTTTAAAGCGTAGCGAGAAACTACTTTCATGGCCACGCTTCCCATGCCGCACTTACGCAACCTTGGACGAACGCATGGAGCAAGCAAACCTCCATCAACGTCCCTGACCTCAGGGCCTGTCCGCGCTGAGAGCGGGCAAACACTGCGAGCGCAGCCTATATAGGTAAGTCCGCACTTGACCGCGGCTTTGATCAAACAGTGTGCGCCGTAGCAATATTTGCAAGGCGGGCGCGGGGCGCCCAACAGACTGCTGGCATATTCCGCGCTGCAATCAATGCGCGATAGGGTCGATGGCAATAAAGTCGCGATGCTTCGAAGGCTGGCGGCGCTTCGTCGTGCAATCAAGCGTCGGCAGACCCCAAAATTGCCGGGGCGTTCAGCTTCGAGGGAAAACGCCAACAGCGCTGAAGACGAAATCAATGTATTCCTATAAAGTGAAGTTGGAACACTCTCGTCATGAGATCCTCGATCTCTGGACTGTGTCACTGATTGCGGGGCTAAGAACGGCCAACCAGCCGTCGTGATTCGTTTGAAGAGGGGTCCCGATATAGACGAAGAGGTCTGACGCGACGTATAAGTCGATACAACGATTCTGAGTCTCCACCGAGTTAAACCGGGAAGGCTATCTACCTCTACTTACGTTAGAGTTTGAGAGAGGCGTGTATGTATAGCGGTATCTTGAGGGGCACGCCCATCCGCTTGAAAAATATTAATGCGATACCCTTAAAGAGATCGTTTCGCAAAAATCGCGACATCGGCGTTGGATTTTCAGCGACGCCGAGCGAGAAATTATCAAGTTTACGTGACTGAGAAATCGAAAAAAAATGCAAACAAAATAAATGATGAAAAATTCCGGGTTTGTGTGGGGTTGCAGCCCGGTTAGTTTGTGAGGCAAGCAGCTTTTCTATCACGCAATCAAACCTCTGCTAGTGAGTTCAGTGAAAATAAATTCCTCTACTTGGACATGCAGTGAAAGTAACTTTCTTTCATGCTTTGCCGAACACAATCGTAGCGTATACATGCTTCGCAATACGACATGAAGTAGTGCCGTAATAATGCGTGTTACAAGCGCACATTTTCATAGGGCGTTAGAATTTTGAACTATCATAACGGCTTCATTGTTTAAAGCCAGTCATCAACTACAAAATGCATACACGCTATTGCACCCTTGAGGCCACGTATATAAATATGCTGGGTGCACAGCGAGTTCGAATAGATTTCACACACTGAGTGTTTGAATATGGTACTCAGAACAGAATATTGCTATCGCGTTCAACTCTCTAAGGCGAAGCTCAAGGGTCCCCTAATTGTTTTCTTGTATAGTAGAGTATCCTGTGCTCTATATCGTTACCCCCTTTTTCTAACCCCCCCCCATTATTTCTTGCTTACCTTTTTAGATGCGGAGCATCTAATACTCGAGGCTTGTAGTGCGGCGCCGTCCGCAAGCTTCCTCCTCCTTCTTCCACCATCTGTGCATCCCTTCCTCCTCTACACACCGCGCGCGCTTCACTCCTCCACCATCTGTGCACCCTTCCTCCTCTACACACCGCGTGCGCTTCTCCTCTTCACGAACATTCGCTAGCTGTATAATGTAGCGCGCATGTGCCGTCACGCTTCGAGAACATCGGCAGCTGACGCGCGCGCATGCGCCGTCACGCTTCGAGAACATCGGCAGCTGACGCGCGCGCATGCGCCGTTGCGCTTCTCCCCCTTCTCGAACATTCGACAGCTGACAGTGCATGCGCCGTCGCGCTGTATATATACTCAAGGTCGGCGCTCGCTCGCTCAGTTGCCGCTCGTCGGTTGGTTTGTACGGCGCGTCGACGTCCAAGGCCGCGGTGAAATGAATTCCAACGAATCCACAAACACAATAATCGACGTCCCTTCGACCAGCGCCGCCCTTTCGCATACGTGTGTACGTGTTCACTCATTTAACACCCCTCCTACAACCACGTTAACCAATTTAGCCAGCGACCCAAGTAAGTTGCAATTTAACACCCCATTTCACAACCACGTTAACCAATTTAGCCATCGACCCAAGTAAGTCGCACTTTAACACCCCGTTAACCAATTATATGCTCCGCATCCTCCTCAGTGTTCCCCCGAGGGAAGCTGCGGGCAATTTTTTTTGTTCAATGTATTTTTTATTATTATCCTTTTCTTTCTTTTTGACCGACACACTGTATGTTCCTGTCATTTCAAGTGAGCTGTCACATCGTTAACCTACCCTTTTCAATATTTTTTTTCAAATTTGCCCTCTTTTTCTTCAAATGATAAGTAAACATTTGCTTGAATTGTAGTGGATTTAAACGAAATAAAAGAATATTGTCTGTGGAGTAGGAGGTTAAATAGGTCTAGTGTATACAGCATAAAAATAGTTTTTTGAGTAGCGTATCAAGCCACTTGCAACCTCAATAGCCTTCCCAGTGTGTTAAATGGATTATCAGAAAAAGAAATTTCTTAACAACTTATATACCCTCATTACCTCTACTTCGGCTTAAACATGTGCGTAGAGTGAAAGTGGTTAGTTTGTTAACTCCATTAACGTGCCATGGAAGCTGTATACGCGAACATCGGGCCCCCATTCTAGTTTTTGAAACATTGTCCTAACGCATAGTCGGTTAGGTAATATCAAGCGGCTTCTCTCTCTCGGTGCAGACAGCGCAATTGTCGAGACGGAATAAGGACGCTTCGAAGAAATTATACTGCAAATAGCTACACTGAAACCGATTTGAACGAGTATGCCGAAGGAGGCGCGTCTGTGGCGAGTAAGATCACTCCAACGATTGTTGGGTTACGTCGAAAGCAGCCGGATATACGGCGATGAACCAAGTTACAGCGTCCGCAACTGTAAACTTGTCCTTTTTGCGAGAAAATTGTTTTTGTAAACTTGTCAATTTTTCTTATTTAAGTCGTCATAGCTAGCCAACTATAGGACGTCTAGCAAACGATGATTACATTGTCTTGCCATCTATTAGATACAAGAAAAAAGAGCAGCAAATACTTGAGACAAGAAGGAAGGATAAGGCACACTCACTTGCGGACTTCTAATTACCAGCCATCCGGTACTGCATTTCACCATTCTCTTGCCAGCCTCGCAGCTGAGATATTCATCTAGACACAAATGTGGAGGCTGACTGGATGGCCTGAGACAGTAAAAAGAATTAGATAGAAATGAAACCTTCGTCAATAGGTGCATGAAGCGAGAGGTGTAGCCGTCGCAGTGACCTCTTAACGAGTGGGCGTGTTCTGGCCTACGGACACCCAGCAACGTACATACGTCTACCCCACTGACCACTGCTACCATCGCCACCCAAACACGCGCGATCCCGAGAGATGCGATGGTGTCACCTTCGTAAGGGCACGTGATGGTGGTCCGCACCAGAGAATTCGACGAGTCCACGATGCACATCGAGTACTCTAACACTTGGGATGGTCTTTCCCAGAGTTCTCATATATGTGACGCTCGCGGTTCGTGGGAAACAGCACGTTTCGCAGCGGCGGCCTCCCACGCGCACGGAGACTGCGTCAGAATCTATACCAAACCGGACAATGTAGAACCTACTAGATTTGTGCTTTCCTCTGCACGTGCATGATTCCTACCCTCGTTTTCCGACAGTCATCAGTGTTCGTGGCTAACCTGGGCGTTGTGATTATCCGACCGGCAGCGACACTCGTCAGTTTTACCTACCAACTTCGCTGTGTCGCGTTGAACGCTCGACAGCTAATCTGGTGATTACTCCTTGGCTTACACTACTATTAATAAGCACTAGTTTAGCAATACATAACTTCCAAGTCACTTGCCTTCTGTCCGCCATTAGCGAATACACGGAGCGCATACGTCTCAGTGACCACGCCGTGTTCACGTTCGTGCGTTAGTGTGCGTGTTTTGATCGTTTGCCTTCCGTGTATGAGCAAGAAGAGTCGTTCGGGAGGTATCGCAGCAACGCGCGAAGCCATGTTGACTGCAAAATTCGAATACTCTGTGCCTGCACTTTCGAGTCCATGGTGTCACAGGCTATGGTCGAAAAACTTCACACGAGATTTAAAAAAAAATGCCTCTTATAAAGTGACGTCCGCACACACGTACCATGCCCAGCGTAGAGGTCCCTCCGGATGAGCCTTGTGCTCTGCTTCTCGGACAGCCCTTCCGCGCGGATGCACACTTTTTTTATCACCTCTGGCAAGCAGCACGTCCCCGATTGGGGTACTTTTTCATATCTCGTATAAACTGTCTTCTCGCGCGGCAGTCGAATATCGCACAAATCACCATGAAGGCCTACAGTGTTGACAGAATATGAGAGAGCTGCACAGCTTGCCTTAGTGTCGTCTGCTGTCATGTGCTCGGCGAATGCGGCGATTATGCCGAGATCGTATCCCAGAGTTCTGGTCTGAATGTACTTCAATCTTATGTGTTGTGACGGGAACTCACTTAATTTCGCCCTGTGTACTCGATGGGTTTTTTTCCGCCTTGAGGACGAGGTCGATGATAGGTATGGTATGAGTGCATATAGTTTCACAAAAAAAAAAACAGCGCCAATAACGAGGGACAAGAAAAGGAGGAGACAGACAGCGGCACTGACTTACAAAGAGATTTATTTGCTAGAACCGCTTAATATATACTTGGGCAGTATCTTACAAAAAAGAGAGAAAAAAAAAACAAAGCAAAGAAAACAGAATTCACCTAACAGCCGCGTAATCATCGTCATAACGCATTATGAACAACACGAGTGCCAACGTTATGACGAAAATCTATTTATTTTTTGATAGCGCGATCGAACGCCTGCTGACACATGCACTGCCCAGCCTTTCTATTTCTGCAGCTTCATAAATTTCACGTATCATCTGGTCCCGATGACGCCTAATGACGGTACAATGCTGAAAATTGGGGACACAACCGCAGTCTCGGCAATGAATGCCTAGGTGGCCCGAAACTGTAGAGGAGACGTTGTGAGCGTGCTCTTTCAGCCGCTCATTTGAACACCTGCCCGTTTGGCCGATGTACCACTTGCCGCAGGACAGGGGAAGAGAGTACACCACCCCTTTGATGCATGGAACGTACTTCTTCCGAAGCTTGATTTTACAGCCTCGCTCTCCCCTGGAACCAGGATTCACGGCCCTGCACAACCTAGCCAGCTTTTCTGGGGCAGAAAAAACCAGGTCTACGTCGCACCTGCTGGCCACTTTTTTGAGGTTGTGGGTGACGCCGTGAATATAGGAAATAACGACGAAGTTTCGTTTCTTCCGTCCCTTATCCTTTGTGTGGACTCGAGCATTATGTTATGGGCTCATTCTGATTTCTCGGAGTAGACATTCAGCAACGGCGGTCAAAACGTACATCGGGAAACCAGCCTCAGTAAGGCGTTTAGTTTGCTGATTAAAGCTTGACCGAATTATGTGATGGCAGGACCTTCGCAGAGCGTGTGTGTAGCAAGTCTTAGCAATAACGCGCTTCACCACTTTTGAATGTGTTGAACCAAAAGGGAAGATGGGCTTATGGTTTTTCAAACGCAAAGTAATTTTGGACTGAAAAAAATTATTTAGAAAGAAAAGCCAAAAATTCAAAAAGGAGTATATCTGGGCAGGCATCGATGCAGCCTATCAGATGTGATTTGAGATGGTAGGTCTAAAACGAATGATATATATATATATATATATATATATATATATATATATATATATATATATATATATATATATATATATATATAGAACAGTTCAACATGACAATCTCTTTGTTTCAATTATGTCGTCAAATACCGCAGAGCAGACGTACCTGTGGCTATAAAGAAACTTAATGCTGCCAAACGATAAAAATACTGCCACATTTGATTCTAATCCTAATTTTTCGAGTAGAGCTACCAGGTATCTTTTCCGCTGATAAAGATATCGGTGACAGAACAAAAAAGAAATGTTCTATCGTTACCATTTCTTCGCAAACCTGACAGAAAGGTGACGCCTTTAGACCAGCTTCATGCAAATAATAATTTAGTTGTGGAATTCTACAACGCAATCTTGTATAAGTAAATTCCAATTGCCGTGTTTCGCACCACTGTCTATTGCAGCAGCATCTTAGATGTGTGAAATCTTGAAAGTTATCCAATGAGTAGCAGTTGGATTCATGCAAACGGAGGTTTCTCAACCTTATTGCTGTTTCGTAAGCCGTATAAAATCGGGATAAGGGAACCGCTATGAACTACAGTGGCTAGTGCATCTGCCATCTCATTGAGATATATGTCACGATGGCCTGGTACCCGTAAGAGCTGCAGTTTTTGCAAGTTTGTCGGCATGAGTTGTCGAAACATGTGCATAAGTGTTAAGTTGGCTCCTGAAGATGGAGTAACACATACTGAAAAAGAATCTGTAATTACGACTGCTTCCGATTAGCCCAAAGGAAGTTTCCGTAGTGCCAGTACAGAACGAGGTGTGTACCTGTGGTCGTTGTCATCATCTTCATTTCCAGGAAGAAATATCGACACAATCTAAGAAATTCATGTGGGTCTTCTTGATGGTGGGGTGCTGCTTGTCATGCTCTCCGTACTACGCATCTTTGGGAACTGCAGACTTCACCGCTCGTGCACTTATAGGAGGTGTTGTTGACAACGACAATCAGCCTCTTACTTTTCGCGGTACATTGTACTACAAATACTTCAGCCGTACTTTTAGGCCTGTGTTTTTTCGTTAGTAGTCAGAAAAGGCGTGTTTAACGTATTTGTTAAGAACAAATCTTTAGATGGCCAAGCTTTAGGGATTTGTAGCGCCTCGGTACGCGGCGCCTGTTAAACAAGAAGTAGTTGGTTTCGCTCGTGTGGCACGTGCAGGGTGAGAATTAAACAAATCTGCTGGAAGCTCAACGTTGTTGGGACTGGTTCTTTCTCATGTTAGCCCCGTCAGGGTAATCGTGTGTAAGCGGTCTGGGTACGTATGGTCGAAGCGCATCTGCAGAACTGAGCTCCCACTATTTTATGGCGCACAATTAGCCATAGCAGTTTTGCCTAATATCCTTGGTTTCCGGATCTGTCACCATGCATTTACGCCCTTTCACACGAAGCTCTCCACGGAGAAGAAGTTTCTGCTTAGCGATTCTGCTTGCACAGGTCCGCACGTAGGTTCTTTGATACTGTCCTACACCTGGTACGTCTGCAGTAGTGAGTATTTAAAGCAGAGAGTCACGGAAATCTGGGACTCGGTATGGTCTACCACCCAAGTCTGCATGGAGGAAAACGAAGTTCGAAAGGTCATTACCGGTAAGTGAACGCTGCAGGACGAACTTGTCGCTTACGTCTATGTCAGGAACAGGGGTCGATGATTCACGCTGTTCCCTGCAGAGAGCATTTTTGAACACAACCGTTCCAAACTCCTTCTACTACGACTGATAAAGCGTTTCAAAACAGCGAAAGAACAACCAGTCGTCGCACAACGGGAAGAGCCTAACGAATTGTTCGTCCAATGCTACAACCTGTTAACTGTGACGCATACTGTTAATGATGCTTATAATCTGAAATGAATTGCGCTCACCCACAGCGAGTATGGGCCAAGAAACGTGCAGCAGCGTACTCAAATAAAGCTATAATTAAAATAAAAACCAATCTGAACAAAAAGTTAGAGAGAAAACTGTATACCCACTACAGGCATATTTTATCATCGTCGGCAGCGGCTGCTTGAACAATTGGTACAAGATTTCTTGCAAGTGTTCGGTGAATATCACACTTCTTAGAAGAATTACTACAGATAACATACCAAATGCCAGCCCTCTACCAAACAAATTTTAATATTAATGCCGTAATAGGTATCAAGCAAATATAGTTGCAGTAGTTACCCAATGAGTGTTTAGAAAAGGCTCCGAAAGGCCGCACTTCTGCCTTTCACTGTGACAGTGCAGCGCGTTCCGTGCAGTCCTGGCGTGTTTTTATCCAGCGGCCGCGGCCTGACGTAGCCCGACCGAGAAATGCGTTCGCATTTAAAAATAATGACTGGTGACGAATTATGTCAAAACAAGGTCAATTTATTTGTGGAGTGGTCGCACGAATTCTCACTTGTACTCTTGAAATAACTAAAACCTTTCGCTCCCGACCGAGTCGCCGTTGCCGATGCTATCCGAAGAGCTTGTCTAGAGCTGCTGAGCCTGCCCACTTGATGGCGTCACAAATAATCAGCTTCGCATGCTTCTTTAGCATTGTGAACGATCGTAAATGAATGACTTCTTTTACTGTGTAGCAGATCACAGCGGAGACGAAGAGTTTAATCGCGTCCATTGAGCGTACTGGCATTCTCATCAATACCCACGTTAAAAACGGCGCTCTTTGCTGCTTCCTTCACTTCCGAAACCACGTTGGTGCGAAGGTCCGGATGTTCCTTGAGCTTCGAACAAAGGAGGTCAATGAAGTACTTGCTAACTTTTGAGCACATTTCGTCTCGATTACGAAAATCCGGGCGTACTACTTCTGCCAACGAATCCTCAGTCTGCGTTTCAGAATTCGCGAACGCCGGTGTCCCTGATGTGAGGAATGTTCCGCTTGGTGATGCTGGATCCAATCTTGCAAACTTTGCAGGGGACTGGTCATGGGCAAACTGGTTCATTCTTTTCTTCCCTTCAATGCTTGAGCTCTCTTTGTCTGTGGAAGTTGTTGACAAACTCACAACTTGTGATGGAGGACGAGCATCAGCAGTCTCGTGTTGTAGAGGGAGAAGCTTACCTATGTAAAACAGTTCACTCCCTTCTACGAGCGTCGAATTAGGAAGTACGATCAGCTGGTCGTGGGCGGATACTTCTCTTTCTAGGAGCAAAGCTGACTGTGGCAGAATCCTAAGCTGCTTTCCTTGAAGCCACGTATCTTGTTTCAGAGGTGCTCGGCGGCCAGTGGATCGCGCAAGGTCATCATTCCTGTGAATGTCGTCCATGGCACCTGTATGGGTACTTGCGGCTCTTACGTCTCTTACAGACGCGTTTTCACAGTCACGCGTATTCTGGGAGCATTTCGGCCAATCAATTTTGTCGCATGGCTGCCTCTCAGAGAAGCCACCGATATTAATGTTGATTCCCCCCAGGTCGACAGAGACGTCTCTCTCCTCTGATTCATTAGGAGCGGTTTAAGAATTCTCATTATCGATGCTATCCGTAGGTCCTAAACTGATCCTAATTCCGCCAATTTTGACAGAATACCTTTCCCGGTGCGTTCCTTCAGGTGATGTTGAGTCTTGTTGACACTGGATGTAGCCAATACCAGGACCGGCGTCACTTTTCTGGCTTTCTGGTCGCGAGTTTGCGCCGTCCTTCTTGCCGTGCATCATTGGGAGAGTTCTGTTGGCCTCTTCAAGCCTTTCGGGACCTTTATGTGGGCTGCGCTCGATGGAAGTCGCAGGACGCTGATCGACAAGCGACCTTTCGGTCGCGAATGATGCGTGCACGTGAGCCAATGCGCGCGACTGACCAGCAACGTCGTCTTCTCCCATTTCACCAGAGGATCGTTCCCCTGGCGGCATCACTGTAAGGTCAGTACATATTGGGCTATCAGTGGCTGCATTCAATCACGCGCGTCTCGCTGTCACTGCAGCCCACGATCTTCTCCATAAACTTACGACCTATTCATGCTATCACTTCCCGTGTCGCCGTATTTGCTTTTGCTTGTTCATTTTAGGGGCAAAGCTCCTTAAAGCGGCACCCGTTCGTCCCTCGTAGTAGTAGTAGTAGCCGTAGTGTGTAAGCAGTCTTACATTTTGACCTCCAAGGTGGTGCCAGCGGAAGATTTCTTCTGTACGTTGTTTAACAATAAAAATTCGCAGCGTGCGCGTTAATTAAAAGCTGAATTCTCCTGTCTCTCATTGCCCCTTAGCAGCCATTGCCATGTACATTGAGCACTATCTGACAAGAAAGGGTTGCTACGTTATACTCGCTGGGCGTAACCTCCTTGATTTTAAAAAGGTTTAGCGAGCGTTGGCCCACAGTGCCATGAATACAGTGAACTAGTATATACCATGAACTCGAGCTGGTTAACGGTGGGAAGTAGACACGAAGCGCAAGCCGTGAGAAAGTGTTCGTGTGCCTCATCTAGTTCAGTCCTTGAATGTCCGCTGAATGACGGTGCTTCTATATGAGGAATATATGATGAAAAGATGCAAGGTGGTGGTACTTGGAGTGTTGAATAGGTGGACGAACGGACACACAGACAGATGCATGGACGGATGCATGGATAGCTGTATGGACGGATGGACGCAGGAACGGACGCATGAATGGACGTGAAAACGCATGAACAGACGCACGCACGGACGGGCGGAAGCAAGAACGAATGGACGGACGGATGCTTCGCCCCACTCTCCATCATTCACTGCGTGGATATGCTTCCATTTTTTTTTAAATTTGAAGCATTTCTTAGCTAACTTCGCTGACTTAGGCCGTATCTATCTATCTATCTATCTATCTATCTATCTATCTATCTATCTATCTATCTATCTATCTATCTATCTATCTATCTATCTATCTATCTATCTATCTATCTATCTATCTATCTCTCTATCTATCTATCTATCTATCTATCTGGCCGCCTACGACATTTAGCTCTCCTGGCCATTTCGATAATGGTATCGATACCAAACTTGGTATGGCATAACATGACTGTATGACAAACATTTTTGACAAGTCATAACGTGAGAATCATGACATGTATGTCATGAATGTCATAATTTAAATTTCATGGTCCTGCAGCTCTTGCGGTGATTTGTTCACATGGCATGTTGCAAAACTGGTATGGTATGACATGATTGCATGGTGAACACAAGCGACAGACCCTAACATGAAAATCATGACATGCGTGTCAAGTAACAACATGACTAATTGCCACGCTCTGGGTGCGTTCGAGGCCGTTTCGCTTGCGTCACATATACCAGATTGAGTATTAGGGTACGCGAATGGATGGTGAAAGTATGTGACTGGTGCAAACATGATAATTACGAGATGCGTGTCATGTGATACCATGACTACTTGCCACGCTCATGATGCGTGATCGGCCGTATCGCTAGATTCACATGTACCAAACTTGGTATTACGTGACGCGAAGGGAACACATAGGTGAATGACACATTCAAACATGATAATGACACATGACACGCATGTCATGTTGTTACATGACATGCGTGTCGTGTAACAACATGACTACACGCCATAGTGATGATGCGCTCACGGCCGTTTTGCAAGCTTATATGCCAAATTTAGTATTACATGACGTCAATGAATTACCAAGGTATGTGACTGGTGCAAACATGATCATCCTCAGATCTGCAGATTTGTGTCATGTGAGAACATGGCTACATGCCATAGTGAAAGCGGCTATACATTTCGACGTGACGCGGTGCGCGCGCTCGCCGGCGTTCATTTCGTCGCGTAAACCGGCGTTGCCACGCCAGGTGCCGGTCCTGCCATGTACTCGCAGGCGCGTGTCGTGCATCGTTGCCTTAACGCATGCGTGTTTCAGCGCGTCCGGCGTACCTCCGTCAAGTAAAAAGGGAGACGCAGTGTTGTCTGGGTAACGCGTTGGCGCGAAATGCAGCATGTCGCCTTTCGCGCTGGTGCCGTCGGTCTGCGCCGACGGACACTGGTCGTGCCGGTCGCGCCTGGTGTCGGACTGTAGAGTGCTCGCGTTTTAGATGCGGAGCATCTAATACTCGAGGCTTGTAGTGCGGCGCCGTCCGCAAGCTTCCTCCTCCTTCTTCCACCATCTGTGCATCCCGTCCTCCTCTACACACCGCGCGCGCTTCACTCCTCCACCATCTGTGCACCCTTCCTCCTCTACACACCGCGTGCGCTTCTCCTCTTCACGAACATTCGCTAGCTGTATAATGTAGCGCGCATGCGCCGTCACGCTTCCAGAACATCGGCAGCTGACGCGCGCGCATGCGCCGTCGCGCTTCGAGAACATCGGCAGCTGACGCGCGCGCATGCGCCGTTGCGCTTCTCCCCCTTCTCGAACATTCGACAGCTGACAGTGCATGCGCCGTCGCGCTGTATATATACTCAAGGTCGGCGCTCGCTCGCTCAGTTGCCGCTCGTCGGTTGGTTTGTACGGCGCGTCGACGTCCAAGGTCGCGGTGAAATGAATTCTAACGAATCCACGAACACAATGATCGACGTCCCTTCGACCAGCGCCGCCCTTTCGCATACGTGTGTACGTGTTCACTCATTTAACACCCCCTCCTACAACCACGTTAACCAATTTAGCCATCGACCCAATTAAGTCGCAATTTAACACCCCATTTCACAACCACGTTAACCAATTTAGCCATCGACCCAAGTAAGTCGCACTTTAACACCCCGTTAACCAATTATATGCTCCGCATCCTCCTCAGTGTTCCCCC
Source organism: Rhipicephalus microplus (assembly GCF_043290135.1). NCBI lineage: Eukaryota > Metazoa > Arthropoda > Arachnida > Ixodida > Ixodidae > Rhipicephalus > Rhipicephalus microplus. The sequence continues at coordinate 48,573,990 of NC_134702.1, read as the reverse complement.
GAGGGAAGCTGCGGGCAATTTTTTTCTAACGTGGCGTCCCTGTGCCTAGTGTGTGTGCGCGTGTCACCGCTTTATTGGAGTATACTGGGCCCTTCATGATGCACTTGCGACTGTTTTGCTACCTCCACATATACCAACTTTGGTGTTACGTGATGTCAATGGATGACGAAAGTATATGACTGGTGCAAACATGATCATCCTGACACGCGTATCATGTAAGAACATGACGACATACCAGGCTCATAGCGTGCTCGCAGCTGTTTCGCTAGTTCAACATATACGAAATGCGGTATCTCGTGACGTCAATAGATGACGAACGTAAACGACATATCCAAACGTGATAATCATGACACGAAAATCATGTGTGGGATCATTTATCTCCAACTCATAACGTTCTGCTGGCTTTAAAGTGGCATATGAAGCTTTCTCCTTCATGCTTCGCATATCATCGATTGCAACTGTACTTGGGATCTGCGAATTTTTTGAAGGAGCGGCATGTGGCGAGACGCTAGAAGACGTTGACCATGTTTTTCATTAGCGAGCTCAAGACAATTTGTGTGTACGTTATTTGTACGTTACAATATAACGTGATTTCTTGAGTTAAAGTGTGTCTTATTATTGCGAGTAAGTACGTGTTTGCGATAGGCGGGTGCATCACATCCGAACGGGAGGTGATGATGATGAGAATGAGGATGATGATGATGATGATGATGATGATGATGATGATCCTTGTTACTCTGGCGCACACCCACAAAGGGGGATCAACCAAGAACCGGGTGGCAGGATCTTAAGTAAGAGGCTTATGGTTTTTAAACACAAAGTAATTTTGGACTGAAAAAAATTATAAAGAAAAGCCAAAAATCGAAAAAGGAGTATATCTGAGCAGGGATATATATATATATATATATATATATATATATATATATATATATATATATATATATATATATATATATATATATATATATATATATATATATATATATAAGGCAGTTCAACATGGCAATAACTTTGTTTCAATTATATAGGCAAATACCGCAGAGCAGACGTACCTGTGGCTATAACCAAGTTTAATGCTGCCAAACGATTCAATTACTGCCACATTTAATTCTAATCCTAATTCTTCAATTGGAGCTACCAGGTATCTTTTCCGCTGATAAGAATATCGGTGACAGAACAAAAAAGAAATGTTCTATCATTTCCATTTCTTCGCAAACCTGACAGAAAGGTGACGCCTTTAGACCAGCTTCTAGCAAATAATAATTTAGTTGCGGAATTCTACAACACGATCTTCTATAAGTAACTTCCAATTGCCGTGTTGTGCAGAACTGTCTATTCCAGCAGCATCTTAGATGTGTGAAATCTCGCAATTCATCTAATGAGTAGCAGTTGGATTCATGCAAACGGAGGTTTCTCAACCTTATTGCTGTCCCGTAAGCCGTATCAGGTAAAATCGGGATAAGGGGACCTCTAAGAGATACTGTGGCTAGTGCATCTGCCATCTCATTGAGATATATGCCACGATGGCCTGGTACCCATAAAAGCTGCATTTTTTGCAAGTTTGTCGGTATGAGTTGTCGAAACATGTGCATAAGTGCTAAGTTGGCTCCTGAAGATAGAGCAACACATACTGATAAAGAATCTGTAATTACGACTGCTTCCGATTCGCCCAAAGGAAGATTCCTTAGAACCAGTACAGAACGAGAGGTGTGTTCTTGTGGTCGTTGTCGTCATCGTCTTCTCCAGGAAGTAACATCGACACAATTTTAGAAATTCATGTGGGCCTTCTTGATGGCGGGGTGCTGCTTGTCACGCTCTCCGTACTGTGCATCTTTGGGAAATTTTGACTTCACCGCTCGTGCACTTATACGAGGCGTTGTTCACAACAGAACTTAGCCTCTCACTTTTCGCGGTACATTGCACTGCAAATACTTCAGCAGCACATTTAGGCCTTTGTTTCTTCGTTAGTGGTCAGAAAAGACGTGTACAACGTATTCGTTGAGAACAAATCTTTAGATGGCCAAGCTTTAAGGATTTGTAGCGCCTCGGTACGTGGCGCCTGTCAAAGAAGAAGTTGGCATTCGCTCGCGCGGCACGTGTAGGGTGAGAAGTCTGCATGGACGAAAAAGGAGTTCATAACGTCATTACCAGTTGGTAGACGCGGCAGGACGACCTTGTAGCTTACGTCTTCATCAAGAAACGGAGTCGATGATCCTCAGCTTGTGGTGGATACGTTGTTCTCAGCAGAGAGCATTTTCGAACAGAGCCGTTCCACACGGCTTCTACTACGACTTGATTGAATGATATGTGGGGTTTATTGTCCCGAAATCACCATATCATTATGAGAGATGCCGTAGGGGAGGGCTCCGGAAATTTCGACCACCTGGGGTTCTTTAACGTGCACCCAAATCTGAGCACACGGGCCTACAACATTTCCGCCTCCATCGGAAAAGCAGCCGCCACAGCCGGGATTCGAACCCGCGACCTGCTGGTCAGTAGCCGAGTACCTTAGCCACTAGACCACCGCGGCGGGGCAGCTACGACTGATAAAGCGTTTTAAAAAAGCGAAAGCACAGCCAGTCGTCGCACAATGGGAATAGCGTAACGAATTGTTCGTCCAATGTACAACCCATTAACTGCGGCGCAAGAGAGAGAGAGAGAGAAGGAATGTAGGAAAGGTAGGGAGGTTAACTAGATTATGCGTCCAGTTTGCTACCCTACACATGAGGAGGGAAAGGGGGGAATAAAAGAGAGAGAGAAGGATAGACTCATGTCACATCACACACACAATGCCGAGTTTCACAGGCGGTCCCTCAATGAAGTTGCTGACAAGTATCTCAGGAGGGCTCGTGTGGCTTTCTGTGCTGATGTGCTGCGCGACCAGGCCCCTAAGATCTTTGCTTCATTAAATGGCCGGTCATCGAGTCTATTCAAGGCACACTGGAGAGTCCGGCGATCTTCATCAAATTGGCCACAGGGGGACAAGATATGTTCAATAGTCTCTATACAGTTGCAGCTTTCACACATAGATAAATCCGCCATGCCAATGCGATGGCTGAATGACTTAGTAAACGCTACCCCAGTCCACAGCCGGCACAGCATTGTAGCGTCACGTCGAGAAATCTTGGATGGCAGTTGTTTCTGACGTAATGACTTAAGATTCGTAGGGTGATGATTGGAGTTAAGTGGAGAATTCCAGTGCGCAAGCGTGGCATTATGTGCAATGTGACGAAGTTCTCTAGCTTCGTCTACTCTTGACAAGGGTATTAACAAAGTGGGCGCTCCATCGTGGGCACATCAGGCAGCGTCGTCGGCGAGCTGGTTACCACTGATGCCACAGTGGCCCGGCAACCATTGTAAAACAATGTCATGTCTTGATCAGCAGTGCGATGACAAATTTCATCAATACGATACACCATCTGGTGGTGCAAACTGGTGCTGATGCTAATGACCTCTGATGGATGGCGCTCACCCACAGAGAAGGATGCGCCAAGAACCGGGTGGCGTGATATTTAAATGAAACTAAAATGAAAATAAAGCCAATCTGAGAATTTAGTTTAGAGATAAAACTGCATACCCACTTCAGATGTAATTCCTCATCGTCGTCAGCGACTGCGTGAACAATTGGTACAAAATTCCTTGCAAGTGTTCAGCGGATACCACACTACTCAGTAGAATGACTACAAATGGCATAACGAATGCCAGGCTTCTACCAAAAATATTGTGTTAATAATGGCGTATTGGGTATCAAGCAAGTATACTTGCAGAGTTACCCAATGAGTGTTGAGAAAAGGCTCTGAAAGGCCGTTCTTTTAGCTTTGGCTGTTACTGTGCTGCGGGTGCCGCGCAGGCCTGGCGTGTTTTTATCCAGCGGCCGTGGCCTGAAATAGCCCGACTAAGAAATGCAATCGCATTAAAAAATACTGACTAATGACGAATGATGTCAAACCAAGGTCAAGTGATTTGCGGAGCGGGAGCAAGAATTTTCACTTAAACGTTAGAAGTCACTAACAAATGTAAATCCCGCTATAGTAGCCGATGCCGACTCGCCATTGCCGATCCGACCTGAAGAGCTGTTCTAGAGCTTGCAAGCCTGCCCACTTTATCGCGTCGCAAATAATTAGCTCTTTTTAGCTAAATTGTATAAGTTCGTTCACGGTTTCACTAATCACACGGTAGACGAACAGTTTCAACGTGTCCGTAAGCGTACTGGCCTTCTCGTCAACATCCACACTAGAAACTGCGCTTTTTGCAGTATCCTTCCTTTCCAAAACCACGTTGGTGTGAAGATCCGGATGTTCCTTTAGTTTTGCGCAAAGAAGGTCAACGAAGTACTAGCCAACTTCCGCGCACATTTCTTTTCGTTCTAAGGAATCCGGAGTACGTCTCCCGACAAATCCGCTGTCTAATTTTCAGAATTCACGAACACCAGTGTCCCTGATATGAATAATGTTCCGCCAAGTGTGCCTGAGTTTACTCATGCAACTTTTTTAGGTGACTTGTCGTACCCAAATTCATTCATTCTTTGCTTTCAACACCCAAGCTCTCTGTGCCTGTTGGAGCCGTTGAAAATGCAGAACTTGAGATGGAGGATAACTAGAAGCAGTCAGTTGTGGTAGAACGAGAAGCTGACCTCTGTAAAAAGCTTCACTTTCTTGTAAGTGCGTTGATTTAGGAAGAATCACGAGCTGGTCATGGGCGGATGCTTCTCTTTGTTGGTGGACAGCTGACTGGGGCACAATCATAAGCTGCTGATCTTGAGACCACGCATCCTGCTTCAGGGGTGCTTGGTGGCCAGCGGATCGCACGAGATCATCATTGCCGTGGATGTCTTTTATAGCACCTGAATAGGTACATGTGGCTATAGGCCTGCAACAGGCGTGTTTTCATAGTCACGAGCGCTCTGGGACATGATGTTCGATGAGGTTCGTCGCATGGCTACCTCTCTAGAAAGCTACCGATATTAATGTTGATTCCCCCCAGGTCCACAGCCACGTCTCTGTCTGCTAACACATTAGGCGTGCTTTGTGAACTCACATTATCGGTGGTCAGTTTTACTCCAATATTGATCCTAATTCCTCCAAACTTGACAGAATACCTTTCCGGATGCGTCCGTTGAGGTGCTGTGGAATCTTTTGGGCACTGGATGGCTCCAAGACCAGAACAGGCGCCACTTCTCTGGCTTTCTGGCCGGCAGTTTGCGCCGTCCTTCCTTTGGCCGTCCATCATTATAAGAGTTGTGCTCGTCTCCTCTATAGCGTTTGGGGAGCTCGGTATGGGAGGCGCTCAATCGAAAAAGTAGGACGCCGATCGGCAAGCAACCTTTCGATCGTGAAAGGCCTCCGCAGGTGAGTCAATGCGCGCTACCCACCAGTAACGTCATCTTCTCCCAGTTCTCCAGCGGAGCGTCCCCCTGGTGGCATCACCATATGACCACTATATTGTGCCGGCAGTAGCTGCAGTCAATAACGCGCGTCTTGCAGTCACTGCAGCCCACAATCTCCTCTATAGACGAATTCCACCGCACTTACGTCACGAAAATGCGGGGGCGCTCTCTTGGTAGGTAAAAGACGCTCTGCCTCGCAGTTTCTGCTGAGTTTTTAATGGTGCATGTGGTGTTCTCAGTCAAGCTACAAGAAAAAAAAAACGGTATGCCGGCGAACTGCGTCATGGTTGACTGTGAGTCGCGTCTAACAACTTGGTATTGCTGGCAGCCCTCAGCGCTTATGGCGGAAGTTACGTGCGGACGTCGCTGTAATTTTACCCATAATGGCGTAATCGGCCTACGTGTGTTTACAAACATGGTATGGGTCTATAGACCATTCCAAGGCTACATACATAGCACATTCATGGCTTTGTCTACCGTTGCCATTGTAGCATTGGCGGACCATAAAATCTGTAGAAAATAGCCCGCTTTATTTCCACAGTTTCCTTCCCTTATTGGGAAAAAATGTACGCAAATGTATGGTCTTTCGAGCTACGTAAAAAATATGAAAGATTTTCTTGTACTTTACGCACGTTTCTTTCATGTGAAAAACGAAAGACAGACTTTCCTTCCGCTTGAAAAGAAATGAAAAACGTTCTTTCAGTTCCGACGTTAGGAGCTGGTAAACGAGGTGACCGAAAGCTTTTTTGGGTACAACGCTTGTGGCCTTTAAACCGTTTATACACTTACGACCTGCTCATGCCACCGCTCCTCATGTCACCATATTTGCTTTTGCTTGTTCATTTTTTTAGTTCTCTAAAGTGCCACAGCACTAGGAACAGCACGCCATGGCGCTACAACTTAAGTTGTAGTGCCATGGCGTGTTGCTAGTCGCCGGTGTGCACCAGCCTTACCATTGCTGCAGCCGTCAAACCGCTTCTCTGCACGTTTGTGCGCGCGTTCGCTCGCTTGGTGTTATATATATATATATATATATATATATATATATATATATATATATATATATATATATATATATATATATATATATATATATATATATATATATATATATATATATATACTAAGACACTTACGCAGAGATTGAGATCCAGTAGTGGAGACCCAGGAGCCATCCACACGGTGCTTCTCGCAGATAGAATGTTGCTTCAATGCGTTTAATCTGTGAATTGCTCGATCCACGTGTTAGAAACGAGAAAAAATTGGCAGATCCCACGTACAGCTGGGATAGATGATATGCGAAGCATGAATGAGAAAGGTTAATATGTGACTTTAAAATCAGCCCAACGTTAGGAGATGGAGGTAAATATAGCCCTACCGGACTTCCGCGTTATGATTATCATGTTTGAATGTGCCGTTTACTTTCGTCATCTCTCCACGTTACGTTATACGAAATTTAGTATATGTGGAGCTAGCGAAATGGCCGCGAGCACGCAAGGAGTGTGGTATGTTGTCATGTTCTTACACGACACGCGTGTCATGATTATCATGTTTGCACCAGTCGTATGCTTTCGTCATCTATTGACGTCACGTAACACCACTTTGGTATAGGTGGAGCTAGCAAAACGGCCGGGAGTGCATTATGAAGCACCCAAATGTAGCGTTGGCGCACGTTGAGCGTAGCGACCCTACCTCCATGGGCAAAGCGCGAGCACTCTATAGTCTGGTGTTCGGCCCGACGGCAACCGGTGTGAAATGCAACATGCTGCATTTCGCGCCGATGTGTTTCCCAGACACCACTGTGTCTCCCTCTTTTCGTGACGTATGGACGCCGGACGCGGTTAAACGCGCATGCGTCAAAGCAACGCACCGCGGCGCATGCCTGCGAGTATATGGCAGGACCGGTGCCTAGCGGGGCAACGCCATCGTAACGCGACGAAATGAACGCCGGCGAGCACGCTCACCACGTGACGTCGAAATGTATTGGCACCTTGACTGTGGCAAGTAGTCATGTTCTCACATGACACGCATCTCATGATTATCATGTTTGCACCTGTCACATACCTTTGTCATCCATTGACGTCCCGTAATACCAAAGTTGGCATATGTAAAGCTAGCGAAACGGCCGCGAGCGCTTCATGAGTGCGGCATGTAGTCATGTTGTTACATGACACGCATGTCGTGATTATCACGTTTGGATGTGTCATTTGCCTATTTCGTCAATTTGAGTCACGTAATACCAAATTTAGTACATGTGAAACTAGCGAAACGGCCACGAGCGCATCATGAGCGTAGCATGGAGTCACATTGTTACATGACGCGCATCTCATGTTTATCATGTTTGGCCCAGTATCATACCTTTATCATTCATTCACGTCCCGCAACACCAAATTTCGTATAAATGAAGCTAGCAAAACGGCCGCCGGCGCATCAAGAGCATGGCATGTAGTAATGTTGTTACATGACACGCATCTCAAGATTATCATGTTTGCGCCTGTCACATACCTTCGTCATCCATTCACGTACTGTAATGCCAAATTTCGTATATGTGACGCTAGCGAAACGGTCACCAGCGCATCATAAGCGGGACATGTAGTCATGTTGTTACATGACACGCATGTCACGATTTTATGTTAGGGCCTTCCGCTTGTGTTCGTGATGGAATCATGTCATACCATACCAGTTCTGCAACATGCCATGTGAACGATACCACCGCATGAGCTGCAGGATCATGATATGTAAATGATGACATTCATGACAAACACATCATGATTTTCGTGTTATGACTAGTCAAACATGTTCTTCATACAGTCGTGTTATGTCATACTAGGTTTGGTATTGATACCGTTATCGAAACGGCCAGGAGAGCTAAAAGTCTTAGGCGGCTAGATAGATAGATATTAAAGTCGCCGAAGTTCGCTAAGAAATGCTTCGCGATTAAAAACAGTGAAAGGAAAGTGCACGCAAGAGTGCACCACGACGTTTCTGCGTCTTCTGCTATGGCGGTAAGTCGTGGTGGCACCTGGCGGCATCTGTGATCCCTGCGCCAATTTTTAGACTCATACGCTTCCGCAGGGGTGGCGCCGGTGGGCAGGTCGTAAGTGCTGCAGCTATGTAGTTTCCTAATATACACTAGAGGGAGCTCTGGCACTAGTGTCTTTGAGAGCTGCAACGCACGGCGCTTCAGCGAGCATGGGAATGATCGGTAATACACACACTTGTCTAATCTTCGTACTTCTGGCCTGCTTTTATCTCCGCGTGGGTTCGTGCCGCTTGGAGCTGTTTTCTGACGAAACAAAAATCAGCAAATGTTCAGCGATTGCGCTTCCCCACCTTATTCTTTTAGACTTACCTTTCCAAATCGGGTCACGAAGTTCAAAAGCGTTGAATCTTTCTTTCAAAACAAAACCGAAACACACCAATAAACGAAGCTGCAAGTATACGATTCACCGCCCGCAAGTATGAAGACTAGGCAAATGTGTGTGCTACCCATCATTCTCATCGCCGCTGAACGATCGCAGCGACCGAGTCCCCTCTAGTTAATTATAAGACAATGGGCGCAACACGTCGGCTCTCTGCATCGCTTTTTACCGATCTGCCGTGGGGTACAAACACATTCGCACAAAAACAAAAAAAGCCTTCGCTTTTCTTATAGCCTAGTATACAGGCTCGGGGAGGGGGAGGGAGAGGGTTGGTGTAATATGATCAAGTGCGCTACTATTTTCTACCAATGTTTACAGCTACTAAGGTTCTTAAGCAGTTAATGGTACAGATTCGTTCGCAGAAACTAGACTTGCTGCAGGAAATTATATTACGGACAAAAACTATCTTCAGGGTATGGGAAATAGGCTGCCGGATTTATGCGAATTACAGAGAACATCGCGAACTATACCCGGTGGTTTGATCTGCCTTCCCTGTCGTTGTAGGTACCGTCACAAAATACAGCACGGTCTTGAGCCTTGAACTAGGCCTTCGGGGTATCTGCTGTGATAAGGTGAATTTTATTCAGGAATGCCGCGCAGACATTGAAGTTCGTTGACAGTGACATCGAGGTTCTGCCCTCCCAAATATAGGCTCCCTAAAGATCCTTACTCCACCATTGCGATAGGTCTACCAGACAGGATAAAGGAACACTTTTAACGCAATTATATACAAACTTAATTCACGAACACGTTTTTCCTGTTCCACAAAACGGCGGCTAACTTCACAAAACAACCTTTCAGCCTTCAAAACTTACTATATATATAAAACACCAACCCCTTCTTTTTGAAACCCACGTGGCCTTCAATGTAAATGAGCGACCACTGAGAACCAACATGGCGGCCCTCCAAATATAGCGGCCGTTTTAGCCATTTGTAAGCTACCAAGAACAACGTTGTCGCCACCCTAAAACACGGAAACGCGCGCACATCAAGGTTCCATGAGGCAAGACGGCGCACCGAGCTGTAGATGAAATCAATGTATCCCTGCAGTGTAGTCGGAACACTCTCGTCGCAAGAACCTTAATCTCTGGACTGTGTCACTGATTGCGGGGCTAAGAACGACCGACTAGCCGTCGTGATTCGTTTGAAGAGGGGTCCTGATATAGACGAAGGAGTCTGACTCGACGTATAAGTCGATACAACGATTCTGAGTCTCCACTGAGTTAAACCGGGAAGGCTATCCACCTCTACTCACGTTGGAGTTTAAGAGAGGCGTGTTTGTAGCGGTACCCCAGAAGGAGCACGCCCATCCGCCTCCAAAATATTAACGCGATTCCGCTAAAGAGACCGTTTCACATAAATTGCGACATCGGCGTTGGATTTTCAGCGACGCCGAGCGAAAAACTATCAGGTATGCGTGACCGAGAAATAAAAAAAATGAAAATAAAACAAACAATGAAAAATTTCGGGTCTGTGTGGGGTTACAGTCCGGTTCGTTTGCTGGCAAGAAGGTTTGCTATCACGCAACCAAACCACTGCTAGTGAGTTCAGTGAAAATAACTTCCTCTTCTTGGGCATGCAGTGAAATTAACTTCCATCATTTACCGAACACACTCGTCCCGAAAACATGCTTCCTATACGACATAAAATATTGCCGTAGTAATGCCTGGTACAAAAGCACATTGCATAGGGCGTCAGAAGTTGGGATTATGATGACGGCTTCATCGTTTAAAGCCAGTCATCGGCTAGAAATAGCACACGTTACTGCACCCTTAAGGTAGTGAATGCTTAGCAATTTGGAAAATATTTCATACACTCTACCCACCATTGGCTGGCACGCAGAAAGTATCCACGACCACATTCGAAGCTCAAGAAAGAGGACAGCACAAGTCTGAGAAGGTTGCAGGGCAACACTACACACACGGCATACTAATGCACCGATTGTACTGAGCGTTACACGAACAGTTTTGCCCGACTTTTGCCGTATTTGACCCATTGGCCAACATGATTATCGAGTGTCCATGCAATACACTTACAGACATCTCGCCCACGCCGAATACCTGTGACGCAGTTGAAGAAGACCAACAGCTTCTTGAAACGTGGGAGGCCGAGCCCGCTTCGAAGGACCTGGACCAGCAATGACGTCTCGTCGCCAGCGCCAAGGGGACATGAAGGCTAGAGGGTTCTTAGAATAAAGAGACCCCCCCCCCCCCCCACCCCAGGATAGAATCGGAATCATTGCTATACCATTATGAATAATAAAGTTTTTTCCTTCCTTCCTTCCTTCCTTCCTTCCTTCCTTCCTTCCTTCCTTCCTTCCTTCCTTCCTTCCTTCCTTCCTTCCTTCCTTCCTTCCTTCCTTCCTTCCTTCCTACCTTCCTTCCTTCCGCTACATTACAGTACTATTACTCCAGCAGTACTTGTAGGCCTTTTTTTTCTTCGTCAGTGATCGAAACTGATGAGTGGACGCATGCGTCTAGTACAAGTCTTTAGATGACCAAGCTTTAATAATTAATCCTGTTTAACCGGTTTTAGTACGTATGGTCGAGGCGCTTATGCAAAACTGAGCTTCTGTTTTTTTTTTTTTTTGCTGCAGTTCTAGCGATTTTTGAAAATCCATTCTCCCGTAATGCTCTGCTAATATTGTAGGCAACCATAATGTGTGCAAGGATATCTGCGCCAAATCTTTTTCTGTGTTTAGAGAGACGAGCCTTTTTCCGTATCAGTTTTTCCGTGGCGTGGCGCTGCGGCTTTTTGTGAAGACAGTGAAGACACGTTTATATTCTGAAGGAAATACCATTTCTGCGGCAAAAACAGTACTGTTAGGTTTGCACTTTCAAAGTGTAACTGGAACGCCATGGTGTAGTTTTATTTTATGCACTGCTCGTCGTGGCAATGCCCCCGTAACCTAAGCATCGTCTGTGTTTGTAACAAGCTCAATCGTACATGACTTTACTCGTAGGCAATTTTTATTGCATCAAACGCAAAGCTACTGATTCATTGAAATGTGGGGCTTTACGTACCGAAATCACCATATGAACATGAGAGACGCCGCTTGAAGGGCTCCGGAAGTTTTGACCACCTGGGGTTCTTCAACGTTCACCCAAATGTTAGCACATGGGCCTACAACGTTTCCGCCTCCATCGGAAATGCAGCTGCCGCAGCCGGGATTCGATCCCGCGACCTGTGGGTAAGCAGCTGAGTAACTTAGCCACTAGATCACCGCAGCGGGGTGCAAAGCTACTGGGGCCGAGCTTCTGCACGTGTACTACTGCACGAAGTAACTCGGTTTGACATGCGTTCACTACCACTATCGAAACGTACGGACCAAAAAAAAAAGACACTCTATTAAAAAAGCACCTGTGACGTTATCGGCCCGGCATAAGGCCATCCGGACACATTGTGCGGCGAGGCATAGCCTTTCCACCACTTACTGGGCCCGCTGGATTGCCCACAGTTGGTTGTGAAGATCTGAGCTAGTCAGCACGCTTAGACATCGCTCCTGCAGAAGCTCCGGTCCTATATTATTTTCTCGGTATATTACAGGGACCTGTGTGCATTGCCACAGAATATGTGCCATATCTGCGTGCTCGTGGATACAGAGATTACAGCGCGCTTGTGGGTATTGCGTGCAATCCATTCTGTGTTAGTGTACTGCATTTCGAAAGGTTCTGGTTTGCAATTTTCGCCAACCTGTTTCTCAAGAGATGTCTAGCTGTTTGTGTGCTGGGAGAAATATTTCTCGTTTTCGCCTGTAATGTGGCGGCATTAAAAATACGCGAAGCTTCAACGAATAAATGAAAACAAATACGCATATGTTACTATGCTCGTGAACAACTTTTTCTGGCATTGAAGGGAAAGCTACAGGGGTGAAGTTTCTGCACATGTACTACTACGCGAAATGTGCTACTATAGGATGCGTTCCACTCCGCTATTAAATTTGACGGCTGTGTGCAATGAGCGGTTCATATCGGCACAGACGCCGTTAGAAGTTGGAGGTACACGTTGAAGGCTCGGCTTTCTCCCACTCTCAAAAAGTACGAAGTGACAATATATAAATTAAAGCAAATGTGAAAATCTTAGCATGTGAGCTTTGTCCTTTAAAAGCCGTTACTTCAAAGGGACAGCAGGGTTTCACACACTGCCAATGGTGGCTATGCCGCCGTCACCGAAGCATCATGCACATTAGCAATAAGCTCAATTGCACATAACTAGCAGGTTCGTGCGTGTTAAACTGGCTAGTATTCGTGGTGATCACTAGTTTACGAGCGCTGCAATTTTACAAGCTGAGGGGTCAGAGGAGAGTTCATGGAAAGGAAAAACGTAATATCTGCTGTCCTGTAAGGAAGCGCGTTTCAGCGTCAATGTAAAAACTCCAAAAGCTCCAAAGTAACCACACTGCTGGGGGCAGCTCACTCACTCACTCACTCACTCACTCACTCACTCCGCGTGCCCATAAAAATGAGTGCTTTCTTGACAGTTACACTATGCAAATCAGCAAGCATTCGCGCAAACTCATCTCGCCGAGCTAGCGTTTCAGTAGTTTCCAGGCCGCACTGAACGTTAACATAGAAAGCAGGCATTACCAATGAGATTATTGAGTATCAGAATGAAAAGCTAGTTTAATTCTTATTTGAGCGAGTTGCGCAGACGCATTTAGCTAACTGAAAAGGCTCCTTGCGAAAGTATACGCTGAAGGAAGGTAAATTTGCAAACGGGGAGCAGACGACGTGCTTACGGCCCGGAGAAGGGGTATATAAAGACGCCTCCTTTTCTGAAAGCCGTGCTTATAATGAGTGGCCCGCGTGCGAACCGGCAGTCAACCTCGGCGATATTTCTTGAAGTTGCGAATGGGATGCGGAAGAATGGTTTTCTCAATTGCTCTCAATTTTGTGTGTGTTTTTTTCGCGATAACGACCAAACTAAACATCCGTCCAGCGGCAGGTGTGCACCGTACATTCGGTTTAGTCGGCGGTATTCAGCGGGAGACTGCCGTTTCGCACGGATGGGGTTATAACCGTCGCACACGTTGATGGCAGATCGTGTCGAAGCCGTGCTTCGCACGTTGCCGCACTTACGATGTCAAAGGCGTGCCGGTGGGCCGTAATGACGCCTTAAGTGCTGCTCCGCTCGGGCAGAAAAGCTTCCTCTCTTTTTGAGTTGTGTATTTATTTGTTGTAGAGGATGTTGGAAGACGTCGATACTATATCATCCCGAATATGCTTCTCCCCGCGACACGTTCACCATACTTTTTTTTTTGTCTCTTTGTCCTGTAGAAGAGAATCAGAGACATTTTCACTACATTCAATGAGGTAACAAAAAACTATAAATTGGGTCCAAGATCCTTTCCTTCGCCACGTGAAAAGTTGTACGGGCCACAGCCAATCGTCCCTTCGCATGCTTCAGACGGGAATATACTCCAGCCTCCTCCCTCACTTAGAGGCAATACTCCGACATTTCAGAGCATTAGCCGGACTGTCACGATAGCAGTGATTTTAGCCGCCATACTCTCTAGGGGCCCCTCTTATACATCTTTAGGGGCCCCTCTTATACATTAATACATCGACGTGTTCAAGTGTCTCTCTTTCGGGCGCCCTATCAACGAACGCGTTCTGGGTGCCCCCATAATCACCCCAAGGGTGTTGCATGTATACGTGGCCCCCTCCCCCCAACCAAGAAAATGCACATTTTCACGGCGGGCGCTATTTTGCTGCGCTTACTCTCATGATATGAACAGGCGGGCCCGATTTTGCTGCAGATACTCGCTAGACGATGTGTTCTGACGCTACCATCGCAGCCCCAAAACTGAATTTCCGGGTGCCTATTTTGCACGCAGCTACGTGAAGGGTCAACGTGAACTGTGTTTCAAGCTCTGGCTATCCACAGTTGTAGTAACCTAGCATTGGTTACATGTTGCCACAGGAACTGCCAGTGCTCGAGTGCTACGAACACGACTCTGTGCATTGTAGGTGTCGCGAACAAAGCGAAACGCCGAGAGCCCCGTTACGGCAAGCGAACCCAGTCGCAGTGCACGTTTCAACAATGCATGCATGCGCTCTCTTTCATCCTCGTCTTAGGGGCGAAGCTCCATAGAGTTTGGCATAGTCACTCGTCGTCCATCGTAGTAGCCACCCCTCGTACTTGGAGTGCTCACTAGATGGCGCTGTGGTGCTCGCTCCACTCTTATGCATAGAAGACGCGTGCTTTAGTTCGATAGAAGACCACTAGATGGCGACACATGCGCTCTCATTAGTTGGATGCGCTCGCGCCGCTGCGTGCTAGTGCGATAGGCGACTGCTGTGGGGCCAAAGCTATCAGATGCGTTCGCTCTTGGCGCGCTTCCTGTTTCGCTCGGCGCGCTTCGAGTATAAGCGACGCAGGCAAGGCGCCAGAGTGAGGGCTCTGCAAGCTGCTGCAACGAGCACTCGCTCATGGCATCTCGATGTGCTCTTAGATGCATATCGAATGATTACATGCAACCAAGCACTATCCGAGGAACTTCTTTTTTGTTTTGCAAATTTTGCACTGCGGTCGTTCCAAGACCCGCTCTTCCTTCACTTTATCGACTTTCAAGCAGTTATAATGAAGGAAAAACGGAAATCACGTCTTGATACTGTTTACGAATAGAATTACGTTCTGTATATATACAGTGTTTCTCACATCTTTGATGATTGACTGGGCAAAATTCACGGAGAATTCGCGGTTTACTAGTGTACCTCACTACCTTCGCCAACTCTTCATAATTCACTCCGTGGATATGCTGTGAATTTCGCCCCTTATTTTTCTCCTTGCGTCCTTCTCTCTATTCCTTTGCTTGTCTTTTTTACATTTTATTTCTATTTCTCTTTTGATCTCTGTTCTCTCAATATCTTTTGTGTGTTTTTGTATATCTTCATTTCTCTTTCTATGTCGTTTTCGATCTTTTTCTCTCTTTCTGCTTCTGTATCCCTCTTTCTATGGTTTCATATGTCTCTCCATATCTGTATTTCGTTATTTGCTTTATTTGTTCTCATTTTCTTTCTTTCTATTCTTTCTCACTTCCATTTTCACTAGTTTGTTTGACCATCGCACTTGATGCAAGTGGTTGTGGGGCTTGCCTAATCCCTGTGGCACCTACTCGTTCACTCTATCATGCCACACATGGCGACCGTGACGCCACTCAACGCCGGAACGGGTGCATAAGAGTTGCGTTTTTGAAGAAAAAAAAAAGAGCTGGAGGGGATTTTTAGCCATTGCGCTAACTTCGCGAGATCAGAAAAAAACGCATCCTGTGAATATAAGGCAGTGCAATGAAGAGTTTTGCGAAATCTCGCAGTCGTGCGTAGAAAAGATAGCTTACACGTGGAGCACCAACATGCCATTTTTTTAGGCGCCCTCTGTATATACAGTGGCATCTGCTGTCTTTCTTCGCAGAAGGCGATGCCTGCTGTTCGGAGTCGAACAACAGATAGCATGGTATTGGCCAATAGTCGAGATAAAGCCATAGTGGCGTTCAGATCAAATGCGCTTTCGCCGCGGGTGTCGCCACGTGCCATCTCCACGCTCCATAGTCTGTTAATTTATTTGTTTATAATACCTCAAGGGCCCCAGTCAAGGGGTGTTACATGAGGAGGTAGACAGTTCCCAAACAGATGGTTTGTTCGATGGCTTTTTTGAAATGGGCGATGCTGGAGTGGTGCACGATGTCAGCAGGAAGATCGTTCCATTCTGTTGCACAAAAAATGAAGAGTGATGGGCAGTGGTATGCGCACGGGTGGATAAACCGCTTTCGAATGGCTGATACGGCATGAAAGACGATGGGCTGGAACGATAACATGGTTTAGGTGCAATGCATGATAAAATGTGTGAAACAAACACAGCCTTGAAATTTTGCGGCGTAAAGCTAAGTTAACCATGTTAGCTTGAGATTTTAGTTTGGTGACGCTGGTAAGATAAGAATTGTCAGAATAAATGGATCTGGCTGCACGATTTTGGATAGTTTCAAGCGTTGTAATAGGAGTTATTTGATGGGGATCCCAGATGACACATGCGTATTCTAGCTTCGGGCGGACAAGTGTTAGATAGGTTAAAAGTTTAACAGAAGGTGGGGCTAGACGTAAGTTTCTTCGGAGATAGCCAAGCACGCGGTTGGCGTCATTAGTGATGTTCATAATGTGGGATGACCAGGTCAGATCTGAAGTTAGAGTGATACCGAGGAATTTACATGAATTAGCTGCTGTTATTTCAGAATCAAATAGAAAGTATTTATTGGAGGAATAGGATTGACGGCGATGGAAGGAAATGACACAAGTTTTCTTTATGTTAAGGGACATCAGCCATTTTTCGCACCAAGATCGAATCAAACAGAGATCAGACTGTAGGATGACAGGGTCGTTCGAATTGTGAATAGGACGATAAGTGACACAGTCGTCTGCGAACAGACGAATGTTAGACGCTAAGTTATTGGGGTGGTCGTTAATATAGATTAGGAATAGTAGAGGACCAAGGACCGTGCCTTGAGGAACGCTGGAGGTTACAGCGGATAGGGAGGAGCGATGGTTATTAGCACAAACGAACTGCTTACGGTTAGTCAAGAAGTCACATATCCAATTAAAAACAAGACAATTAAGGTTAAGACGTGAAAGCTTCAAAAATAATCTGTTATGAGAAACTTTGTCAAAGGCTTTTTTCGAAATCAATGAAAATGGCCTCTACAGGTATGTTATTATCCAGGCTAGAACTCAGGTCGTTAACGAACAGGGCGAGTTGAGTGTCACATGAAAGTCCTTTTTGAAAGCCGTGTTGGTTAGGGTAAAAGAAATGCACTGAACGTAGAAAAATTACTATGTGGGAATAAATTATGTGTTCCATTAATTTAGAGCATACACTTGTGATGGATATGGGGCGATAATTACTCGGTGAAGATGAAAGACCTTATTTCGGGACATGAACGATCTTACCAAGCTTCCAGTCTTCCGGCACCACTCCGCATGAAATGGACTGCTGAATTATGTGCGAAAGAATAATGCTTGTTATAGGCTTAGTGTTTTTCAGAATTTCGGAATTGATGCCATCCAGTCCCGCGGATGACGTTATTTTCAATTCGTCAATTAGTTTTGCAATACCGTATGAATCGAATGTAATGCCTGGCATGACAGGATGATCAAGAAATGTGGAGTCTGGAAGCGGGCTGCAAGATTCAGGGGTAAATACGGAAGAGAAGGCAGTATTTAGCACTTGAGGAGTAACATGTTCTGGAATAGGATCGCCGTGTTCATCAAGTAAGGATAACGTTTTTGTGGGGCTGCGGTTAATGGCTCTCTAAAATTGTTTAGGGTTATTTCGTAGCATATTAGGTAATACAGAAGAGAAAAAAGAACGCTTAGCCTTCGCAGCGAGTGATTCAAATTCCTTTGCCGTTCCGCGGTACTTGTTCCAAGCGCTCGCGCTGTTAGACAGTTTAGCCGAGTGATATAATCGCTTTTTTCTTATTGTTAAGACGCTTAAGAGATATGTTGAACCAAGGTGAAGACGCCCGTTCCGTAATTGTAATTGTGGGTATAAATATATTGGTCAAATCATGGATTTTGCACTTGAACAAAGACTAGTTAGTTTCAAGGGGGCGTTGGAAGAAGTCGTTTAAATACCATTCACAAAATATGGATAGTTCGTTGTTAATGGCGGCATAGTTACCCTTATCGTAGAGTGTGAGGGTTTTCTTGGAATGGCTTTTGTCTGGTAGTTGATTAGAAAACGAAGCGTGAAGCACAGCGTGATCACTAATCTCTGGGAGAGGAACTAGGGATGCAAGATTGTCGGGGTGTGACGTGAAAATGAGGTCGAGAATATTTCAAGAGTGTTCAGTAGCTCGCGTTGGGAATAAAACAAGTTGAGATAAACCAAATTTTAAGCACCTGTTAACAAAGTGAGCCACCATCGCGCTCAGGGATCACGATAGCGATAGTGATGGCGTTTTCTCACGCGTCCTACGCTCCTAACCACCACACATTCAGAAGATCATCGATTGTCGACGCTCTGCTCTCCGCTATCAGTGTATTACAGCGTGTGTTGCTATGGTTCGACTTTCGTTTACCGGACACAGGCTCACACAAATAAAGAGTTTCATCTTGAATACGCTGACTGCTGCCTTCGTCAGCGTCACAACCATGTGAGGATATGCTGCTGTAATTGAAAGTCAAGATGGTCGTGGCATTAGCACGTAAACTCACTCACTCACTAACTCACTCACTAACTCACTCACTCAGGCGTTGATAGGAAAGGTATATACGCCCGCAGTTTCCCGCGTACACCGCTGATGCATGGATCCCCCAGCAAACGCGCTTTCCCGCCGTCGCAAACAAACGCTTCATCCCGCGATGAGTCAGCAACCGCGCCTCGTACGCACTGATGTCCCACCGATGTCATAACACGGTCTACTGCCGCGACCACTCGTTATTCTTCCCTTCGCCGTGCTTCCATTACGCCCGTTTATTTTCGGTGGTCGTCGCTGTGTCGCCCATCTCTTCACCGATACCCGATGTCTTGCGGTCCGCGCAGTTTGCCCCCATTAGGCTAATGCCTGTGCTGTGCGGCGATTCACCATAGAGCCCAATGCCACCAGTCGATGGTAGCGGGAGAGAGCGTGGACGTGGGAGCTGGCTGTACGTTCTGAGCAAACCGATGAACCTCATCCCGCTTTCTGGGCAAGCGGCTGTGGTCGAGGCAAAAACAAGAGGAGGGGATAGGTACCGGGATGACTATACCGCGCCAGCCGCGAACATGGGTGTGGATCACGATAAAGGAGGGTCGGTGTGCCGCATGAATAAAAGGTTTTGCTCTGCTGGCTCGTTTAGCGATCGACGACGAAAAAAGCCGTCTATGCGAACATCAGCCTGGCGAAAGAGAAAGGGAGAGCAAAAGAAATATCACGAAAGACAGATGCCCGGTGCAAGTGAGGCGCCTTTCGGTGAACTGGGGAGCATCGCTTCCTTTGAGGACAATAGGGAAACCGGAAGCTGAGCCAGTCTGCGCGGCGTGTGCATAAGAAGCAGTATGCGTGCAAGCTGGGAACGTTCGCGGCCGTTTGTACGCAGCTTTTTGTTTCCTTTCCAACTGTTATTTGACCTATTCTTGAAACTTTCATAAAAAACAATGACTCGAACAGTTGTTTATCATACACTATGTTGGAGGCTGCATAAAAAAATGTAAATAACGTCAAGACACCTTGCCCTTTCGGGAAAAAGCATGCAAGCGGAGCTTCGCGTCTGCGTTCTAAAGGAACCACTTTTCTTTCTTTCTTCCCTCTTTCTTTTATTATTTATTTATTTCTCTCTCTCTTCCTTCTGTGTTTTTCTTTCTTTCCCTCTTTCTTTCTTTCTCTCTTGCCTTATTTCTCTTTTTTTTTCTTCTTCTGTTTCTTTCTTTCCTTGTTTTTTTATTTCTTATTTCGGCTTTTTTCCATCCTTAATACCAGCATTGGGGCTTCGTGCATGTCCTTAGCAGCTCCGCCGTGATGGTCTAGTGGCTAAGGTACTCGGCTGCTGACCCGCAGGTCGCGGGTTCATATCCCGGCTGCGGCGGCTGCATTTTCGATGGAGGCGGAAATAATGTAGGCCCATGTACTCAGATTTGGGTGCACTTTAAAGAACCCCAGGTGGTCGAAATTTCCGGAGTCCTCCACTACGGCGTCTCTCATAATCATATGGTGGTTTTGGCACGTCAAAATTTACATATCAATCCATCATCATGTGCTTAGCAGCCCAACACTTCAGTTGGCACTGTAAACTACGAAGAACGTACATTATTTATTCAGGAAACTATGAAAGCTAAGAACGTAAAATGACAAGTCACGACTGTAAAACATCGGATGGACATGTCAGAAGTGGTCGATTTCCTACAAGCCCACCATTGATCAGAACAATAATCTGAAATCTGCGCGTACAAGTGCACACGTGACCATGCCACCTTTGAAGGCGCGTTTCTCGAGAAACGCAGCGAAATATGCGACTTATAATAGCTTTGCCTAATATTTAACGTGCTTAATCTAAGCTTTTCTTCCTTTTTTTTCTTCAACCACCCGTGTTCAAAGCTTCATGTCTCATCCTTCTTGTGATGTTGTCGACGTAATAAGATCAGCTACAGGGTCTAGTTGGAGTTGCACCTTGGGTAATCGCGCTTTTTAACGAACATGGGTGGACTTTACGATAAAAGATGTGATTGTGTTTGTGGTGTATCCATTCCATCCATCTACGATAAAAATTTTACCCATATTCGCATGCTTCGCTGCAAATGTCGTCGAAAGGCGATAGTCTTGCGTATGGAGTGAATAAAACGTTCATTTGACACTCTGTGCGAGAAAATCGGTGAATGGGATTCTGGAGGCCACAGGTAGGTGGCAGCACCGTATCATCTAAGCGTGGGAAACACCCGACTTTTGGTGCATAGTGTTGCATTGTCAGCGCAGCGTAATATACGCTACGGTTCTTCGAATTATTTATGTACGCCTTTTCTAGTATAAATAAATACACTACAGAATAGTAAAGTGTTTATATTGTATGACTCAGATATGCGCAATATTTGCTTTTTAATTGACAATGCACCCAAGTATGAACTCAGAAACCCAGTGAAGAATATTGGGTGCTGTGGAAGTGCTTGAACTTTAGCCTAATAGTTAAATCGTCTTGGTTGGCAGGCAGGCGAGTCGAATGGCAGACGTGTATAGATCATCATGTACGTCGTGCATACTGTGATCAGTGTGTGCATGTTAGTCACTAGTAGCATGTATTTGGAACACCCTGTAGACTTGGACACTCATGGTAAATGGGTATCATGTATACTGCGCTTATTCATTTGTTTATATTATGGTGCTTGTTGCATAGACACTGTTACCACATGTTTGTAGCTTCCCACAATAAAATATTTTTTTTCTAAACACACAGACAAACCAAAATTTTTACGTTGAAGTATCCCATGGAAGACTATTGTTTTTTTTTTAATAACAATTACTCATGTTCTCAATATGCAGCTCACAAAAAACGCCAGGCCTGCGCGGAAAGCGCACCACAATCTCAGCCAAAGCTGGAAAAGCACCACTTTTAGAACCTGTTGCAAACTCTTTTGTGGGGCTATACAAGTACGCTTGCGAGGTGAACACTACTCAATTAATTTATTTGGTGCCTTATGACGATAGATAAATATGGCTGAGCCCTTTGTAACGGGTTAGAAGCATTCAACGACGCACTCGTTACGTAATTAACATTGTGGCACCTGGTTAAACAACTTCGCTCTGTGATGTCTGGTTGTTACTTTTCTCTTCGACCACGCTATATTGCGTACATGTTATTGCCGTTATTTCCCGTCAAAACGCCTGTGTAGGGTTTTTGTGCGCATGAGCTTCGAGCGCCGGCGTGGCTGTGTGGTACAATACGTGGCTGGCGCGTAGATGACTCAGGTTCGAACCCCGTTCAATCCCGCTTGTTTTCTTTTTATTTTGTTTTTAAGGATCGAAGCACCTTAGGGTGTAGGCTTGCCCGTTTGGGGCTGTTCATTGTGCGGCTATGAACTGTGGCTCACACCTACTGTGAGGGATTGTCCAGTGTTGCACAGATTTTTTATATATTTGTAAAATTTAAAACCCCATAACTGTGTAGTTCGGAGAATAGCACATTCAATTACATGTCCTATTGTTTCTTCTCTTTATGAGCTCCCTTCGGTAAAGGTTATGTTTCAACGATGTTCACAGTAACTGTACGATGAATTACTTCTGAGCCATACGGGTCTGTCAAAGCCGTCATACGCGTGCATCCCAATATCACACAATACAAAATTCTGCGTAGCCACCTGGAAATGTGGTTTCTAAACGCGGACAACCAGTTTGTCTTTCGCTTCGAACTTGGATTCTTATATGGCCGTACTAATTTTCTTTCCCCTGGAACCTATAGGTCAACTAATAAAATATCCACTGCCGCTATGCGGATTAATAGTGGCTGTGCAAGTGCATAGGTGAGCACCCGCACAACTCTAGGAGCAAGACGATAGTTATAGCGTGAGAACAGAACGACGACGCAGAGACAAGAAGGACACGAATAACACGAGCGCTGTCCTTCTTGTCCCTATGTCGTCGTTCTGTTATCGCGCTATAACTATAGTCATCGTCATGTCATACCAACTAGCCCAAGCTACCCCACCTCTAGGAGCAAACTCTCGACTCCAGTTTTGAGGCTTATTGCGCACACGTGACACGAGGCGGGTGAGAACACATGTTACGAAATTAAAAGCCTACAACCGGTTGGGTGGCGTATGAAACGGGAGGGAGAAAGAAAGAGATAGGGGGACTTGAGATGACTATAGCGTAAAGTTATGGTTGTGGGCTTCGCGTTCTCGCTGGTTACGCAAGCACTCTTCCATCGTTCTGAATCGCTTCGCCTTCGCCGGCGTCTTATGCGTAAGCCAACTTGCTCCAATTGCCGTTTTCATCTTGCCGCGCATTTTCATCCTCCGTCGCGTGCAAACAAAACAGTAGCGAAGCAAGTCAACGCTTCGGCTTTGACTTCTGAAGTTCGAGCGTTGGCGGCCCTTCTTTACACGTCTGACCAGCGAGCCATTTCGATCGTTAAACTTCGCCACTTTCTTCTCTCTGACCGCTTTCCCGCACTCGACCGTTATGTGCTGCATGAACGCACTGGCCCTATACATACATATATGACGTATAAGAAGCGGGGCAGGTGGTATGTCAGTGTGTGTGCGTGAGCGCTCGCGTGTGCACGGGTTACGAGTCACGCTCGCAATGCTGGGACCGCAACGCAAGGCTGGTAAAGGGGCACTGCGTGACCGCCATGTATAGAAGGAAGTGCAAATGGTCATTTTGCTTTTTACTTCGTTTCTCATCTTTGTTTTATTCATCGTTGTTTTCACTCGGCACGTGACTTGCGTAGATTGTCGTGGCGCTAGCGAGTCGACGTGACCTTTTCATTCTGATGCAGCGCGAGTGCGTACAAATGTGTTTCCGCAGATTATTTTTCGCTTTGAAGTGGCGTGAGGCAAATTGAAAGGACAACAGGGTTGGAATTGTCGTTTTCATTTCTTACTTTTTTTTTTGCCGTGGGCAATGTGGGCGCACTGTAGCCCCTTTCGTGACGGCTGAATTTTCATAGAAGCGAAATGCTAGGGGCTAAATGGAAGAGGCAACATGGTAAGGGCCAGTGTGCTTATATTTAAATGCACGTTAAAGAAAAAAAAAGCAGGTGGTCGAAATTTCCTGAGCGCTCCACCACGACAAAAGTCACAATTATATAATGCTTTAGTGACGTAAAGTAGCAATTATTTTACATCTGACAGAAATAATTGGCTAATAAATCTAAATATAATTTATGAATAAGCTGTACCACTGTCATACTAGATTCCGTAACAGCTACGCTGCGTATGGTGCTGCAGAATGCTAAAATCTTCAATGCGCCTAAAGTAACGCTTTCTCGAAAGCATACTCACTAACAGGCAACCGGAGGAAGAGCTGTCCAGACCAGATGAGGAGGACACAGGCATGGAACTTCGAGAATATCGCGTCCCTCTCGATTACTATAGACCAGAACGCATTCGGTACCTTCCACCACCCTACACACTCAGCCGGAAGGATGCAACCGCAATGCGTCAACTGCAGGCCAACTCACTCCCGAAACTCTATTTCCTTTTCATCCTTCGTCCCACTTCTTACCCGGACAAGTGCCCTGGCTGCAGAGGGGTCCCGACGTTACTTTACGTAACGCTGCAATGTGTTGCGTCCGCCTGCTAGGTGCTCTGATAACTCCTCTCCTATTCCTACACTGCAGTACTGGGAGGTC
The DNA here is from genome assembly GCF_043290135.1 of Rhipicephalus microplus. NCBI lineage: Eukaryota > Metazoa > Arthropoda > Arachnida > Ixodida > Ixodidae > Rhipicephalus > Rhipicephalus microplus. The sequence goes on along the minus strand of NC_134702.1, from coordinate 48,549,367 downwards.
ATGCTGCGTGACGAAAGCCCGAGTCGCAAGCGGGCTCTGGTTCGTCAGGCACGGGACGCGGCAGCGGCTGTTGAAGCTCTGGACTGATAACCCCACCCGACATTTCTAAACAATTCAAATAAAAGGTTTCTCTCTGTCTTGACCCGGCTTTTAGCGTGTGCGTTGAAATCGACATTGTTGTACGTACATAAAAAACATATATAAGCCTATCACAAATTTATAACCATGTTATGGCGTCTCGTGGGGTTGACCCGTGTGCTGATGCATAAACTTGTTATCCATGCGACGAGCAGCATGTAGAAATAAAAAGAGCTTAGCAAAACAGAATTTTTTTGCAACTCTCAACGATAGAAAAGCACTCTGAGAGCTTAAGAGGTCACATCAACGTACATCACTCATACATTATGCAACGTGTTTACGTGCGAAACGGGCGCATTAGCAAGAAAAAACAAAATCCGAACGCGATTTCGTACAACCACAAAAATCTGCTTACGTAGTCTCATCGTTATCTCTTATTTCTGCTTTCTTTTTTTCTACTTGTCAAAAAAGCCAAGTCACGTCACGTTTATGAAAAGGTAGGTAGAGAAACATTATTTACACCGCAGAGCAAAGCTGAAAGCCGACCGCTGACACTAATTGAAAGAAGCTATGGAAGCGGGCTCAGGTACAACCTAGGAAAAAAAAAAAAACTGGCCCCATATCTGCATGTTTCATTGCAAGTGTCGTCGAAAGACGACGGTCTTGCATATGGAAGAGTGAACAAAAACGTTTATTTGATGTTCTGCACGAGAAAATCGGTGAATTGTATTCTGAAAGCGCTGCGTTAGGGAGTCTCGATGCGTGCTGCGAAGGCGAACGAGTGCATCTAGGGACGTTAGACACGAGCGCCATCTGGAATTTATCATCGAAAACAAAGGCATGCGCGAGTGCCCGTGGAGAAAGATGCGCGCCTGCCTCGGAGACGATAAGGAGTAGAACGCAAAGTGACGGGCAGGTGCCATCACCAAGTCGGCTTATCAAAGCGTTGGAAACACTGACTTTTTGGAGCATCACGTTGCACTGTCAGCACAGCGTAATAGACGCTATGGTCCTTATAATTAGTTGGGTGTGCCTTCTCTAGTATGAAGGCACACATACAAAACATCGACGTGTTGTTATGGTTTGAGTTTGAGTTTGAATTTATTCAACCACGTGACAAGTACACGAAAATACACTGTATACGTGGTTTGATGCGAAGGAAAAAAAAGCTGCATTTCACAGCTTCACTGGCCCCTTCACCTAGAAAAAATCTAAACTACAAATTTACAAAAATTACAAAAATTACAGACAGCGGAAAGCGACAATACAAAAAGAAACACGCATGTGGCCCATGACAGCAAAAAATAGAATGAGAACTCTGAAATACATACTCAGATATGCCTCAGATATGCGCAATAATTGCTTTTTAATTGACGACTGCACAAGTATGAACGCTGAAACTTGAGCATTGTTGGTGGGCGCTGCGAATGGGGTAGGCCGTTTGAGGTATCGTTTGGTGCCTTAAGGGAGATCGTTACCGCGGAAATGTACAGAAAGACAGACTGAAAGAAAGACAGACAGACAGGACGAAATTTTGACGTTGGAGCTCCCCAAGAAAGACTATCGTCTTGAAAAAAAAAACCGCCGTCCCCCTAAAGGGAATTGTAAGGAAATGCGAATGCATTTCTAGCACCGACAGAGGGTACCGTTGCTGTCAGACATTCGCCTTCACTGACTTCTGCCATCGCCTTGAGAAATGCCCAGCCAGCGAACGGCCGAGAGTGTGGAGCGAGAGGATGGTAGAGTGGGGTGCCAGCGTTTCCAGCTCGGCATGGGCGTTTTACAGCGGCGTCTTGAGCACTCATTTCCGGAGGTTCTTGAGAGGCACCCAGCCAGTGGATGGTTGAGAGTGAGGCGCGAGCGGACGGGAGAGTGGGGCGCACGGAGGAGAAAGAGAGCGAAGGGCTAGAGGAGCGGCGAAGCACTGCACCAACCCTCTCCTACACTCTCTCGCACCACATGCTTTAGTTGTTAGGGCCGAGGTTAAGTGCGTGCGCCCGGAGCGGTTGCTGTGGGAGAGGGAGTGAGAGTGGAGAGATGACACATGCCTGCGCGCGGGCACCGCCGCGGACAACGCCGGAGGTCTGAGAAATCCTGACTGAGAAATGCATTCACATTCAAAGAAAAGATTGGCCGCGTAGCTGCGTGTTTCGCTGCAAATGCCGTCGAAATACGGTAGTCTTCTGCCGGCCATTCTGCTTGAGTATTAACGCATTTCTCGTAGAGTAGGTTGTATTTCATCAATTGCCCATTTATCTTTTGCTTTGCCTCAGAGAGCACCTCTTATATGTTGCATCAGCCGCATCTGGCTGACATTGAAAAATAGAGGTGGCGCTACGTGAAACATGAGCATGTGCAGAACCCAGGGCCACTGCCAGGTGGCAGCACAATGTCGTCGGCAGAGGGCTTTTTTGTGCATAGCGTGGCATTTTCAGCGCAGCCTAAGAGACACTAGGGTGTTTAAAATAACGTATCTATGTATTTTCTAGTAAAAGAACACACCACCTAACACATACGTATTGACGCTGCACATCAAATGCGTAATATTTGCCATTTTATCGACAATATTTAGAAGTATGAACGCAGCCACCAGTTCGAGGTTACCCCACCGCGATGGTCTAGTGGCTAAGGTACTCGGCTGCTGACCCGCAGGTCGCAGGATCGAATCCCAGCTGTGGCGGCTGCATTTCCGATGGAGGTGGAAATGTTGTAGGCCCGTCTGCTCATATTTGGGTGCACGTTAAAGAATACCAGGTGGTTGAAATTTCCGGAGCCCTCCACTACGACATCTCTTATAATCATAGCGTGGTTTTTGGATGTTAAACCACACAAATCGATCAATAAATCAATCAGTTCGAGGTTGCTGGGCGTTCATAAAGTACTTACTCTTTGGTTGGTTGGATGAATTGTGTGACAGACAGACAGACAGACAGACAGACAGACAGACAGACAGACAGACAGACAGACAGACAGACAGACAGACAGACAGACAGAGACCAAAATTTCTGCGTTCAAGTATCGCAAGAAAGGCTGTCGTCTTCAAAGTGAAGGCTCCACCTACAAAACCACGGCACTCCTGTCATTCACATATATATAATCGTGCTAGCTTGGTTTTCACTCATGTATATTCTAAGTACTTCTTCTCGGCTAACTTAAACGACACATATTACTAGTTATATGTTCATCGTTGCTACGTAAAACATTGCATTTGCCAGAGCAACGATGTTAGCAATACTGAAGAAATTTACTACAAGTTTCCTACCTAAAGCTAGCGACACAAACGTGTGTCCGTGAGGTATACTGCGGTCCCGTACCGCGTTACCACCTAGAGCCAGCCGCAGGTTTGCGAAGCATATCCAGTCGTGATGTGGGTGCCCGTTGACCTTCAAGTCGTCACTGCCATTGACTCTGGAGTAATTTTTGTCAACACGGCCTCATCAAGTGTGAGGCCCACGGGACAGCTTTATGCTCTCCAATTGAAGAGTACCGAGTACTCTAAATCGTTAAACACCTTTTCTAAACACCTTTTTGGCAACAGAGCCTCTTTAAGTGTAAGGCCCTTGGGGTGGCTTTAAGCTCTCCCATAGTAGAGTACCAAGTACTAGACATCATTAACAACTTTTTTCTAAACAAGCTTTCCCATGCCGTGAATCCTTTCTAAACCATTGATTAATTTGTGGGGTTTAACGTCCCAAAACCACCATTTGATTATGAGAGACGCCGTAGTGGAGGGCTCCGGAAATTTTGACCACCTGGGGTTCTTTAACGTGCGCCCAAATCTGAGCACACGGGCCTACAACATTTCCGCCTCCATCGAATCCTTTCTAAACCAGGACAGCTCATTGTTCTCCCGTAGTAGAGTACATCGTACTTAAAATCGTCGAACACGTTATAAACTTTAGACAATGCGCTGAATTGGAACAAAATAATGCTCTCCCATAGTATAATACATTATACTATTAGCGTCAAATGAAACCCGAACAGCTGCAAACCTTCGCGATGGTATAGTGTGCGCCGTCCAGTTATCACGATTGGCAGGCGCAATCATACTGTTCGGCAGCCTTGCCTAATATGCGTGCCTGTCCGTATTGAAAAGAGGATGGTGTGCACTATACCATCGCTAAGGCTTACCGTTGTTCGGGTTTCATTCGAAACTGATAGTGCTCTAAATCGTCGAACATCTTTTTTTAACAGTTCCCATGCATATCTATGAGGTAATAAACTATGTGGGGTATTAATGTCTATCCCGTAGTAGAGCACATGGTACTATAAATCATCGAACATTTGTTCCTAACACACTTCTTCGTCATATCAGTTTGTTATATATAATTAAACCTTGTACGTTCCTTTTAATTAGGGTTTGGACGTTGTAAGCCTTGTTATGGCCTGTATTGACCGCTTTATATGAGTTTGATCACGCCGCAAGAGATGCATAAATGCACGACAAGCTGCAGCTCTCAATCGCTGCGCACTTGAAAGGTTGAGCGCAGAAACCGCTACGTCCTGTGCTTGCTCTGCACATTTTGAGTAAGAGAACATCGAGTTTATTTCGACATCGCGCGAATGACCAAAGTCGGGTCTTTTTTTATGGTTCGTCGGCGGTCGTTAGCGAAAAACGACGTAAGCAAAATGAAACGTCGCAGTGCAGTTCCCTTAGACTGGTGCCAATATTAGCATATTAAAATATATTTTCTTCGTCTAAACAAAAAAACTAAGAAAACGCGTTCGACGAACCACGTTCTCCGCAATCGTACTGTACACAGACCAAGTCGTGTGGAACTCAACGTTGCTGACAACTGTTGCAGTTTTAAACGAACCGTCACCAGAATGCATAAAATAGTGCACCTATGGTCAAGGCACCGTCACATTTTTCGCAGGGGTGTTTGGCGATTTCCATACTGGGGAAACTCTTGTCAAAGTGCTTTGATTTCGCGCGACGTCAAAACACTGTGCGCCTCTTTTCTTCACATATGTATGTTTTTAAGCGATTGCCGGGTCTACCGCCAGAAATACCTGGGTGAGTTTTTATGTTGAGCCAACACCAGCATCACATTTTTCAGGCAAGAAACAACCCTGTGCAACGTTATCAAGGGACGGTCGGGGATGTCAGCTTAATTTACATATATCGGCTTGAAGCGAACTGCGAGCTGAACGTCAGTTTTTGCTCGATGCTTAGTTTTTGTTCTTGTTTTTTTTTGCTCAATTTTGAGCCTCCGAATCATCGACAGTGAACATCAATATGAACGTACATGTATACTGTGAGGCCACGTAGCAACCGAGACCCAGAAAATATGCGCGGTAGACTCTATGTACCTGTAGATGAAAGCTTAGAGATTTCCACGTCACATCAACGCGAGGTGAACACGTAAATCATGCACCTTCACGTGGGGCGTTTACGTTTCTGCCGTGGCACGGCCGAAACGTAAATCTATAAAGGAACTGCTTGCTTTCTCGTACGTGTACCAGCTTCTTTTCTTATACGTACCTGATCCACTGAACTTTCCTACTGAATATATATATATATATATATATATATATATATATATGAAAGTAGATGCGCTTTCACATAACAACTGTTTATTGTGCCGACGTTTCGACGAGAACCCCGTCTTTTTCATGCCTTGAAAAAGACGGGGTTCTCGTCGAAACGTCGGCACAATAAACAGTTGTTATGTGAAAGCGCATCTACTTTCATATTTATAACCTTGCGGCAACCGAAGTTATTCTTCTGCATATAAGCCATATATATATATATATATATATATATATATATATATATATATATATATATATATATATATATATATATATATATATATATATATATATATATATATATATATATATATATATAGTAATAATTCAATGGGCCAGTTACCAGTTAGTCTTCGTGAAGGTATGGGATATGGTATGGGAAGGTATGGGATATGGTATAACTCATCCCCTGATGAAAGGAGGACCCCTCCCGAAACTGTTGGGAAATAAATATATTTATCCTTGTTGACAACGCTCCCGTTGTGCCATATCCCATATATATATATATATATATATATATATATATATATATATATATATATATATATATATATATATATATATATATATATATATATATATATATATATATATATATATATATATATATATATATATATATATCGACGGACCAGTGAGGTATGTTTGCCCCCTCCCCCCTCGCGACAGAGTTGGTACGCCACTGGGCTTTAATACGCATAGGAGTGTACTTAGTGGAATCAGAAGTCACTTTGGCAACCATGGTTTAGTTTATGATTACGGTGGACGAAAACACAGATAGGTGGTCGAAGCTCATAAGAAAGAAGAAAAGCACGACAATATTAACAATATTGCGCGGAGCGTGCAAAAAGGGAGGCTCGCAAGAAAGCTATAAGACAAGTTAAACTACAGGAAGGGAAGTCTCAACCGAATCCGGCATCTTTTAATAGCGGGTTGGTCACAGCAAATATACTCTGCGTCGTCGACGGAGTAGTAGTTGTAGTAGTAGTAGTAGTAGTAGTAGTAGTAGTAGTAGTAGTAGTAGTAGGAGGAGGAGGAGGAGGAGGAGGAGGAGGAGGAGGAGGAATAGTAGTAGTAGTAGTAGTACGCGCATGCACTTACAGCATCAGCAGTAGCAGTGACAGTAGCAGTAGTAGTAGTAGTAGTAGTAGTAGTAGTAGTTATAGACGTGACGCAGTTCCCGTGACCGTAGGGGGAGTAAACAAAGAGAAAAAAAAACAAAGTGATGACGATGTTTTTACACATAATCCTGCACAGGGTTCCCCTTCAAAGGGGAGGGAAAGGGGGTTCTAGCAGCGCCCTTTCCTTCCTAATAAATAAATAAATGGAACAGACTTTACACAACCACCCACCCACCCCTCCCTTAAGTCACTAGGTGTAGCGGCTGCCTTCGTGCCCCCCCCCCCTCCCTGCCTCGTTCGCTGGCTTCTAATGGTCCACGTGATGTCGCTAGCCAATCACGTACACGCGTGCACTTGCAGCTTCGCTGTCCAACAATTTTCACATCGTGAAACTGGCTGATTTTTTTTTAATTTCTTGAAACAATGGCTTTTTTTTTTCGTCTTTCGCCTGTGTGCCTTCCTAATGGGTAAAGAATTTCGCACAATGAGTCGTGCTGATTAGCGGGCCAGCCATGTGTCACGCGACAGAGGTGATAAAGTAAGAAGAATAAGGTGATAGTGTAGTCGAATCAGCGTGAGAATAATGGAGAACGCGAGTATTACGAGGCTCGTGACCGTGTGCAGGCAACAGAAATCGATCTTATGAAAAACGCGCTAATGATACGAACGGGCGGCACCGCTGTCTTTGTCCGGCAGTCACTGCGAAGAAACTCAATACGGGGGGCATAAACTAGGCGCGTACTACATTAAGTGACTATATGCGTACAATACGCGGCGCTCTTGCTAGCTTCGCGCAGCGGCATACAAAACGGTAGATTGCGCACTGATTTTTACCGATCCGACGCATGTTCTCGTGTAAGCTTACGTGCCAAGGCAGTTCGCGTTGCAATATATTTTCACGTCGCTGCCCCAGTCATATCAGGGCTGCGGGAGTTCAATCAGCCACTCGTCAAGTTGATCCTCCAACCAGTACACCACGTTACAAGGTCAGCACCTGGGGCGGATAACATGAACCAGTGTTCTTATGTCATTCAGAAAGCACGCACAAAGGCATGCGCGTACACGTACGGTTTTTCCTACGACCTCTTGATAACATTCATCGCCATTCAAAGTGCCCGCGAAATGTTGTAGGCTCGTGTACTCAGATTTGGGTGCACGTTAAAGAACCCCAGGTGGTCGAAATTTCCGGAGCCCTCCACTACGGCGTCTCTCATAATCATATCGTGGTTTTGGGACGTTAAACCCCACATATCAATCAATCAATCAAAGTGCCCGCGCGAGGGCGGCCAGGTTTAACCTGGCCGTCCTCGAGTGGGCCTAGCCAAGGGACGCTGAGTTAACTCGCGTCTATTGTGGACCTAATAAAGTTATTTCACTCACTCACTCACTCACTCACTCACTCACTCACCTCAAAGGGGGTCTAAAGCGAAACTATGACTTGGTTTAGATGGACAAGCTCTAATGATGAACTCTGAGAACTCTAAAGTCATATGTTTCACTATCATATGTCATTATTAGCGGAGAAAATCAAGCTGTAACTTTCATTTTAAATTTTCCCGCCGAAATCTCCGCGCGTGACGCCAGAAATTTCGAAGTGCATTTTGCGTATTTTCGCGACATTGGCTCGATGCGATTTGCTTTGTCTATCACACCCAAAGATGACTATTCACTTCATTTTTATCGTTTACAAGTTGCGTAGTACCCAGTAGATGCCTTCAAAATATACGGCGTTATGTTGTTTGGTGCGAGAACTTTAAAATGGCGTCTCCACTCGCATTTACTTTGCACTCGTCTTTTGGCTTACCAAGCGTCGTGCCGTGGTAAGAGCGGTATTTTCATTATTGAGATATTGTAATTTAGTAATGAGCAAAGAAATCGCTTTGCTCTTTATTTCACCTTTAATTAAAACCTACGTGATTACGCGCGATTTTTTTTGCTTGTGTAACGTCCCGCTTATATATATGTGTCTTTCGTTAGGGTTCATGCATCTAATGAAGAAGAAAAACGTTGATTAGCATACTTAAGTTTAAGCACGTTGCATAGTGATAAAAGAATGGAGAGGAAGTGCAGTTCAGTTTTTACTGATGGCCAATCAAATCAGAAGCCTCGCATTTGTCCAGAGATCAACAGTGGCGGGTTGTATTTGTTGCCAAGTGGCCAATTGTCAAAACATTGGTCAAGTGATGTCCTTCGTGATTGGCCAGCTGGATTTGTTGATATGACATCCAGTACCCAAGAAGGCTAAGAAATTGTCTTACGAGCACATCTAGCGTAGTACGTCGTTTTTGTGTAAGTGTGGATATGAGCTCAGACTCGCTGACATATTCTTGAACCTTGAATGTGATAAAGGCGAGACTTCAGGGGTAATCTGCAATCCCAGTTCCTTATCACTATTTTTGGTTACGCTGGGTGTGGCGAGTGATCCTTAGGTTTGTGATATAAGCTCTATTCTTCTGTAACGATCGCTTCACGATACAAGACTTTGAAGTCTATCAAGGTCACATTGAAGAGCGCCTTTCAGCACTCCACCAATTAAAAGAAAACAAGAAGGATCACGATAACCAGAATGCTATACTATGTGGCAGCGCAAGAATCCTTATCAAATGTGAACGGGAACGCAAAATGATTTGGCTGATAGACAATATGTGCCAAGAACAGTTTCGGTCAGCTGGACGTGCAAGCTCCAGGACGATGAAGGCAAACACACAGCGGCAAACAGAGACCTCCTCTCACGAAACAGAATACAGCGAAACTCGGATGCGCTATCGGCATACCCCGTAGTATGGGAAGTGAAACGCGAGATATGTAATAGATTATAGCAGAGGCTATACCACGACATGCAAACGGCTCGCCCAATATTGTCAACCACACGTCTCGTCGACGACAGGTGTCGCCGGTACGAGGACGCACGAGATATCAACGTATATAGATAGATATGACTTGGCAACTTTCGCGTCTGTGGGGGAACGTCCATCACTGTCATTTGCTCGGTCAACGTGCCAGGCTGCGAAACGATAGAGCAAAAGGCGCAACCAGCGGAGAAGCACGGCCAGCGTTTTCTTCGTGCGATGCTGCGACGTGCCCGAGTGATCCGTCGCCATTTTTTTTTTTTTTTTCACAGCTCGCCTGACGTGACTTCGCACTACGCCACCATACCTTAGCGGCGCTCTCCGCGTCGGCCATGCGCAGAAGATTGTGCAATGCAACCGAAGTTTGGCAAGACGTTGCGACGAAACTGACGCGGGAGGAAAGCGTAATTCTGACAACCGTCTGAGGCTCGCTCTACTGTTTTTTTGTTGTTTTTTTGCGGTAAGGTTTTTGGGCTTTTGCAAAGCTCATATTAGTTTGCGTCTGCGTGCTTGTGCAGTGCGCATGTGTCATGCGTGCTCGTGTGTTGATTGATTGATTGATTGATTGATTGATTGATTGATTGATTGATTGATTGATATGTGTGGTTTAACGTCCCGAAACCACTATATGATTATGAGAGACGCCGTTGTGGAGGGCTCCGGAAATTTAGGCCACGTGGTGTTCTTTACCCTGCACCCGAATCTGAGCACACGGTCCTACAGTATTTTCGCGTTCATCGAAAATGCAGCCGCCGCAGCCGGGATACGATTCAGCGACCTGCGGGTCAGCAGGCGAGTACCTTAGCCACTATAGATCACCGTGGGGGGGGGGGGGGGGGTGCTTGTGTGTTGATATTTGTGTTTATGTGATTTCGTTTTCTGTTTTCTGAGCTTCAAGTGTTTCAAATGTATTCGACAAACGCACAAGGCAGAGGTAGCGAATGCAGGATGTTGTTTCCGTAGCATTGGTTGGACAACTCGTTCAATTATTACCTGATTTCGCACTTGAACGTATTCCAAAGCGTTAAGTATTGCGTTTTAAGTGTTATTTAGGTATTGAAAGCTTGTAGTTAAGCATAACGTTTAATCGCTTCTCTTTGACGTTGTCAAAAAATAGTGCGCGGAAAAAGGCTGCACTGTTTGAGTCAGATGCACCGTTCGCGTCTTCGTTATCGATCTCTTGTCACGCGCTTAATAAGCTTGTTTATGATACACACCGTCACTTTTCTGAGTCTTAATGTTAATGTTGTTTCGAAAACGTCGTTGAAGACATCTGTCGTTGCTGTTTTGGTTCCCACGACTGATGACTGTGTTATTGCATAGGTTCTGTCTTTATTCTTTTCTTCATTTGGATATATATAGTATATATGGCGCAAGGTTCTTTCAAGTGTAGGTGAGCATATTTGTCGGCTTTTTGTGTCTCACACTCTGATTTAGTGCTCTCTTCCGACACCAGCTACTCCTGTCTTATCCCAGCATCTTTCATTCATATTTGCTTTGTTTTCATCTCTGGCCACCCCATCGCAGTCAGGGTTTTTGTTTTTTTCCTCCCTCTTGCCTAGGAGCTGATGGAGTGCTTTCTCCTGCCATCGTGTACCAAAAGCGCAATTCTTTGTTGCCTGTAGGAGATTCAGGGGTAAGATAAAACATTTTCTCATTTCCTAACCCTTCCCATCACCGAGAAAGAGACTCTGCGCTTAGCCGTCAAACACTAAGACTAGTGCAAAAGGTTGTACGGGCGGTATTCTCTTGCAGAAGGTCCATATATCACCGCAGCGGCTTCAGGGTATAGTGAGCGCAAATGCAGCCTGGGATGCGATATTACCAGCACGGCCAGCTATACAACGATATGGCACTAATGGCATCGTTCCGGCCATCTTGCTAGCCATCTTAACGCGGTGTACGGAAGGCCGTCGTTTTCCTACCAGGCAGCGTTCTGTCGAAATGCAAGGGGCGCCATTGTTGGCGCCCTGCAGCTCAGCTCACTGCCACGTGACTGTGTTGTGCGGTCGCCTTGCTACGCGGTGTCACACGTTGCTCCCATTTCCTAGCGCCATGATGACGGGTCAGCAGGCGAACCGTGGCTTTTGACAGATGACTGCGGTACCAAGACGGATTTGCGCAAAGCACGCGTTGACGACACCCGCTGGAGCTGCCTCCTTGTCGCGAATGACTGCCCGGTTGCCACTGATTCTTCGCGCTTTGCCGAAGATGGCTGGCGATGTGGTTACTCAATTGCGAATGCATAAGCATGTACTACTCAATCACATGGGCATGTGTGGTCACGGCCGGAGTGGCTGAGATACAAGCAACGCGGTCCACTAGAGGTCTTCAACCTGCTTTGCCAGTTATTTCAAGCTCGCTCGCGAGCCAGAACTTGGACTTTTGCGCTTGTTGAGGGTATACGTCGGTTAGTTCGGAATATTATTTCAGCAGCCTTACATGAAATCGGCTTCGCGCAGAAGTAGTATCCCCGGGCAATAAAGTTCCTTAATGGTCATTGCAAATGGCATTTGTTCAACCTTTTCCATCTTCGCTACCTTAACAGAGTTATAATTACAATGGTACCGAATAAAGGAGTCATTTCTTTACAGTGTAAAACAAAATAAGTATACGATTCAATCTCTCATATAACAAATGTCTTCCATTTATTGGGGAACGCAAAAACGACCCAATAAAATAGAAACTGCTGTCCTTGCTGCTAAGTCACGTGCATGGCTCAGCGGATATTATTAGCCAAAAAGTAGCCAAAAAGTATTAGCCAAAAAGTATATCTTTTTGTAACAACTTTTGGTGTGTCTGTGGATGTTGTGTTCTGTCGCAATGTTCTGTTGGATTGTAATTGATGTTCACTGTCTGTGAGAATAAATTTCTCTAAACAAATCATTTGAACCTAGGCTCTTTGCGCGCCATTCGAATCATATACAACAGAGTCATGGTGTTGATTACGAAGAACTTTAGTGTTTTATTCGTTAGTTGTAGTGCACAATTTGTAATTGCTGAACTGAAGTTGATGAGTCGAGGGATATTATGTCTACCTGTCAGAAATATTAAGATTAGCACCTCATTTGCAGACATGCGGCGCTAAAATGTTCTATGGAACACAGTCGTGTTTTAGTTAAGTTCCCATAAGCTTGCCTTGAACATTCTGGTATACACGTAACTGGAACCACGTTACAATAGAAAGCTTTAGAATTGAATGCGCAGGGATCGATTTCACAGCGTTCTATTCTGAAACTATTCTCTCATTGCTGTTAATGTCCGCTCATAGCCACTTAGCATGAAAGAAAAAAATACGCCGTCTCCCACTAAAGGGAACCACGAGTAGAAGGCTAAGCGGTGCATGGTTCTGTCATCACGGGCACCTTGCTCGATGTTAACGCCTCCTACCAAGAGGAGCACACCATGAATTCACTGTAATTTCTGTTGATGTTACTCGTCCTGAGCTCTTGTTGGAGCGCGCCACGCGGGGGAATTCATCACCACGCCGTGCGGTAGCGCGTGGGTTCATCGCGCGTCTGCAGAATCTCGTTCCCCGACGCCATCACGTGATTCTTGAGAGAGTGTAAGGGTGAGGGGCCACAGGCCACAACATCTCGCCCAGCTTTTTACATGGGCTGGAACGCGCTTGCACGTGAGCGCGTTCTGGCAGTGCTCGGGCCAGCTGTTGCGCATGCGCCGTAAGCGTGGTCACGCCACACACCACCGGATTGAACACTTCGCCATAAGTTGCTTCGCATCTAGAAACGGGAGGAGTTCATATAGACAAATCAAAACAAGCAACATGGCGCAGCATCCACCTGGCCTCACGTTAGAAGCATATTTCTTGCGTTATTTATCGGTTCTGGTTTGCTATCCGCGCTAATAAAGCCTTATCACCTCAAGGACGTCGCACGTGTCCACAGAGATGGACGCAGATTCTCGGAAACATCATGTCCGGCGCTGAACCATGGTGCAGGTGCTGCTTGTTGAGTTGGCCACGTCGCGGGCTCGTCGGGGCCAGGCTCTCTAGTAGTGGCTACATTGCCGGCCTAATGAAGTGCTCACCAAGAGCGTTGTCCTTCGAGCTGCGCGTAATGCGTCATTATTAACGAAGGCTGAAAGTTTACCGGGATCATTTCGACGTCAAGTAGGAGGCCCACAATGTAGACATGGGTTTCGCGAAGGGCGGGTTTTAGGCCGCAGACCTGTTTGCTTTTTTTTTTGCCTGCGTTGAGTATAGGCATCGCCGAGCTAGAGGCGAGACACTTAACCTCCACAGTCCGGTCATCACCACTTAGGCCCATCCTGTGTGCGCGGGTCTCCGTGTAATGAGCGTGCCGTGTAATGAGTGCTTTCATCATTTCCCGACACGGTTCATTAAGACCGCCCTACTATAGAAACGCGGGGCATTGCCTTTCATTCGCGTGTTGGGCGGCTGAACGTTGGGCTCGAATTATACGGACTGCTGGTGGAGGGCTGCTTGCGCGCGTAAACTATTTTAACCCGGTATATGTCGAGGTAGCAGTCACCAGGCCGCCTTAATATAACAGGGTCGTACCAAACCTGCTTTACAGCCGCTGTATAACACATAGAAAAACTTGCTCGAATAATGCCATTAGGTGTGAAGCAGCTTTTTGGCTAGCGTTTGTACACTGTCCCATGCGTCCGCACAAAGGCGCCAAAACGCGTCTCCCCCCCCCCCCCCCCGCGCAGTTGTTGGAACGATGCAAAGTAGGTCAAGCCGCAGCTCCGCGTTGACGTCACTCTCTCTTTCACCCGCAGAAGCTGCCGGCTCCTCCCGCCGCTCGCAACACACTTCTTTCTCGCTGGACCCTCCTCACCACCCACAAGGCTTGCCCACAACGCTTGACCACACGTTGAGTGGAAAACAATCTTCCGGCTCGTTTATCTGCGATGAAACACAAAACCCAACCCACCTCCCGTGTCTTTGCGTTTCAAAGAAACGTTTGCACCAGTAAAGGCTGCACCGAGTTTCGTTTCGAACCATTCTTCCAGCACCTGTGTCGACCCCCGTTTTAGCCGGGTCAACGGCGTGCCCACTGCTGCTGCTTCCCCATCCCATAAGGGTTCTCTTCGGGGAGATGGTCCATTTCTTTTCAATTGCCGTTCCATTTAACCCTAGTTCATCGACGTAGCACTATATAAAGCTAAGATTTAAAAAATCGTGAGATCCCACGTACATGAAAATCGACGTTATGCGAAGCATGCGGAGGGAAAGTGACCATGTTGCAATTTTTTTGATGAGTGACGCGTCATGAAATGCCCCTAAATATATGTACAAATGTTGCACGCGCAGACATAGATTGAAGAGTTTGAGCTCTATATATAACCAGCTGTTCGCACTTGCGCAACGATGCCAACTGGGACATGCGTATTGGCAACACCAGAAGCTGATATGAAGCGCTGATGCTCGCGAGGATGCTGGCCCTGGACACTGCTACGTAAATCAACTTTAACGCATGACAACTAACCACAATTGACGTTAACCCGACGTGACGGCTGCATCAAAGGAGTACATATGCATTCTTTGTAAAGTTTGGTAGGCAGCACTGCAACCACTATTGACGTTTGACGAAGATTGGCGTCTATTTGGAAAGTAGTTCCGCGACCTGGCATAGCTCTGTGGTAAAATGCTTCATTGCCACGCAGAATGGCTGGTTTCGATTCCTACTGGTATACTGACATTTATTCTTTGCATTCGTCGGGTCGACGCTACCGATGTCGGGTATTTCGTAACGCTCGCGCGTTAAAATTGCCCATGTGTGTTCTCGTCGTTACTGGGTAGATACTAAGTGTCAATGACCTGTGGCACATACCCGCAAAACAGCCGCACGCACCCGCCCGTGGGCATGGGCCACTGTCTGGCGGGAAGTTTTTTTACGACGTACGTGACGTGATTGTGACATTATTCATGTCCTGACCAGCGTGTCATATTCATGAAACCATCTTACCATGCTAATTTTAGTTGACGCCAAGTTAAGGTGGGGACCACGAGAGCACACAAACGTAAGTGGCTAGATAGATAGATAGATAGATAGATAGATAGATAGATAGATAGATAGATAGATAGATAGATAGATAGATAGATAGATAGATAGATAGATAGACGGATAGATAGATAGATGGATAGATAGATAGATGGATGGATAGATAGATAGATAGATAGATAGATAGATAGATAGATAGATAGATAGATAGATAGATAGATAGATAGATAGATAGATAGATAGATAGATAGATAGATACGCTCAAAGTCAGCGAAGTTCGCTAAGAAATGCTTCGCATTTAAAAGCAGCCTACCCGAGAAACCCTGCTGTTGTGCACTGATATATATATAAATTTTAATATCGGCGGCGTCGTTACACATACCTACAATTGGCTGCCTAAAAAATTCACACTTCTGAAGACTATCGTCTATGGACTCGCTTAAATATACCTGCAGGGCAGAACTCGACCAATATAGTTCCTTGGGAGCTGCCTAGCGCTTTACAATGTTGCCTTCAATACGCCATACTTTGTCCAGCAATTGAGCAACAATTCTGAAACAAGTAAACGTTATTGCTGTGCCATATGGACAAAAAGAATTTAAGTAAAGTAAAGTAAAGAAAATAATGTGTTACTCGCATTTCAACCCTGACGAAGCCCCACTTCTGCGATTGTGTTCAAAGCAAAACACCGTTATTATCCGATGAATTCACCCGAACCGAAAGCACAGTACTGCAACGCATCAACGCAAGGAAAGTCAGATGTGGAAAATCAGCATATATATATATATATATATATATATATATATATATATATATATATATATATATATATATATATATATATATATATATATATATATTTATAAATAAATAAATATATATATATATATATATATATATGCGTGCGTGTGTGTGTGTGTGTGTTTGTGTGTGTGTGTGTGTGTGTGTGTGTGTGTGTGTGTGTGTGTGTGTGTGTGTGTGTTACTTTACACGCCGCTGCTCATAGTGCATCTGGGTATTACTCTCCCAGCTGCACCGTTTTAAACCACTATATACCGCACGTATTTTTCTTTCTGGAATTCATTACAAAGCACTAAGCGCTGAAATTCCTGCGGCTCAAAAAGTTTTGTTGCCTCGCTTCAACGAACCATGCCTTGATCGAGAGAGGTGTTATTTTCTTTTCTTTTTTCTTGCTTTGTGAAACGGCTAGAACTAGATACTGAGGCTGCTGCCTGCACGTCGTCGGTTTGATCAGCCGCTCGAAGTGCGTTGGCGCGCGCCTCAGTTCACCCACTCGTTTTGAGAGACGTGGAATTTGACCACCCCTCCTTTCTTTTTTTTCTTTTTTTATTCCATCACACTAACCACATTGAAAAAGGATCGTGCGCTGTTCATGAGGACTGCGTTGAAAGAAAGAGAGGACAGGATTGGGTGCTCCACGCATCAAGGGCTTTGGAGCAGCCGCGCCGTCTTTGTGCGCCAAGATCTCTATGTATGATGCGAAGACAAAAGGATTGAAAGAAAGAAAGAAAGAAGGAAGGAAAGAAAGAAAGAAAGGAAAACAAAGAAAAAAATAAATAATGTCTGAATGAATGAATGAGCACGTGCATATTTCATCGCCATGGCATGGACTTACATATGAAAAACAGAGCAATACCTTATCTGTACAAATACTAAGTATAGATAAGGAGAAGATAAATTTAACTCACATTTTTTTTACCCTAAATGAAGAGCGTGTGATATTATTACCTTTTGATCGCGTGCGCAGCATATTATTTTCACGCTCTGCAGACTCAATTCAAGTAAGAGAACTTTATTTAGAAATTATCCTGAGAAGCCGATGACCGTCAAAAAGCCGGGTTGACTGCGGGCGGCACCCACGTTGGGCATGCCCCTTCCCCAAATTTCGGGCCCGCTGGACAGCCCGGACTGGCACCTCCCGGTCCGAGCTGGTGTTTGTTGTCCTTCAGGCGTCTTGTATGCTGAGAGGCTTGCCATCGCGCAGTGCCGTGCATTGCCAGAGCATGTGAGATAACGTGCGTCTTCTATCATCGCAATGAAGGTGGGGAGACCTCACGCTATCAATAATCTCACTGTAAACTAAGGGCAACTGATCAGTACCGGTGTGCAGTATTTTTTAATGCGATTGACAGGTCGCTCGAGAGTTGAGTGGGAACCTATGCCTGGAAAATTGATAGTGCTTACATATTTCGTTAAAGGTGAGCAGAGAATCAAGCTGCTGGATGCCTTCCCCCAAATTAGAGGCCGAATTCTTATCATGGTGGGACAGTGCACGTGCGACAGCTAAATTCAGTCGTGGGTGGCGATGCTTTGACATTGCCGTTGCTCATCTTCATTACGTCATAGTGCGGGTTTACTTTATATATATGCGATGAAGAAAAAGCACCCACGTTTTTTTTTGTCTCTGCGTACATGGTACTTTCTTCCTATATATTTGTGTTACTCCGTACGTTACTAAATCTCGACGGCACACATACATGCTCACCGGTAATGGTTTGCCGACACAACGGTAAAATAGCCGTCGGAAAGAAGTGTTTCTTTTGTTTCTCCACAACGCTGTAACAATTCATTATAGCGCTAAGGCCTGTTTTACCATGAAGGCCTAGAAAAAAAAAATCTTCATTCCTTCGTTGGTAAAGACTATGTACTCTGTTAAGTCAAACGTAAAACCAGAAGATAGAGGAGCCTAATCTTTTCTCCATCGGAGCGTTTAATTGTGTATCGACTTTTTCAGACCACTGGACTTGATTAAACAGGTTCAACATAAACAGCTGCGAGCTTCCTTCTTTTAAGTGCGACAAAGCGTTTTGATAACGCAAACACATTATAAATATAACAATAGATTTTATATTGTAGACCATGGAGCAGCGATTGCTTCGCGTGTGGCAGCCATAACAAAACAAAAAAGATATTAAGACTCGCGGTGAGATATTACAACATCGGTTTTCGATAATCGCGCTCGAAACCTTATACATAACCTCGGCGGCCTTGCGAAAAGAAATGGATGCCTTTGATTTTGCATTTAGGTTGGCTTTCGAGTTAATGGCCTCCTGCCCAGTATATACGATGGCTGACCGACGCACGTAATGAGGTTTTCGGCTTAATGATAGGCTTATGTATCTACCTCTAGAATACTGAGCAGCGCACAGGCGCCTGATGGCCGGTGAACACAATAACAAAGGAATCATTAGTGCGTTAATTGCTATTCTCGTGAAAAAGATGTTGACGTCATTATTTTTATTGATTGATTTGTGGAATATTTTTTGCAGATTTCGGGATATCTTTCGAAGTTGCAATTTGATTGAAAATCAGATTGACGCGGGTGCGCTTTAAATGAACTCTTGACAATTCATTCCCTCTGAGAGACTAAAAATCGGCCTCGTATCTGCGCGCTTTGTTGCAAATGTCGCAGAAAGGCGATAGTCTTCTGCCAGCCGTACTACATGACCCATGAGGCATGTCTTGTAGAGTGGGTTGTATTTCATCAAGCGATCATTTATGTTTAGCCTGCAGCCTAAAGCTACAGCACTGCACAGGTCCAGGCCAGCCCGAAAGCCAGGCCGAGTCGGGTAAGGCATTGTTGGAGCGGGCCCGGGCATGAGTCAGGCCCGTATTAGGCCTGGTTCACATACATGTCAGTATAACAGCTTGTGTACGCTGTTTGGCTTTGTTTTTAAATGCGAAGCATTTCTCAGCGAACTTCGGCGACTTTGATCGTATCTATCTATCTATCTATCTATCTATCTATCTATCTATCTATCTATCTATCTATCTATCTATCTATCTATCTATCTATCTATCTATCTATCTATCTATCTATCTATCTATCTATCTATCTATCTATCTATATAGCCGCCTACGACTTTTAGCTCTCCTAGCCGTTTCGATAATGGTATCGATACCAAACTTGGTATGGCCTAACATGACTGTATGAAGAACATAATATACTAGTCATAACATGGAAATCATGACTTGTATATCATGAATGTCATGATTTACGCGTCATGGTCCTGCAGCTCTCGCGGTGGTTTCGTTCACATTACATGTTGCAAAACTTGTAAGGTATGACATAATTGCAAGGCAAACACAAGTGGCAGACCCTAACATGAACATCATGACATGCGCGTCATGTAACAACATGACTACATGCCACGCTCATGATTCACTCGCGGCCGTATCGCTTATGTCACATATACCAAATTTGGAATTATGGTACGTGAATGAATGAAGAAGATATGTGACTGGTGCAAACATGATAATCAAGAGATGCGTGTCATGTAACAACATGACTACATGTCACACTCATGATGCGCTGGCGGCAGTTTCACTAGCTTCACTTATACCATATTTGGTATCACGAAAAGTGAATGGATGACGAAGGTATGATACTGGTGCAGACATGATTAACATGAGATGGGTGTCATGTAACAACATGACTACATGCTACGCTGATGATGCGCTCGCGGCCGTTTCACTAGCTTCATATGTATCAAACTCGGTATTACGCGACGCGAACGAACGACATAGGTAAATGACACACCCAAACATGATAAGCACGACATGCGCGTCGTGTAACAACATGGCTACATGCCATACACATGATGCGCTCGCGGCCGTTTTGATACCTTCGTATATGCCAAATTTAGTATTACGTGACGCCAATGGATGACGAACCTATGTGATTGGTGCAGACGAAATAATCGTGAGTTGCGTGACATGTGAGAACATGACTACATGCCACAGTCTAGGTGCCAATACATTTAGGTATGACGTGGTGCGCGTGCTCGCCGGCATTCATTTCGTCGCGTCACGCCGGCGTTCCACGCTAGGCACCGGTCCTGCCATATACTCGCAGGCGCGCGCCGCGCTGCGTCGCTTTGACACATGCATGCGCGTTTCAGCACATCCAGCGCCCCTCCGTCACGAAAAGAGGGAGACGCTGTATTGTCTGGGTAACGCATCGGCATAGAGAAATGTTGCTCTGTGCCATCGGCGCGAAAGCACCAGTTGCCGTCTAGCCCCGCCGACGGACGCTGGTCGTGCCTGGCGTCAGACTATAGAGTGCTCGCCTTTTGCTAAGGTAGCGTCGCTGTGCCCAGCGTGCGCCCGCGTCAACGCTACATTTAGTACATTGAGCCCTTCATGATGCGCTCACGGCCGTTTTGCTAGCTCCGCATATACCAAATTTGATGTTACGTTACGTAATGGATGATGAAATGTACGACTGGTGCAAATGTGATAATCCTGACACGCGTATCATGTAAGAACATGACAACATACCTCGCTCATAGTGTGCTCGCGGCCGTTTCGCTAGCTCCACATATACTAAATTTGGTATCACGTGACATGAATGGTTGACGAAGGTAAACGACACATAGAAAATGATAATCATCACACGGAAGTTATGTACGGCATCATTTCCCTCCACCTCGTAACGCTGTGCTGATTTTAAAGTGACATATAAACATTTCTAATAATTCATGCTTCGCATATCATCGATTCCCACTGTGCGTGGGATCTGCCAATATTTCTTGGTTTTTAACTCATTATTCAACTTATTTTGTCAACTGAAAAGCGAACACCACGCAGGACATGAAGCCTACAGAAGCAATAGAATATGCTTGATCTACGTGAATTGACTTTCCACACGGGCGCTAGCCCTGTTGAAGGTTGGCTTGTTCTTTACCTTCCACTGTTTCTTCCCCGCCATAGTCGCCGTTTTTTTTTTTCTTTCTGCCACGCATCTAATTCTCCACTTTGGCCGCTGCCGCGAGTGGCAAGCCTAAAATCACAACCGCGAGCCACAGATAGCCAGACTTCACTCGTATGTTTGCACTGAAGCCTTCGGCTATCAGTGACTATAGGTACTTTTGCTCCCTGCATGGCATTGCTCTTCGCGCACCCAACACGCTCCTTTCGACGGAGAGCGCTACAGATGCCCCTGCTGGGGCTTCTGTAGCGTCAACGCTCTTTGGTGGTGATTATACTCTCTTCTGAGAGTCATGTGACCCACAAGAAAGTCAAAGTGCCTTTTCCGAGTGAGTCATCTGCGTGTAAAGTTGGGACCCTCCGAGAGAAGTCCAAGGACTCGTTTTTTTTTTTTCCTTTTAGAGTGTGGAGATGGGTAAAAAATGCATTCTGGGAACAGCAAACACTGCTGTGAACAGTAGTCTTGTGCGGAGCGCGATGTTGCTACTTTCTCAAGGTCCCTCTGTTCATACAAAAGCCTTACTGGCTTCGGTGGGCGAGGCACCAGCTGTATCTCATCATATATCATACTGTTGCTATTGACTGGTAGTTCCCGTAAATTAAAAATGAAGTTTTGATCACACGCGATCCTTGCCATGAAGATGTTGCTTGTAAGAGTGCCGCGCTTGGTAATTGGCTAAACTACCCAGTAACCATACCAGCACGCAAAGGATTCACAATCCGAGACAATGATTACGTTTCCATGACGCGCGCAGACGTAGCTTTCTTCCCCCGTGTCATATTTTCCTGTGTATTTTGAAGAAAACTCGCCGTGCGTGAGAAGAGAGGAATGGCTTAAATTGTGTGACAAATTCCTGCGAGTCCGCTCGTTCTGTAACTTTTTCGACAATTTTTTTTTTGCGGCATTTGAATCATGAGGCAACCAACTCCGATGCTGCGGTCATTGGATGATTACTTGCCAAAATGTGTCAGGACCTTTCCAGTTATAATAAGGAATGGTGGTTGTTCTCCTTCCCGGAAGACGTATTACAGGAGGGCACAGTGTCATTATCCAGCAGATAAGTTGAAACTTTTATGCTAACTACCCAGAAGAATTAATGAATGAGCTGCGAAGTGAAGAATTTATTGTGGTGGAAGAACCGCGTTGCCAAATGAAAAGAACTATTTAAATCGGGAATTAGCAATGAAAGGTGAATTTTTTAATGTGTTTCATTTCTGTAAATGAAACTTCTCACTCATAGCGCCATTTTTTTTTGTGGTCGCCGTTATGTTCTTTAGCAGGCGGGGCTCTCTCTTATGTGGCTACACATTGGCACGCGCAAGTGCGCAGAACCTCCTGCAAGCCAGCCTTCGCTACAGCGACACTATATAGCAGTTGTGACTGCTGCATACATGACAACACATTCCACAAATCACTGCTTCATTTCGTACATAACGCCGGCCTAACGGCACACAATAATTACACATACACGCAGAACATACCCGCAGAAAATATTATGCCTTAAGAGAAATTCTATGCCACTATAAAAAAAAGGAAGAAACTCGCCTTTGCGTTTCCACGAACACTCTGTGCGTCGGCATGCGCAAAACGGCTAGCATACGAGCCATTTTGCGCATACCGACGCACAGAGGTTTCTACAAAAAACAGAGAAGAGGAAAAACGCGAGTTGCCAGACCGCTTCTGCTCGCCCTGTGAGAATGGTCTAAAGAATTAACAGAAAGGACCTACCATGGCGCTGCATGCCATCAGTTTTATCCGTCGTATACTTTGTGTGAATTCGGTGTTTTCGTTACCATATTGTGTATATGAAAAAAGTGGCCGCCTCAGTATAGCTTGGCCGCTAAAGTGTTGCGCTGCTAAGCTCGAGGACTCGACTTCGATTGCGGATCACCTGCGCCGCTCTGCGATCGGCCCGAAACGCAAACACATCTTGGCCCCTGATTTTAGGTCCAAACTTTCTTCACTGATCAGCTTTGTATACTTTCCTGATGTTCTGCCCATTCAGTGTGTATACTTCAGTGTGTATACTCAATGTGTATACTTTATTCGTGTTATATTTATTGCGACTAAATGTGATTTAGTATGACTTAATGTATTGTATTTTATCTTGTGTTGTACTCACTCCTGCAATATCTTGCTGTGCAAGATGCAGTATTTGTAAATAAATAAATAAATAAATAAATAAATAAGTGCTCCTAAAACGAAACTCACGAGTTTCATACCAACCCAGATTTCATCACCACGGCGTTACTCAAAATAACATCGTGGTTTCATCGCGTCAAACCATACAATCAAGTTCGATATGTTACGAAAGCATATCTAAACTGCGCGATCCGACGACGCGTTCACCGTTGTATGCATATTTTCTGTTTCTTTTCATCTACCAGCGAGGCCTTCTCGGGATCGACACCGCACGCTGTTTTGTTGGTGTGCTAATGGCCTAAAAGCAGACAAAATCTTCCAAGCGTCTATTAATCGATACTCGACCTTCACTATGCTGCATCCTGCTTTCATCTTAAGGGCTGTTCGATGTCGCTGTGTGTGCGTATATAGGGTACGTTCACGACTGCAGTCACGCAGCCCTTAGGCCCGCAACCCTCACTGTGCGGGCGTCACGTTTTCTATCCGGCCATCGAATCGCTCGAGAACGAACCCCCCTTATGCCACCCTCGCGGGATTCCAGAGTTGGAAGCCATTTGTCTCAATCGGGTGCGCGGTGGTGTCGCGGTTCCCGAAGAGAACCGCAATCGATGCCTCGGCCTTCCGTAGCCTGGAGACCCGAAATAGAACGCGTCCGGATATCACGCAGCAAATCCATTTTCCTCCGGGCTCACTGTTCCCAAAGGGTCGATGTTCCGAGCGCGAACTGCACACGACTGTGTAAGTGACGGCTTGCCTGATAAAGCTCAGAATTTCGCGATAATTGCTCTTTGAAAATTTATTCGTTTTCGTGTAAGTTCGTCACAAATTGAGAAGAGCTAAGTAAGAGAGCAGTAGCTAGTCAATTGATCTATATAAAATGTAAGTGCAATAACCGCGGTATAAAGCTTAGCGACTATAGCGTAGATAGTTTGGTCGAAATCACTGCTCCTGCAGTTTTGTCCAGATGCGCATCCAAAATTTTAAAAAAAGGAAGAAAGCCCATGTTTGCCAAAATAACCCGCTATGCTTAACACGACGTGCCTTTATGGCCAAGTCTTTATTCTTACGCGCAAATTTCCACCTCCCCTCTTTTTTTCATGTTATGGTTACGTTAAAACATCTGAAGTGTCACAGTGTTCTTTTATTTCCTCCCTTTTCGACTAAGCCTTTCACACATGGCGACCACGCTTGCCCCTATAGCACTCAAAAGTTTGAGTCTACTATCATCGCGCAAACATGGCATGCTGATTAGGAATAGTTATTCTGACTGTCTTGCTTGTTGAAGTGTAACAGGGCAGTGATATATACCTGAGCGTGTCGTAGTTAAGAAAGACGTATGTAGTCTATGGCCGGGTGCGTGCGGGAGGAAGCTGTAATCGTTCGGGAGGGGAGGGGGCGTAGTTTACTTTTGACATGACGTCATGAAATTGATAATCACGTTCGCGTAACGGCCGCCAGACTGGACAAGCGGTTGCTCATGCATTGAAACATTACGCCAAGATAGGGCTGCGACGCCCGCTTAATGTGTATGCTCGTGTTTGGGCTGTTGAAGGCGATCAACAGAAAGCAGTTGCGCGAGACCTCATGCCTTAATGAACCGTACAGTCCAATCGAAATCACCCGTGGAAGCTTTGCACGTTCACCAGGCACGTATTCACCAGAAACCAGCTATAGTACCTTCGTGGTAGCGGTGTTAAGAACAGCCCGATTACTCGACATACACTATATGCTCTACAGCGGTGGCCGAATTCGCGAAAGTTTCATTTCGTAAGTTTGCTTTGCTATTGATCAGTGGGCTTCGCTCATGATACGCCCCGCATTGTGATTTATTGAAGCGTTCTCTCGCAAAAGCTTTTAGTGTAAGACAAATTTTTTTTTCTGAATACGGGTTGAGATTATTTGAAAACCATGTAGGCATACATAGCCGCCACAAAATTTCACTCCCGCGTTGCGGCATAGCAACGCTGCACGAGACCGGCTCCCACTAACAGGTCCTTCATATCCTCTTAGCAAGGTAAACAACCTTTGGTGATGTATTACATGCGCGAGCGCACCTACCTAGCTTTGCTCGCTTATGTTAACATCGACGTGTGGACACCGACTTTTTCAAAGGTCACTCACTCTCTTAAAGGCTTTCATGATCCCTAATTTCACGTGGCTTTGGTCGTAGTTGACGTGAGGTATAGCTACACTAAATATGTCAACGTCCGCGGCCTACACATGCTGGCTCATGCTACGCAACGAGCCCTTTGGTGGCGTCATGCGCCGCTTGGACCGAAAGCGTGATAATCTGTTATTTGTTTTACATACAACTTATTTTATATACAGCCTAATGAGTTTGAAAAGCAATAAAGGAGAGGAATGAAGACATGACTTTTGCAGTTAGAATGCGGCAATTGACAGACAATCTGCAAGTGCCTAATCAACTGTGTTGAAAACATCTTGTCAAACTTTTACATTTGGCTGACCAGTGGCAAAATGCACTTACGAAATAAAAGTTTTTGTTAATCCGTTCCCTGTTTATTAACAATCGCAAAACGGGGTACGTTGTGCCGAGAATGAGCCGCATGTGGCTGGGTCTCGGGTCAACAAAGCTACTTTGTCGCAATGTGCTAATTACATTGGTTAGTTAGGTTCCACACGGTTTTGGTCTTCTTTATTATTATTATTATTATTATTATTATTATTATTATTAATATTATTATTATTATTATTATTATTATTATTATTATTATTATTATTATTATTATTATTATTATTATTATTATTATTATTATTATTATTATTATTATTATTATTATTATTATTATTAACGCAACTTGAACGCGGCTCTTTTCACAGCTTTTTGAACATGGCGCGAAAGTACACGAGACAACGCTTGACGGATAGATGACGACTTGAGTGGTGATAGTGATTACTGCAACGTCAAACATTTCTTATTACACTGTGTTATTTTCATATTTAATGTTAACAGCAAATGCACTGCTCATGTTTGGCGCTAGTTCCCGCAGGCAGCCACCCCTTCATAGATGACCTTTCAATGAACGCAGGCTCTGTTTGTCCTTCCCACGTTTTGGTCTAAGTTCCGAGTCCTGCCCGACTCGCGAGATGATGGTTCCGAGGACGACGGTGTCTGCAGTGTTGACCTGTTAATATTCCTGAGAGCGTCGGGGCCTACCTCGAAATTACTGAGTAAACAGGGCGAGCCTCGCGTACGCTCGGAAGTTAGCAAATTATCTGAACTGTTTACCTGCGATATCGATTCGATAGCCCACTCAGAATGCAAGCAGCGGGAATTACCCGGAACCGAGCTGTTTGACTTGCACACAAGCAACGTGGAGGAAAACGAAAATGACAAGCACGCATGCCGAGGCTCGATGCGGATGACTGGGAGCCGGCTCCCTTAGGATAGCACACGACGACACACGAGGTGCATCGCCATAGCTACATAAGTTGGGCTTACTTTGTTGACGTCTCATAGGCGCATAGCGAAGTCTCATAGTCTTATAGGCGTCTCATAGGCGCATAGGCGCATATCGTTAGTTCCTGACCGACATGCTGTTACACTTTCATCAATCTATGCCTTCCTATGACTGCGCGTCAAGACCTGACTTTAGCCCCGCCGCTGTGGTCTAGTGGCTAAGGTACTCGGCTGCTGACCCGCAGGTCGCGGGATCGAATCCCGGCTGCGACGGCTGCATTTCCGATGGAGGCGGAAATGTTGTAGGCCCGTGTGATCAGATTTGGGTGCACGTTAAAGAACCCCAGGTGGTCTAAATTTCCGGAGCCCTCCACTACGGCGTCTCTCATAATCATACTGTGGTTTTGGGACGTTAAACCCCACATATCAATCAGTCTCGAGAAAAGACTCTAAAAATAGGGGAGCGTAAAAAATTGGAAAAAAGTGGGGCGCAAATATACATAGGTGTACCACTGGTACTATAGCGACGGCAAGAAACACGAACAGCGGAAAAGTTGCCTAACGGCACAGTCCGAAGTCGGGCACATCTTGACTGTTGCTGGACGAACCTATGCTTTCAGTCGGCGTCACCGTATAGAATCTGTCGTGGTTCAACGTAGCGCTGTCGTGAATCTGGGGTTCAACGTCCCGGGTTTCATTTCCGGCCTATAACTTAGCACCTCTATGAATGCGTAATGTAAAAAAGAACATGTTTTTGCAGTTTGATTTGTTTTCACGTTAAGAAACGCTCATATGCCACATGGTGGCTGGCAATGGGATGAAATGTTGTTTTAGTATTCAACTAAGATTACTCTTTTAGTATTCAGCGCATACTAATCCAGTTGGAGTGGACATATAGAATTGATTTTCTGTCACCCAGCAATCCGAACTTATATAGGTGCTAATGTAAAATAATTTCACGTTACTAAACCAAGCAGATACCTCGAAATCTAAGCTTTCACTAAGGGCGTAAGAAAGGCACAAAATTATGCATCTAGCTTCACGACTTGACACCGACTCCGTCATACGTGGGATACATTTGGAGAACGGCATTTGTTTGAATTCTTTTAACGGGTAATAGTCCAATTTTATTTTCCGAGAGAATGTTCTATAAACAGGCCTTCGTCGAAATGTATCCGCTAGTGTAATCTCATTCAGAGCGCGTTTACTTGTGTACGTTTGAAAATGAGGACATAGAAACATTGGAGTGTATTACGGGAACAATAGTTAGAAAAAGCGTAATGCCGTGTGGTGGTGACGCGTTTTTTCGCTTGTCCGCAGAGGTGGTACAGTCGTCACGATTCTTAGCAATTGATCTAAATGGCACTGGTTTGCATTTTGAAAGATAGGAAATGCTAGCGACCGTGTACTGTGTGTGCGATGTTCGTGCACGTGAAAAAAAAAACACCTGCTGATGGAAATTTCCGGCCTCCTTCACTATACGGCGTGGCTCATCGCCTTTGCGTGTAAAACCGTCGAAATTATGTCTCCTTCTTCCCGCATTTGAGGCGAAAGCTGCAGCGTGCAAGATTTTTCCCTATCGGTCTTTGAATACCCGTTCAACACTCTGTATACATTTCTTTAACCGGAAAAGTTCGACTTCGGCAGACTAAATACTGCTCGAGTTGCACAGGCTTTGCTTAAACCGCTGTCATCGCGAGCCTATTTTTATGTCCGCTATCAAACGGAAATGTCTCCCAGTCATCGTCGAATCACCCTCATATACGCCAACATAACGCACTTCGTACCTCGAAGTTTTCTCGTTTCATCGCTCCAGCAGTGGCGACCGCCTGCCGCACCTTCCTCTCTCTACTGCCCTAGTCAAGTAATTGTTATCATCTCCAGAGCAGATCCCGCATCCGATTAGCAAGTTAAGCGCATGCAGTTTCTAACCACTTCTCTGCTAAGTGTTTCTTCGTCACTTTTACCAGAAGCCTCCATTGCCTCTTGGTGAACCGGGTATTTCCTACAAGCAGTCCATCTACTCTTTGATCTCGAGTTGCGACTGCGTATATTTCGCGCCACTGTCAAACTAAGCTGCCAGCACGTATGATTTCCCGGCACAATCGGTTGTGCTTCCAATCTCGCCGCACATTCCGCGGCTCTCACTGACCATCACTGGCCACCTTGCGTGGCTTGCTTACGTCCGCTTCTTTTCCCTCGATGTAGACTTGCTTATCAACTGCCCTTGTTCCCTCTGTGAACACGCGACACTGTCTCTTCAATTCACGCCTGCCATTTTTTCGTTCTAACGTGCGCTTCGTGATCCTCAATTTTCAAAGTTGTCTTGCTGATTGCGTGGCTCGGTCTATTCTGTGACGCATCAAATAAGCTTTCGGCATCAGCTGAGCACAGAGCGAACCTAATAGTTGGGCGGTTGTTCCATATCCACATACCATGCAGTACAATTGATTGATATGTGGGGTTTAACGTCCCAAAACCACCACACGATTATGAGAGATGCCGTAGTGGAGGGCTCCGGAAATTTCGACCACCTGGGGTTCTTTAACGTGCAGCCAAATCTGAGCACACAGGCCTACAACATTTCCGCCTCAATCGGAAATGCCGCCGCCGCAGCCGGGATTCGATCCAGCGACCTGCGAGTGAGCAGCCGAGTACCTTAGGCACTAGACCACCGTGGCGGGGTACCATGCAATTCGAAAAGAGCTTGCAAGAACTTCTATGGCCTAGTTGGTGGTTAGTTCTTGACATTTTGACCGCACACACACACACACACACACACACACACACACACACACACACACGCACACACACACACACGCACGCACGCACACGCACACGCACGCACGCACACGCACACGCACACACAAAGTTCTCTATACCCATCCTGTCGTTCCTTTTTGTATTTGTCTTTTCTTTGTGGTCAATATGTCAAGCACAAATAGGGTTGCATGCAGTGGCAGGTTACTACTAATCCGGCAGTCACAGGTGTAAGAAAGGACACAAGGAAATACAGGTTGCCAACTCTATTTCCCCGTTGCCATTGGGGCGTCAGCGTTCATCGCGTTGTTAATTTACCTCTGATGAGACAGGTAGCCCTTTCATAGTTGGGAGTAAGCGCAGGCTCTCTTTAATTAGCACGTGCACCTGTTCCGATGGGTATACTGACGCACAAATTTCTCGCTCGCAATTGGACAGGTGTCAACCTTTACAAAGTCGAACTTGTCCCCCGTGGGCAGCTATACAACATTCTCTTCGTAGTTTATTCTTGTACTCGGCGGGCGCACTAATTAGGTCACCGGATCATTCCCTACAGCCATACGGCTCTATAGTTGCTTCCAGACGCATTGTCGGGAACTTTTGCGTGGGTCTTCCGCCCGGCATTTCGTATAACCGTGGGGATTAAATGCGCACCACATCCACATCGTTTCGTGTGTGCTGCAATTCCCCCAGTGCCGAGTTGTATATGCGTCTATCCAAGCTTTTTTTTTTTTTCTGCGTGATTACGGGATCGTGTTACGAAGACTGGGGCCCTATTTTACGTCACCGTCTGACAGCCGGGTGTAATTTAGCACGGTGCCCACCAAGCTAGCCGGGGCCGCTTTATATTGAACTCTTAATCAGTTCCTGGCGAAAGTTTGGCTATATCTAGAAAACTGAACGAGAAATGTCCGGTTTTCTGGCTGTATCCAGAACTATATGCGGGAACTGAGTAAGAGTCTCACTATATATGGGAGGATTGCGTACGCAACCGGTGCCTAAGCACGGTTAAGATTAAGGATGATTGTGTCGATTGTACGAATTTCGCGCCCTTCTCCAAATGCGGCAGGGTTAGGAAGTTAAACTTTCATCCCGGTGTTATTTCGCGTTCGCGTTTGTGACGTGCCCTTCAACAGCGCTTTGCTTTTGCAACGCTTCATATGTTCTGGGACCTCGTTTGTGGGCGTGCCGCACGGAGTAAGATGGAGTGCCGTCTCTCTTTCATAAACGGTGCTTGGGAGAAACTGAACCTTCTTAAACCGTCAAAAAAAGACTAGGCAAGCCAAATGGCCTTAACATTGCAGTTTAAAACATGGGATTTAGAACGCCAAATCACATTTGTTAGTATTATTGACGTGAGTGCAAGGCTGACGTTGCAAACTCAATATACAGATGCCAGACTGGAAAAAAATACTGGTGATAGTGTTAGAGACGCCCCCGACACGCTAACGGCTGTTAGTACTTCTGATCCAATCACCCCATAACAATGGTTTCGATTTTGGCAGCCTCGACACCTTAAGCCATTCACACTAAGGTTTTAAGCGTACTCGGAATTCATGCACGCAGGCGTTGTGCTTACGTTGACGTCGCCTTCAAAAATCGGGGATAACTTAGTTCGACTAATGCCAGGGTGCTTCTGATGCAGGCGTTACGTCGCTTTTCATGTTATCTTCGAAGACAACGTGTCGACAGGGCAGAGGAACTTATGAACTAGAAGAAAAGAAAGTGGTAAAAATTTACCCGTCGTGATACGCGTAAAGTGAGCAGCGCTTTACAAATGCTGACAATTTGAAACGACGAGTGCTTATAACGTTCGAACGAAACATTGATCTTTGAGTTGAACTTTAGCAACACTGAAAGCAGTGAGGTTAACGTAGAATTGCGTAACCACATTCGAAAATCCCGACTTGACATCGAGCGAAGTCGTGAGAATAATTTACGAAAGAGAGAGGAAGGGAACAATGGGTCAGCTATACCAGGAGGTTAACTAAATACATGCTCTGTTGGATACTCTTCAGTTGAGCTCCGGAAAAGGGGGAGTATAATAAGAGAGCGAGTGCTTCTAGCAAATGATGGTGACACTCGGGCGAAACATGACCTCATCTTGGATCGTGATGCCTTCCTGTATAGGATATAGGGCTGGGTACCAAGGCCGTTAGCTCATTCAATCACTGGGCCACGCTAATACAGCAGACAAATTCCAGCTATAGTGCTATGCCCCTGCCCTCTTTATTCGGAGTTCCGCGAGTTGTGAGTCTATCGTATAGGGCTCCAGTTCCAAAGATGCATCTCCTCTAATCAACGCCACCGCCAACGCCTGCACGTCGCGTACAATAAATTGAGGGCGCGACGATCAATTGTCCTCCAGCGTGCTCCTAAGCTTGCCTGTGTGTCGCACGCGCTCTCATGTCTCCTTTGCCTCCGCGGGGCGCAGCTTCGCTGACACGAACTCGATCCGTTCGTCGCCTCTGTTTGCGCTCCCAAGGGCCCGCGGGCTGGCCCGATTTAGATGCGTGGAACTGTGCTACGAGTTCTGCTGCCGTGCACGTCCACTCCTCCCCCTCCACATCTACTTTTCTCGTATGACGCCAAGAGAGAATGCACTCGCCATGCCAACCAGGCGAACCTCGGACTATATAGGATGCTCCAGCTGGTACCATTCAACGCACCACTCGTGCTGGGCGCCCAACCAATTACCATACTCGTTTCGTGTTCAAAGACCCTCGCTCTTCATTTCCCGACCACGTGTCTTCTTCCTCTCTCCCTCACCTAGCCCACGACCAAGTCACATTCTCTTCTTTCATGCACCGTTGGCTCCAAACGATGACACAAGTCTGCGGCAGGGACCCGCTTTAGTGAAAGGACTTCACTGCGTCTCAGCTACATAGAGCTTGTCCTCGTTTTGTCAAATTGTCACTGTTTTTCTTGGTAATGCACTTGTACACGGGCTTTACACGACCACCCGATGGGTCGGCATTGTGCGCTGTAGTCTTGCTTTGAAAGTGCGGCTTCCGTGGTTTCAGTGAAAAGCGTTTGTACGTGTGTCTGTGCCCCGTCACGGCAAGACCCATACAACCTGAATCTCATTTCTCTAGATCGACCAATCAGCTGCTTTAACCACTGCCCCCTCCCCCCCCCCTTTTCTTTGGCAAAAGATGCCGGCACCGAGGCCGTAATGACACCATAGTCATACTGCCCGTTGGGTCATTGTGCTGTAAGTCAAAAGTATGAACGGACGCTTGTAGCTACCGCGAGGTGACAGCTGTGGACGGCGCCAGCGTCCGTAGCCAAGCGCTTGGCTGCTTTAAGACAAATGTCGCATCAGCTGTGTCGCATCAGTGTCGTGAAAAGTGGAAATATGGTGCATTCGTGGATATCTAGAAAAGGCACGTCTTGAGCATTGCTGTAGTGTAACTAGTGCAAAAAATAAAGAGAAATAAATTTATAAGATAAGTAATTAAACAAGGCAAGAAAGAAAGAAAAAGGAAATAAAGGAAGAAATAAATAGAAGAAAGGAAGAAAGAATGAAAAGAAAGAAAGAAAGAAAGAAAGAAACAAAGAAAGAAAGAAACTTACGAAGAGTCACCTATGCAGTGAGATAATAAATGATAAACTGCGAGAACAGAGAGATAGGGAGAAAAAGCGAGCATGAGAAGTGCACGCGCACAGGACACGCAAAAAAAAGAAGAAACTATGCCCGCTAACTGGAACCGATGAGCCTGTTTGCTGATCCATTGCAAAATCCGGCTGAACAACCGTGAATTACCGGATATATGGTGGCATACGCAGTGTAGGTGACTATCCACACGACGCGATTTTTATTAAAGCACGTATTGTCTCGAGTAACACCTCCAGGTGAACCACGGATGCCCGGAAGATCTGACGCGAAATGGCGTGAGTTTTTAAGTGCTCTGTAACAGCGTGCTTTCTGCCTCAAGTGCGCCTTGCAACCGGCCCGAGTAAGAGCGGTCGATCTGTGCAACGACGTCTTTGTAAGCATGCTGCATTTGCTTACGCGCGAGGGTGTCTGACGTGCACCGTATACGTCTACAAGGTGAGCGACTCGTCTTCGAAATGTTTACGGCCTAAGAGACTGAGCACCGTGAACAGGGGGTGCACTGGACGTGTGCTACGTGCGTCACTCGTTGATGTAGTTTACGTACGGGCGTCTTACTTGTCTTACGCCCAGCGCGCGTAGGGATAGGTTGTCTCGTTCGGTAATGGTATTGGCAAAGCGTTTCTGTGTGCGCTGCGAGACTGCTTAGTGAGCGCGTTGTTGTACCGGAGACAAAGCTATAAGTTGTTCGTATAGCATTGCTTGTTCGAGATTGTTCAAGGCCGGCACTATGATACTGGTTGGCGCCGGTTAGGAAGAGAACGGAGGGGGCTAACTTAGCCGCTTTTGGTTCCGGCTTCCTATAGCAATTGATCGGATAAATTATAGCCATTGTCGTGCGCCTGCGCCTCAGAAAGTTCGGTCTGTGAGGCGTTGTGGAGCACGACCTTTTCGGAGGCTATAGGAAGCTGGGTCGTAAATGTAAGACGTGAAGAGAAAGGAACCTTGCGCATCCGAATGTTAAGTCCCAACGGTTTACGACGATGTAGACCATCTCTACTGCCTCATGAGTGTGCCTTCTATTTTTTTTTGTTCTCGAGAAGGAGAGTGAGTAAGCCATAGTACAGAATCAAATGATGCGTACTTTGTTGTTTGTTTTGCTCAGAATAGAGGTTTTCTGGCACCTTCTTTTTCAGGCCTTCCTTGTCAGGCCGAACCCTGCATTTCCGTATCGGAATAGCCTTGAATTCTAATTTGGGGAGAGTTGTTCTCGCGTTGTGTACATGTGTAAAACAACGCACTGAAATCATCATGCATGTGCTGCCAACGTGTACATTGTAGGAGAGCGGGCATGGAAGCGCGCCTCGGTCAACTTGTGCAAATTGTTATCAAACTGGCATCTTCTGGCATGTTTGGGTCGCTTACGTGGGCACTGCACGCTGAATGCTCGACGATGTCGCGATGTTTAGCAGTCTGGTAAGGTGTAGGCCTGAGAAAGAAAGAAAGAAAGAAAGAAAGAAAGAAAGAAAGAAAGAACGAAAGAAAGAAAGAAAGAAAGAAAGAAAGAAAGAAAGAAAGGTGGCAAGGAAGAAAGGTGGAAAAGAATGAAGGTGGAAAGAAAAGAAGGTGGAAAGGAAGGAAGGGGCATGGAAAGAAAGGAAGGAAGGGGCATGGAAAGAAAGGAAGGTGGAAAGAAAGGAAGGTGGAAATTTGGAAAGGCGGAAAGTTGGAAAGGTGGAAAGTTGGAAAGGTGGAAAGTTAGAAAGTTAGAAAGTACATCCCTTCACTCATATTTATGCGTCTTCTGGCGAGTGTTCTTGGTTTAAAAATGGCATTGACAGCCGGACACATTTTCATGTGCCATAATGGAGGGAGGTTGGAACGCCTCCACATGGCAAGGCACTCAACCCCATTTAGGCTTCTTAAAAAATTACTGAGGATCGACCATTCTGCTCAGTCACACTGAGAACACTTAGAAATCACGGAAACAGAAAAAGAAGAAATTTAAAAAGTCAGCTTCTAACGGCGATAACAAAAAAGTTTCCTTAGATGTTTTCGAGAGAGGAGAGCGGGAAAAAAAATAGAAAAGGTCTGATTCGACACTGAACATGCCTCCTATGCGTATGTGTTTTTTGTATAAAAAAAGAAAAAGGCACTTCCAACTTGATAAATAGTAAATTGGCTTCTTTGAGGGAGGAGAAAGCATGGGTAGTCACTTTTCTCTTTTGTCAACTGTTAGTCCGTGATCGATGAACTCATCTGATTTGCGTAGTCTGGTGCTTGAGCGTGCGCCTTTCCCGATTTAGTTTCTGCCGAAGCGTGTCACCCCGCTCAGGTGATGAGACACGGCTAACTCCCTTCGCGGGCACGACGAAGTCGCCTCTTTTTCTCTTTCCTTCTTTGGTGTCTCGACTTTGATACGAGTAAGTCTGAAAAGGTCAAAGGGGCGGCACGTAATTGGCAATTTAGAAAGTCGAGAACCGCTGTGCAGTCGGCGCGATCAGTTCTAGGGGATGGTTCTACTTTGCCGTTAGTAGACGAAAAGAAAACGGCGAAAGAGAGCTATTGAACTATAAGTACTTTAGACGTTCTTTTCCTGCATGTGGTGAAAGGAAAAGGGTGAGGAACTGGGCATTTACGGGCTCTGACAAACGTCGGCATTCACTGGGGCGCTTTATTTCGAATACGTATACTCTAAACATCTCCAGCGCAAAGTGATGGATATTGCCAAGAAAGCAGCCTACTTTCGCCCTGCTGGTTGCAGATAGCTATAGTGCTTTACCCGCGACCTGATTAAGAGTGACAGAAGGAGGACGTCATTCACTTGATCCACCGACATTTGAACATACTTCGTTGATAACGAACTTTCCGATTTCCATGTTCAGAAAGGCAGCCTACCCTAAAGCGACACGTCTTCGAATAAAATAATCATGCCTGTCGTAATGGCCAAACTGCTTTAGAGTTCCGGGGTTATATTCACATAACTTTGTTTCCTTAATGTACCTTAAGACTGAGCTTCCTTGAAGATATGTCCATCTTCTGGACTGCCTTAAATTTGGTCTAAGATCTCTTGCATCGTAAGTGGTCGTCGTCGTCGTCGTCGTCGTCGTCGTCGTCGTCGTCATCGTTATTGTTGTTGTTGTTGTTGTTGTTGTTGTTGTTGTTGTTGTTGTTGTTGTTGTTGTTGTTGTTGTTGTTGTTGTTGTTGTTGTTGTTGTTGTTGTTGTTGTTGTTGTTGTTGTTGTTGTTGTTGTTGTTGTTGTTGTTGGCGGCAATGAAGGCCAACCAAAGGGCGAAGTGCTACATCATGATTGGACATATACGTCGACGCCATTCTGTGTTAAACCCGCCACGGTGATCTCTAGTGGTTACGGGATGCCGGACTGCTACCCAGAAGGTCGCGGCTTCAAACACCGGCCGCGGCGGCAGTATTTCGATAGAGGTGAAATATTGGACGCCCGTGTGCTTACCTTTAGGTGCATGGTAAAGGACACCAGATAGTCGTAATTTCCGGGGCCCTCCGGAACGGTGTGCTCTACAATCATGCCGTGACATTCGCATATTGACGATGGATAAATACAACGGCGTTCGCGGAGGGATATTTTAGTACAGGTCTACAGGTCACGGTGTAAGATACAGAAACAAATTGTTTGCGTCTTCCACCGTGGTACAGGTTGAAGCAATTCAAGCTAGTTAAGGTTGTGCCGATGGCCAACGTTAAATTAACGTGGTTTCGCAATGACATCTTCGTTTCGAGACGCCAAACTTCTGATTCTTTTTTTTTATTTGAATCACACAACGCACTTACTCAAATCAGCATTGATTGAAATCAGCACATTGTCCTAGTTGCTGACTCTCTAGTGGGACCCACAGCTACAGTTCAGTGTGCAAGTCATGGCCTTTGTTAACGCAGCCTTTTTGGTGTGAATTACGGAATGATAAAGTCAAGTGCTAATCAAAGGTTACACACTTCCTGACGGTTCAATTGACTTGCACACTTTTCGGACCTCTCGCGTTAAGCGTAACGATGAAGAAGTAAACTTATTAACTGACGCACCATACGTTGCAACAGCAGCCTTCAGTAAGTTGTATTCCTTGATCGTGAGCAATGAATATGAGCTAATTTGGCGCTTCTTTTAATTACGCAAAAACAATCTACAGCTACTCCCAAGCAAACATCTGAAGGTCAACGCTGTTCTTTTTTTTTTGCCTTCTTGCTCTCTTGCCCTCTGGCTTTCTCTTGCATTCTATTTTTCTTTCTTTCTTTTTTTAATAATTTCTTATGTTTTCCTTTTTTCACTTTCCTTCTTTCTTCCTCCTTTTCCTTCCTTCTTTCCTGCTTGCTTTTCTTTATTTTTTCTTGCTTTCTTATTTTCTTAGGCACTTTTGGAGCTGCCCCAATCTTCTCAACGGATCAACGTTTTTTCATGCTGCTCATGTTCCTGCTTATTTGATAGTATGAAGCTCAGCCTTACCGGACTTTTTTCAAGTTCAACGAGCTCGGTACCACATAACAGGGTTTCTTAAACAAGAAAGAATGGCGCTGAAATGGCGCTGTCCTTTGGTCTATGAACTAGAAGGGAAAAAAACAAGGAGGCGCGTCAGTAGAAACGAATTAACAACCCAAGGTTTTTTATTTCTTTTTTTTTCTTCCTCATCTGGGAGCTAACTTTGTAACCGACAAGTGTGTGGTGTGGCAAAAATATACAAGAGTTTCCGGAGGCCGAGAGCTTAGTCGTGATAGAATTCACGTTATTTTTCCTTCCTGAACAGTGAAAAGTGAAATATAACAAAAAATTCCTAATGCATATGGAACCTTTTTTTAACACCTGCTACATGTACTTTTTTTGCTGTGATGCCACTGAAAACTTCAAAGTGCAAAACTGCATTTCCTTGGTCGTTTCCATTACTGCATTGTCGTCGGGCCCCTCTTTTAAAAAAGGTAGTCTTTCTTGGGGACTCTCAACGCCGAACTTTTGGTCTGTCTGTCGTTCTGCCTCTCTGTGTCTCTGTCTGTAGGTTTGTCTGTTTGTCTGTAGTAACGATCTGTTTTATGGCACTAAAGTGACCGAACAGTATCTCAGACGGCCAACCCCATCCATTGCTCAAGTTTCAGAGTTAATACTTGTGTGATTGTGGATTAAAAATCAATTATTGTGCATATCTGAGGCACCATAACAACATGGCAATGTTTTGTATGTGTGCCTTCACACTAGAGAAGGCACTCACAAGTAATTCTAAAGACCGTAGCGTTTATCACGCTGCGCTGACAGTGCAACGCGATGTCAGAAAGGCAAGTGTTTCCAACGCTTTTCTAAGCTGACACGGTGGTGCCACCTCCCCGTCGCTTTGCGTTGTACTCCTTACCGCCTCCGCGACAGGCACGCATCGTTCTCCGCGGGTGCGCACTCCTTTCTTCGTTTTCGAAGATAACTGCCAGATGTCGCTCGTGTCTAACGTGCCTCGATGCACTCGTTAGCCTTCGCTGCATTGATCGAGACTCTCTAACGAAGTGCTTTCAGAATGAAATTAACCAATTTTCTCGCGCAGAAAATCAAACAAACGTTTTGTTCACTCTCTCCACACGCAAGACTATTGTCTTTCGACGACATTTCCAGTGAAACATGCAGATACGGAGCCAATTTTTTTTATCACTATCGCCCCAACAAACAAAAAAAGAAAATTGCGCAGGGTTCCAACTTCAAACTGGTTAGGCAGCTTTTCTCAACTCCTTGTAATATCTTATCGCAAGAAAACAAACACTGCCTTATAGCTAGTGACAGTTAATCGCGGTCGCTGATTAAAGCAGCGTGAGCTGCTTATTTATGTAGGTTAACCCCTCCGCATCGTACCTGCGTAAACATTTATGTTTGTCCATCTTCGTTCTAGCGCCGTCGGGGAGCTGTTGATTGTCGGAACAAAGGTGGTAAACCGTACGCTTTTCTGAGGAGAGCATGCACTAACAACCTACAGCTCTTTTAATTGTGATCTGTGTGCGCTTTATCTTTCATGAGTCTGCATGGTATTAGGCGGGTGATTGATTGATTGGCTGACTGATCGATTGATTGATCGATCGATCAATCGATCTGTCGATTGACTGATATGTGGCGTTTAATGTCCCAAAACAGCCATGTGATGGCTCCGGAAATTTTGACTACCTGGGGTACTTTAACGTTCACCCAAATCTGAGCACATGGGTCTACAGCATTTTCACCTCCATGGAAAATGCAGCTGACGATGTCGGGCTTCGATGCCGTGACCTGCGGGTCAGTAGCCCAGTACTTTAGCCACTAGGCAACCACGGCGGAGCAATTAAGTGGGTGAGTCAGTGCGTGTAAATGTTTCTCTAACAGCGCTTTTTTAGATGTTTTGAGAGCGTCTATAGAGGAAAGTAGGCAAAAAATAAAACATGAGCACAGGCCTTAAGGTTTCGAGGTATACAGCGTATTTTTCGCACGATATATCGCACAGCTCATGCTGTCTAATGAGTTGCATTGTTTTTCTTTCTTTCTTTGTTGTTGTTGTTATTATTGTTGTTACAGCAGCGCTATGAGCAACTAATTAGGTGCCTTTTCCACTAAACACGCACTTCCAAAATTCAGGGTTTTGCAGTGTCTATGTCTATGCAGCAATAGTGACTGTTCAAAAAGGTGTTCTGGATTGAAACAAGTGTTCAGGAGCAGGCATGCCCTAACTGCAGCTTTCTTGTTCTTATTAACCGATGTGCTTAATGGTTGGACGCTTCAGGAACCTTAGCTATTGCGGACAAAGTTATATAAAGCTGATTGAGAAATGAAAAAAAAATTCCACAAGCAAACAAAAATTTGGCAGGTCCCACGTACTTGGAAATCGACGTTATGCGAAGCATGCGGAGGGTAGGTGACCGCGTTGCAATTTTTTTATTGAGTGACACGTCATGAAAAGACGCTAAATATATGAACAAATTTTCTACGCACAGACATATGTTGAAGAGTCACAGATGCTTACATAACAATTCGCTTGCATTTACGCAACGATGCAAACTGGAACATGCGTATTAGCTACACCGGAAGCTGGTATGAAGCGCTGATGCTGGCGAGGATGCTGGCACTAGACGCTGCAATATAAATGAACTTCAGTGCATCTCAACTGAACATAGTTGACGTTAACCCGACGTGACGGCTGTATCAAATGAGTACATATGTCGTGTTTATATAATTGAGTAGGCAGCACTGCAACCACTATCGACGTTTCTTGAAGATTAACGTCTATGTGAAAAGTAGTTCCAAAACTTGGCGTAGCTCTGTGGTAAAATGCTACATTGCCACGCATGCAGAATGCTTGGGTTCGATTCTCGCTGGGACCCTGACATTTATTCTTTGCATTCCTCGTGTCGACGCTACCGATGTCGGGTATTTCTTGACGATCGCGCGTGAAAATTGCCCTTGTGTGTTCTCGTCGTTCCTGGGTAGATTCTAAGTGTAAATCACCTTTGGCACATACCCGCATACCAGCGGCACACACCCACCCGTGGGTATGTGCCACTGTATGGCGGAAAGTGTTTGCCGACCTACGCGACAGGATTGTGACATTATTCATGTCTTAACCAGCGCGTCGTATTCGTCAAACCATCTTACCCTCCCATGCTAATTTTCGTTCACACCAAGTTAAGGGGGTGACCAGGCAAGCATCCCAACGTAATCGGATAGATAGATAGATAGATAGATAGATAGATAGATAGATAGATAGATAGATAGATAGATAGATAGATAGATAGATAGATAGATAGATAGATAGATAGATAGATAAATAGATAGATAGATAGATAGATAGATAGATAGATAGATAGATAGATAGATAGATAGATAGATAGATAGATAGATAGATAGATAGATAGATAGATAGATAGATAGATAGATAGATAGATAGATAGATAGATAGATAGATAGATAGATAGATAGATAGATAGATAGATAGATAGATAGATAGATAGATAGATAGATAGATAGATAGATAGATAGATAGATAGATAGATAGATAGATAGATAGATAGATAGATAGATACGCTCAAAGTCACCGAAGTTCGTTGAGAAATGCTTCGCATTTAAAAACATGTAATATGAATAAAAAGGCAGCTTCGCGCTTTGGGAAGAGCGAAGTTTCACTTGATAGTTGCGGACTGCTCATTAAGAGCAGGGTCGCTCAAGCGAGTTGATTCATGCTAAGTTACGCGCAGCTTGGCTTAGCGCAAGACAAGAGACAGATGCGAGGTCATTAAGAGGTTCCGGGTTTCTCCCAAGGGTCCTCAGCTCCCGTTGGCCAAGCTTGTGGATTTTCAAGTTTCCTGCCGGTGAGCAAATATTCGTGTGCTCCGTAATTGTCTGCTACTGAAATCTTGTGTTGCAAAATTATTTTGCTGATGTTAATTTTTTAAACGCCCCCAGATTCTTTTTCTCAACCTCATCCGCGCCGAATCACTTGCGTCAGGCATTTCCGCTTAGTTTAAATTAATTTTATTTTCCTTAACGTCATGGTGTATCTATACGTCGATATTTCAATGTACTTTTAGGAAACCTTTAAACCTCTAGTCCGGCCTGATGACCGGCCTCGCTCTTTTCAGCAGACACAGGCGGGCTCTGCTTTCAATTATGCTGTTCTCTATCTCTCTCCTTCATTCACCGTATATTATATGCGAACCCTTTAGAGCGTGCAAACGCTCTAAAGGGTTCGCACGCTCTAAAATTTTATTGGATGCGATTTATGCCGGGTGCTTCTGTACCTTGTCCTGCTGTACCAAAATATTTAATATCCTAAAATTGTTTCATTTTTCCGGCCATTCTTATGGTACATGCCTCCTTACAAGTACACGATTTGGATTTGCTCGACTATGCATAAACAAATCATAGGTAACTATGGATGAGGACAGAAGGGCTTAATATTAAAAACCTTTATGGAACTCTGTCCCCATTAACAGTACGCCTATAGCTGATTCTA
The DNA here is from genome assembly GCF_043290135.1 of Rhipicephalus microplus. NCBI lineage: Eukaryota > Metazoa > Arthropoda > Arachnida > Ixodida > Ixodidae > Rhipicephalus > Rhipicephalus microplus. The sequence goes on along the minus strand of NC_134702.1, from coordinate 48,507,211 downwards.
GACCAAGGCGTAAACTAAACCCGCCGCTCTATAGCATATCGCTTCCAATTACCTGAAACAATTATAAAGCAGCGCCCGGCGCCCACGTGTTTACAAGTTCGAAGATGCGATCCAATATTCATTAATCTGTTCTGCACCGTTTCGAGTAATTCGTGGAGAAAACTTAAACGGACTGCCCTCGCTGTTCCGCGCGGTCGAACTATTTGTCATCTAGAAAGAACGATGTGGGCGAATCGGCGATGTCGTCCGAATTGAGCAGGCAGGAACACATTGTTGAGGCTGAACGTTATGTTTGTGTGTGTTTCTTTGCGTACCCTAGCGTGTTGTAATTTCGTTCACTAGAAATCAGGAACTTTCAAGAACTACAAAGCAGTAATAAGTGTTACGGGCGTGACTCGGAACCGCTATAGTGACTGCATACTTTAAAGGAGCCCTGCAACGTTTTTTAACGTTATCATTAAATGCCATCATTAAAGAAGTTTATGGCCTCCCAAATCTCTTGCTGGATTTTTTTTAATCTGTAAAGTTGTAGTAGAATTACAGGGCTTTGTCGCATGCTTTAGGCGCTCTCTCCACTCTCGCACCAGAGAGCTCGCTACAGCTACGCAGGGGGAGGGGGGAGGGGAGGGTAGTTGTAGGGTGGATGAAAGAGGGACAAGAAGTTGAGTTCCTCCGTCAACGACCCTCATGACTTCGAGCCTTTTGCTTTCTCTGTTTTTCTTCGAACCCGCTATGACGTTTGGTCTGATCGCGAGGGAGCGCGCAGGCGTGTCGCGGCACCTCGTGGCGGTCTTGGTAACTCTGCGGCTCACGATGCCAAGATCAGCCATTGGTCGTGGACTGTGTTTACGACTTGGTCAATTGGGTCTATGACATCATTTGTCCAGAGATGAAGATGTCTTTTTTCCTAAAGGGCACACGGAAACGAGAAGGAGCTTGCTACGTATTCTCATGGCTTTCCTGCTAGGCCGTGTGCTGTGTGACGTTTGGTGACGAACCGCTCTTATTCAGGGGATACCAATACGAGGCAAATGACGGTCATTTAGGCCCGGCTAACGCCGCCTGTTGCAACACCACCACCACAGAGTGATGTCTAGCTGACTTTGAGGAATAATTGTTAGTCCCAAGCCACGTGTTGCACCATAATATATTTGACTCAGATGTTCTCAGGAGCCTCGACTATCGATCGGCAGAGTTTTCTGACCATTCTGAAAAAGTGTTGCAGAGCCCCTAGAAAGCTAAGTTGTTTTCACCCGTTCGTATTTTTCGCGTGGCCATCGTGCGTGAACGAAGAAACAAACGATTGGCCCAGCGAAGTAACATACATACATACATACATACATACATACATACATACATACATACATACATACATACATACATACATACATACATACATACATACATACATACATACATACATACATACATACATACACACATACATACATATGGACGCGCATGTTCGCACACGCCTACCTGTAGTCGGCAATTTTACAGCGTTCCTCACTCGTTACTCTCTCATCTAATGCACCAAACTCATGCAATATGCAATTTAACGACACGTCCATAAAAAAATCTGCTTGCTTCGCTGCAAATGTAGTCTAAAGACGACAGTCTTCTGGCGACCTTCTTTTGTGCATAGCGGCGCATTTTCAGCGCAACGTAAGAAGCCCTAGGGCCTTTCAAATTACGTATCTATGTATTTTCTAGTAAAAAAAACACCACTTAATACTTTCATATCTATGTTGCACCTCAGGTATGCGTAATATTCGCTTATTGATCGACAATGTTCACAAGTGTGAACGAATCCACCAGCTCAACATGGCTGGGCGTTCACCAAGTGCTTGAACTTTGGCCGGGTGGCTGAATTGTGCGAGAGAGAGACCAACAGTAAGACCAATATTTCCGCGTTCATGTCTCCCAAGAGAGACTATCGTCTTCAATATCTGCTGATCATGCGCCCGCGTACAAGGCGAAATTAGTGGCGCAAGCCATATCGTGAGTGCCGATGACCTCCCCGCCCGAGTGGCCAGGCGGACGTCTCACGTATACGTGACTAGCAACACCTCGTGGCTCGTACGGCTGGCACAGCAAAACAACCAGCAACCGCCGCCCATGGCGCAAAGCTTGAGCGACGATGCACGCAATTGCTTTTCCTTGCCTGCGTGCATCAACAGCGGCTTCCCTTACAGTACGCAGCGCAGATATATTCTGCGTAATTATAACTGCTCTTTTACGAAGGCTACCGTTGCTGGGTCCTTTTGTACCCTCAATCTGCAACGGGGCATGCTGACGCCCGGTAATTATTCATGACTTGGGTAAACTACCGAAGCCACTCGCATGCTGCCAGTAGCGCAGCGTGGTGTTGGCTAAGTTGTCGCAAGAAACGGCTTATTCTGACAGATGAATGTTGTCTGTAGACCAATGATTGTATACATTAATATCGACGGATTTGGCCAATGTTTCCCAATATTGGGCTCAATAAAGTGACAGACGGACTTTCAATTCCGGATGTGGTGGTGCATTTGTATGGAGGCGATCATTTGTATGAAGGCCCAAACGCTTTGCGATATCAGTGCACGAAATGGAAAACCAAACGACTAAAATTTTCAGAATCTGCCATTGCGGTGTGCCCAATGATCATATCTTGGTTTCGATACGTGGAACACAAAAACTATTTTATTATAATTGTTGAAATATTGCATAATTATGGCAATGTTGCCTGTTAGATGCTGCTATGACAACCATATTGCCGTAATTTCATCTCGAATTAAGGATGAACTGTTCTACCATTCTCCTTTCTATTTTTCCGCGTTCGTACGTTCTCTTAAAGAAACCCAGAAAAACTTTTTCAAGTAACCATGGAATGAATTCACTGAAAGAGTTAATTGCCTTACAAATTCAACTCCGCAAGAATTTTAAGAATTCGTCCAGTGCGAGTGAAGTTACAAAGATTTGTCGCATGCTGCAATTGCATTCTCTTTTCTCTCATCCCGACGAAAGCGCTGGTAGCTAAGCAGGAAAAGATGGCAGGGGCAAATAAACTACGTCACCTGCGCCTCGTGACCTTGAGCACTTTTTTTCGTTTCTTTTTTCGAATGAGCGGCTTTTTAAGTGAGATCGCGCACGCACGCGTACACATGTCGCGGCCTCCCGCGGCAATCTTTGTAACGACCAAGCGCGCCATGTTCAAATCAGCCAATGGCTGATAGATGGGCTTGCTACGTGTGATATTTGGACATCTTCCGTGATTTTTCGAGAGTAGAGACCGCAGTTTTTAGCTGACTTTGATAACTTACTGCGAATTCCAGGCCACGTGCTGCGCTATAATATTTGGCTCTCATGTCGTCCGGAGCTTCTACTACCGATCAGCAGCGTTTTCTGACCATGCTCAAAAAAGCGTTGCAGGGCCCCGTTAAAGCACGCTGCCCGCCATTCCGGAAAAGTGACGTAAGGATGAGTGGCCGCAGTGGCTACTTCTAGAAATGAATGACCATCGCCAGCCGGTGGGCCCCGAAACCGAGCCAAAGAATCGCAGCATCGCCGCGGTTGATGTGACGGAAGCTGTACGTGCGTTTACAAGTCGAAGAGCCGAATAAATTTCGAAAGGAACGGATTGGCTTAGATACGTCATTTGACTCATAAACGTGACTCGTCAGCCCCCTACGCCTCTGAAAAAAAAAAAAACGATGAAAGCCTGTGGCAGGAACCGCATAAGAGAAAGTGTCCCGCTTTAAGGGGATCAGTGAAAACGCGTACTTATTATAATTAATACAATTTTGCTCACTTACTTTCCACAATATCTGTTTAAAATGATCGATAGAATGGGAAATCAACATCAGATGCCGAATTTCCTCGATTATGCAATCTCGCCTTCAATTTATCACAAAAACAACCGTTGAGAAGGCATCTGTTTCTTTTTTATTTTTTTATTTCAAAAATCTGGCACCTATATATGACATCCCCGTAGTCAAAATTTCAACTCCAAACAAACAGGCACGCTAGCGTAAAAACCCGGTGTATCTTCGTACAGCGGGGGGAGGGGCTTCGTTTCCCATAAATACCACGCACCCTGTTGGGAGGCATAAGCTTCAGAAGCTACTCCATTGTTACAAATGCTCTGTTTATTTACTTTATGTAAGTTTCTCCTCTCCAATCTTCAGTCTTTAAAACGACAGCACTCATTTTCAATGCGGAGCATTTCTTAGTCACACGATGTTACGCTTCGGCGTCGGCGTCGTCCACACACGCACTCCCCATGCTCGCGTCTCCTGCTGGCCCAGGAAGACACCTGCAAAACTGTCGTTCCAGGAGCCATAAGACACCACCGGGCCTTCAGCAAGCCGAGCATGCGCATTGGGGGTGCGGACCTCTCCTCCGTCCTCCTCTCCCGCAAAACGTGAGTGGCGTGTATATAAGCGGTGGAGCGAGCGTTCGGAATTCAGTCAAGGGCGTCTTTACTTCACTTTCCTTTGACTTGACGCTTTGCTTGACTCGAGTAGACGCGATGGAACCAACAGTACATTCAATCAGTAGTGGGGCACAACCCAACATCAGCGTCCGACCACTCGTTCAAAGCAACGCCTAATTCGCCTTCATTAAATAAATAGAAATAATAAAGACGAAATAACAATTAAATATTTTTCAAACCACAGTCAATTACACAACATTCATGCCATACCGCCACCACTTTGTGACGCACTTACTTGAGTTCCCCCCGTGGGAAGATGTGGACGGCTTTTAGTTTTCACGCAGTGAGTCCCTATGGGTGGCCTCACTCAGAGCTGAATGGAGCCGAAAGAAAGCTGTTTGAGAGTTAACAACGCCCTGTTGTTTTTAGCGCTATCTCTGCGAGAGTGAAACGCCGGAAGCGAGAATGGCTCGCCTTTAGACGCTCGCTCTAAAAACTCGAAACAAAACCAGTTGTGCATTTCTTTCTTTTTCAACCGTTTGTTTATTCCACTCTTGTATAATGGTACAGCGACAGCCGGTGCCTTTTTTTAGCATGCATAGACTCGCGATGAAAGGCCCATTAGCCATGGTCGCTGGGCACTTATTTATTGCCTGGCGCTGTCCGCTTTCTTCCGCTCTTTTGTTTTCCTTTGCTTTGTTACTTTTTTTTTCTTTCCTGTTTCAACAGAATGAAGAAAACTGTCTCTTGCATATCTCCGGAAAGCTACCGAATTGCGTAAATATAGCAGAATGGTGTTTTCTATCTATGAAACTTAGGGCAAGCAACGAAAGTAAACAGGACAGAGAAGAACGTCATGAACAATAAAATGGCGGTTCTTCTGCCCTACACTAGCGTAAATAGTGTGACAGTTTGGAACTTAGAAGATTAAAGTGCATGAGTAAAAAAGAGAGCGAGCAATACACACATCGCCTCATTCCGTCAGTTATGTGTGGCAAACGGGATCACTAGCAACCTTGCAAGTGTGTTAAGGGTATGTAAGTGCGCTCGAATGTTAAGATGAAAGCTTTTGACGCCTTTCATTTTTCACCACCTTTCATTGATTCGAGCAAAAAGGAAGGACAGGTATCTGAGACCTCATAAGGTAGCGCCAACACACATGATTAGGCTCAAATGATAGGCTCAAATTCAAGCTCTGTAAATTCATTTCCTTCATCAGTGCTGACGGCACGGAGCGTAGCCTCACAGCAGAGATTAAGAAGCTGGAAAGTGCCCAGGTACCCAACAGGTGTGCTAGTTACGTGTACTAGCTAATAAAATTCATTAAAAGTCAGGACCTTATCATCAGGAAAGAAGGTAAAACAGGAAGGCTACAAGATCAGTACTAATACTACCGTATGTACATGAACTATCGCATGGTCTGAGTAATGTAGGTCACATGTATCGAGCAAAACCATTCTTCTCGGCTCCTAAAAAACTTTAGGGGCCTCATCAAACGTAAGATTTGACCGTCTGCGTCCCGCCACGTGGTGCCAAGTGATGCGAAAGATCGTCATCACTAGATGGCGTCTTCATATGACGTCGCAATGACGTCACAAATTCTCAATTTGTGACATCCTGGGGTGCAGCGTCACATGAGGACGTCATCACAATGCATCGTCGCTTGGTGAAATGTGGGCCGATCACAGAAGCAATGTAAAAACCAGGTGAGGCGCCTCAGATCTTGGAGGCAATGCCAAACCCCGTAAAGTGCAGAATGTTTTCGAATGGGGGCGGGGCAGCATCAATAAATCAGCCGAGAAAAAAGAGAAGGTGGCTTTTGTCTTCCGGTTGTCCTAATTTAGTGCACAAGGTACATAGGTACATTGTGAGTTTTTTATTACCAGTAACTTGTTTTTAAAGTGTGATCGTGATTCCTATTTAGCGCTGGACGGATAGCACGCTGAATATGTGTCATCATGTAGTTGTGATCTTTACTTTCCAAAACTCTTAGTATGTGTTCATTTTTGTTTGTTTGTTTACCACGAACGGCGTTTTAGAAGCCTATTACCCGCCCAAAGGCATGACTATTTTATTTCTCCGCTATTTATTGCCACCTTAGTACACTTCCAAAAAAAAGGAAGTGGAACGAGACGAAAATTCATGACTCGACAGTTTCAGTGTAATATAGCGTAAACAAACTGGCCTTCCTGGTCGCGCAATAAAGCTGATTGCGAAGAAGTCGGCTCAAACCAGCAAACTTCGAGCCAGCACGCGCATACACACACACGTTTCGCTACCTCGCAAGTGCATGTCGTGTAGTGTTCGAGCAATTTCGCTTTGCGTGGTTAACGTTGGTTAGCTGTCCCTCGGGCTCTTAAAGGGGCACTAAAGGAGAACACTATGTCGATCTCTGTTATAGTGGTTATAACAAGTCGTTCGTCCGAGATTTTTTTTTCAACTTTGTGGTAAATGCTTGACTGCATTAGAATGGTGACTGAAAGTCAGACTCTCATTTTTCTTCAAAGTACTGTGCTGGGGCCCAACAGCTCATACGATGTATATAAGGCGATCAACTCTAGATTGTTTTCTTGGTTAGGCTTTTGAGCCACCTGCCAAGCGTTCTGAAACTCGAAGTACTTTGGCTTCGTTACAAAACAATGCATTAGCTTTCAACTTGAAAGAAAAAAATACCTGGCAGTTTGTTTTTGTTTTTAAGAGAGACAGCTATACTCTCTGATGTGACATCGTGCTCGGGCTTTAACTATAAGACTACGTTGCCTTTCATCTTTGCTTCCATGCACCTTTACTGTCGTAGCAAGGTTCCTACCACGATAGCCGTGTTTTTGTTTTTCTTCGTAATATATGGCCTAACAATACACCAGAACCAAATCTATCGTTTCGTTTGCTTTATAGGCCCCATAGCAATGGCTCTGCCTAGGCATAACTCCATTTCTTTAATTTCGTCACTCTACCATACGGCATGCACACATTTTCCACAAAAATGTGCAGCTGTGATTCTTTCGTAAAATTCACAGGGGCCAAAAATGTGGACCGTTTATCAAATGCTGTAAGTCAGGTAGCCTGGTGTGCTGAAATCTCGCACGCCGCAGGTGTTGTCGACGAGCCACATGTAACTCCCGTACGCCTTTAATACAAGTGGCAAATTATTCTGAGGAGAACATGTACATATTCAAGAAAGTATGTAAGTTTACCGAGATATGGATAATGTAAGTGAAAGATACATATGAAGACAGTTGGGTCTGCCATTTTTTGTTTTTATTTTTGATGTAACTAGCTGTGGCGCAGTCGATAGAAAACTTATTTATACAGTAACGATGGAATACGTTTGCGAATGGTCCTTCGAACAGGATATGGGACTCCTCACAGCACAGCTTGGTCCAAAGCCAAAGCGAAACTTCTTCGCTGAACAACTCTCTTCCCATCTAAAATGTCATGCATTGCAACAACAAATGTTCATTTATACCAAAAGCACTCTATCGAAACAAGTGGTCGTAAATAAATGCACGCAGGAACAATAAATGGCTTCATGGTTCACCATTCTAGTTTTGCTCGTTCAAACCTTCTCGGCTTTCTTAAGAGACGTAATATCGCGCAAGCACTTCTGGCTCGCAATTCATCGGCACATATTTTGTCCTCATGCACTGTCGTGTTGTCATTGTTACAGGGCTTATATCGATATTTCCTTGCTCTAGGCAGATCCTTCATCTGAAAAACGACGTGAAATGTATGCAGCTTGTCCCGAAAAAAAAAACATGTCAAGGCAAGCCGGAAGGCACTTGCATCTATCATCATGACCATGAACTCGGCATTTTTCACCGCTTCGCAATCGTTCTTGCTTCTACGTCGGATATCAGCGTAAAAGAACTACACCGTAAAAGTCAAGACTAGGTCAAAACATACGCGCCGCATTTGCATTATGCCGTATACTACAGGCCGAAATCGGGCAAAATGACCGTTCAGATGTCGTGTCCCCTTCAATTCGCCTACGCTGCGTCTACATTTCTCAATCCATGTCAGCATGCTGTCTCAATATTTTCCTGATACGAGACGTATATTTATACATGGTACTTGGTTTTGTAATACTCTTACTTTATGTTTGCTGCACAAGTGGTTATACTTGCACCCGACTCGTGTTTTCTATATATATATATATATATATATATATATATATATATATATATATATATATATATATATATATATATATATATATATATATATATATATATATATATATATATATATATACAGCAACGTTCGATATAAGAGAACTATCTTCGTTTGCCCGGCTACTTTGCATTCGGTGAAGAACGTCGGAAGCCTCTGGTGTGGGCCTGCGTTACTGATATAAGTGAAGATACACGACAGCTGCAAGCACATACGCAAAATTTGCTCTTGGGCTTTCAAAGTCAAGACTGCTTCCAATCTGCAATCTGCATGTGAATGGGGTACAAGTATATTAAGTCTGACACTCATATAGCTATGCCACGCTCTTGAAGACAGTATATGTTCGTATATGAGCATAGCCGGGCTCAAATATAACGACAAAAAGACTCCTGAAAATATTCAGGTTGCTCAATGAATGGGGGACACAAAATATATACCGTACGTGAACGATTTACTTCATAAAGTAAATATAAAGTCAGAACAAGGAGGTTTCAGTGAGGATATACACCTAGACACTTTTTCCATGCTTGTGTTTGGTAGCGATGGTTAAGTATTGCACTGTTCTTTCTTGATTGCTTCGTATTTGACTATTTAATTAAATAATAAATAAATAATTAATTAATTAGTTAGTTAGATTGTTTATTTCCTTTGTGTCTGTTTGCTTGTTTGCTTACCTGCTTGCATAATGCCAGACTAGCTTTAGTAAGCGCCGTTAATTAGCCTGATTCAGGATAGGTATCGCATATCACGCGTCATATCAACTTCTCATATCCTTCCTTTCATCCACCCACACATATTTATTATAAAAGAAAAGGCAGAGACACGTGCTAGTGGTTCCTGTTGGGCAAATCGTGAAGCGGCGCCTGGTACGAAGAGAGAGAGAGAGAAAAAGAAGATTTATTAGAAGGCAGAGAGGTCTGCCTCAGCTGGTGCGATATATAGTCTGGTACATTACACAAGAAAAAAAGGGACGGGAAAAATAAGAAAGAAGTGATGAAAGGCGACGATGCTAAGAGAAACAAGTTATGTGTATATGCGTTAACCACGTAACACTGTGGCTTCACTACAGCCTATATATAGTGTCCAGTCCGGTACTTTTTAGGAAACCTACAACAGCGGGGTTACAGCCGTTCCAGCAACTCTTGTTTCTGTCTAATCACACAATGCTGATAAAATTCTACATTCACTTAGCGTTACCACAATGATTGCTGCCAGCGTTGAAGTAGGCGTTTTCCGTTGCGACGTGTAGATTAGGCAATCGCGAATTGAACGCGCTGTAGTTTCACATACTTAGGAACTTTCCCAGTTTTGGCTGTCCGCAATGCGGATGATCTGTAGGAAGCGGCAAGCCAATTCAATACTTGTACGTAAGGAAACCATTCCTGCAAATGAGATAAATGTAATGCTGTTCAGCATACTGCCTGCGTGAATGTATGGGTGGATTGATATACAGACGAACGGGCACTATGAGCGCTTCCTGTAGACGGGGCAGCGGCCGGCGAGCTAAAAAGTTTAACGTTTATCCCGGCTTACTGCATGTCAGATCGAAATAAATATAGGTATTTTTTTCTCGTAGAGAAAAACTGTGCAATTCCATGGCTTAACTTCCTTGGCATTACGACAGAGTAAATCTGGTTTTCGGTGTCCTTTTCCGGGCTGCCCCTAATATCTGGAGCTGCACGTAGGTTAGTCCAACATGTACATGCGTGTATATCTCCACATCAAAATAAAACACGTGCCGTCGTTTACTCAACCCTCCTAGAGCAATTACGGGTTTGAGTTAGCCGTATAAGCTTCCCTTAGGAATTGGACTGAACCATAAAATGTAGGCAAGTCATAGTGCTTCACGTCTATTATACATACGTATCACTTATTCCTGGCCACATCATTAATCTTCATTTCTATCTTATTACGTTTTTTTTTCTTTGAACAGCAGCAGGCCATAGCATACTAGATCAGGCCGACCTTTCTTCTTTGTAATAATTTTTTTCTTTTTCTCTCTCCCCTTTAGAGTGTAGAGAGTAACATCAGTATATAATATTATTGACTGTTGTGTTTTAGCATCCCAAAAACAAGATTTGATGTGAGAGGTGTCGTTGTGGTAAGCTCCAGAAATTTCGTCCTCCTCGGTTTCTTTAACATGCACCTAGATATATGTGCACAGGGCTGAAGCATTTTTGCCTCCATCGAAAATGCGACTGCTGTGAACGTTAGAAAAGCAGTCTTGGCAACGCCAATAGACAGAATTGGTCACGAAGTATGAGCTTATAATCGTCAACTCTTCACAAAAGCTGCATCATTTTCAATCGAGTGGAAGTGACGGGATGAAGTTGGTCGAGTGAAGGATGAGCTTCGGGTCTAGCCTCGTGTCTGGATTCAGCGCTGTGCACCTTTAAGCGCGTGATGATATGGCTAACCTTTTTTTTTTTACTTCCTTCTTTCGAAATTCGTGGCACCAACTGTCAATCAGCCTGACTGGCCTTTCCTACGTGATGTCGCCTCGACATAGAAACATCCGTATCAACTCTCTTCAAAGCATTGAAGCAAGAACGAAGGTAGTTCAACGCTAGTTGAAAAAAAAAAATCACCGCCACGCAAGAGTCTCAATAAAAAAATGATAAAAGCTCCCTTTCTCTTTTTGTTTCTTTCGGAGCCAAAATGGATTGAACGCCTCTCAACACGCAACCACGAACAAAACGAATTTCACCCATGGCAACAAAAGAAAGATGACGATTTTTGTTGTTGTTGTTTTTGTGTGTTTTCTTTCTTCTTGTTTTTTTTTCGCGAACAGGTAATTGCTGCTGCCTCTAAATATACGTCGACAGCTGGCCATTTTCTCTCGTAAATCGAAGCCTTCAATCATCTCTGCTTCATCCAAGTTGAAAACTCGAGGGGTGCCGTCGTCGAAAACTCGTTGTCGTCGAAAACAACACGCAGAACAGAAGGGGCGCGCAAAGAAAAATTGTGAAAAAAAAAAAACCTTAAATGCGAATGGGCATTCGCGGGCGATTCATCAAGCTGGCCTGTAGAAAGAGGAAAAAACGTTCCTGACGGATCCGTACGGACCGTGGAATGCGCGGCTCGCGCCGCGTGTGACGGGATCTGGCGTTAATCCAGCGAACGCTGTCCTCCCGCGCTCCCTGCTTTCGCGCGGTGTTTTTTTTCTCCATGGCAACTAGCCCTACTTTTCTCTCTCACTCCGCAACGCTGCGGCCCGCCCTTGCGCTTTCGGGAACCCCGCGCAACGCCTGCAGGTCGCCGGACGTTATTTTGGTACGAGGCGCGAAAGTCGCAGGTGGCAACACTGCGGGGAATGTGTGTATATATGCAGCCGTCGACGCCGCCACGTCGACTGAACAGCACTATTCAACATAACGTATAGACCCGCCTACGCGTTGTGCTCCGATGCACGCATCGCAGCCGCTGTGCCCGTTATCACGTGATCATAGAGGGTGCTGGCGAGCTTCGTACTGGGCGGAGTCTACGCGCTGCGATGTTGCTACAAGCGCCTCAGTATGCCGATGGCGCCTACACTCTAAAAAAAGAGCGAGTAAAAAGGGTGTCTTTTTGTCCCACAACAATAATCGTCATCTATATTGCGTTCCATCCTTGCGCTATCGCCCCGCGCCCGGTACATTCCGGTCACGATCGACATGCCCATTATCAGGGTTACATTGCAATCTCGATAGGGAAGTGGCCAGCGCCGAGTTTTCAAGAAAGGAAGCGCACGCAAGCCTGACGACGATTATTGTTGTGGGACAAAAAGACACCCTTTTCACTCGATATTTTTTTAGAGTGTACCCCTGTTTACCAACATGGAATAGTTCTACGTGCAATATTCGCACACTTTAGCCATTCCATCAAATCGAAGTCGGCAACACTTGTCGGACAGCGGATAATTGTTATTATGTTGGTTGGTTTAGGTGTTTGTTTGCGAACAAGCAATCTAGACCTGTCATCGTTCTGTCTCTACATTTCATTGTAGGTGAATATCCTACCATAATGTATCAAGTTCAGTGCCGCGTAGATATTTTAGAGGCGCGAAACACCTTCGTTAACCATAATCTAGGATAGGGAAATTGTAACTGTTGCATATGATTGATTGATATGTGGGGTTTAACGTCCCAAAACCACCATATGATTATGAGAGACGCCGTAGTGGAGGGCTCCGGAAATTTCAACCACCTGGTGTTCTTTAACGTGCACCCAAATCTGAGCACACGGGCCTACACAATTTCCACCTCCGTCGGAAATGCAGCCGCCGCAGCTGGGATTCGAACCCGCGACCTACGGGTCAGCAGCCGAGTACCTTAGCCACTAGACCACCGCGGCGGGGCGTAACTGTTGCATAGTTGCGCCTTGACATTTCTGGGCTCATTCGGACGCTAATAAACGTCTGTCTCTGAGTTCTCGAGTCCTTGTCGACTGTTCAGTCTGTCACATATTTTACAATGGGTGTGTGCCATAAATATTCGGCAAGTTCCACTCCTCGAAAACTGGCTCACTAGAAATGAAGAAGGCAACAGGTAGGCGCCAAACACCCGTTGAAATTTCTACAAAATTGCAACAAGTAACTGAGAAAAGCTTCAATCAACCGTCTGGACTAACACAGTGATAAACACCGAAGCATCGCGTTTCAGCTTCGTTGAAGCATCTGTACGCAGTACTTTAGCAGCGTATACCTAACAATAGAATTCTAGGAAACAAAAAGGCCAACAATGTGTGCGAGAAGACGCCGAAGTGAGTGATATCAAATGGTAACAATGACGTGCCTGTAGATCTGCGAAAAGGTGGTTTCAGCGCGAGTTTCCGAGTCTGTAGTTAAGACACACGTGTCGTGTGTTAATTGTAATTTAACTGCAACATCTCTGCTCTCAGAATAAACCTACAAAACAGCCTAGCTAAAGCCTAGCGGCTACCTAAAAGCAACTAGAATGGTCTTCCGAATTGCCTGGTTTAGTTGTTTCAAGTCTTGCGCAACTTAACGCAAAATTCACACTTTTCTCCTCACTTCTCGTATGGCAATACTTCATCAGTATGAATAGACTCCATATAGGCTTTACTTTATACTAGTACCCATGTTTTAATCTTTTAAAGGAACCTATTCTTAGCCACACGTACTTGTCACGTAAAAACACAACCCCGATGCGTAAGTCCCAGTGAAAGCATGGTTAATTAAACGGTGATGGCGCTTTTTTTCCTTGTGCGGGGCTCATGCCGTACAATTTATGTCTAAGTACTGTCGCACGTACAACAGCTTCTACACACAGACGCAAAACATTTCATAACACGCTTTAATCCAAGTATTCATAAAAGCGATTTTCATCCAATCCTAACACTGGAAGTATTTATTATAAGGTGAGATCATCAACCAACGGAAAAGAGCAATTACGACATAAAACTTTCACGATATTGCTTCCAAGCAGTGCCGAGGCGTTTTTTTTTTTTTGTGAACGATATTCGATGTTTCATTGTAAGAAAACGATGTCAAACTAAAAGAAAGAAAAACAAAAGCGATCCACTTTGATCGTGTATTTTTGGCACAACGAGAATGACTCGCCTCGAACGCAGTTTCCAACGTCAGCATTAATTACGAACCTTGTGCCCCACGGAAATTCGAGAGGAAATATTGAACGACTGAGCCATGGTCCTTCGGGCAAGTGTTTTGGCAGTGCCCTTGCGGGGCCCAAATATCCACAGAATGTGTCAGCGTTCCATCATGCACGCTTGACCGAACGCGGTAATTAGTTGCGAGCGGCCGCTAATTCTGCGTTGCGCTTGCGTTTGAGTAAAGTGCGTGTCCCGACATGCTTTGCGTGCCAAATTTTTTCGATGCCTTGACCAGTCGGTGGCCTGGCACACGTAAACGAGTGAAAGGAATTTAAGCGAAGTCTGCGACGATAATATCCGCCCCGCTTAAGAATTCTAGATACATTCTCAAGTGACGCCTCTATAGCTCCCTAGTTTCACTGGCGACATCGCCCGCGTAAAAACGGCATCATTAGCAAAAAAAAAAAAAGAATGGAAAACGGTGCAGAAGAGTGGCTCTTGAAGATCACTTGAATATTTGTGTATACACTATTTTGTAGCGTATGCTACAGTTGCCGAGCTTGACCAGTATCGCGTAGCTTACTTACAGCGATGCTCCGCAAGCGTGAGGAACAGTGACGTATACTATTGGGCTGACGCTTTACTCGCGTGAGAGAGAGAGAGAGAGAAAGAGAATAAACTTTATTAAAGGTCCTCATGGAGCCTGGGCACCCTTTGCGGGGGCCGGCCCCGTGGCTCCGCTCATGTGGGGACTGGGAGTCGGAGCTCGCCAGCCGCCTTTTGGGCCCTCTGAACGGCCTGGTGTTGAGGGACCTTGTCAGGGCTCCAGAGGTGGTTGATCCAGCCGTCCTCGGTGCAGGATACCCGAATCAAGCGTTTAGCATGAGACACTGCCACAGCATATGATTTAAGTCACACTTCGGATGTTGACATTTATGGCATTCTGGCCTGATATCTGGGAGGTATTTGCTGCAGATATAAGGGCTAGGGTAACTGTCCGTTTGGAGCAGTCTAAGCGTTAATTGTCGCACTTTATTAAGTGTTGAGTGAGGTGAGGGGCATTCTTTTCTGGATAACCTGTATAGTGCGAGCAAATCTCTGTGATAGCATAGGAGTGGCTACGGTTGATGTTGGGGTCCCCAGCTGGTGAGCTGCGTGTGATTGCTCTTGAGAATCTTCCCGTCTCTCGAGAACGGAGATCGATCCGTTGCCTATAGTTCCGTAGGGTTGAAGTCGTCCTTTTCCACGGCAATCTGCTGCGGCATCTCGCAGCTGGCGTCCCAACGCCCTAGGCGGGAAGGCTATAGGTCTAACCTCACCTATAGGCTTAGCTCGCTGGTGCAGCGAAAAGGCCTATTGAATGATGAAATACGAGCCCACCTTGGTGAACCGGGTGTCGAAATGTTCAGGTAAACTTCGCCGACAATAATCCGTGCAGATGAAGAAGATTCGAGGTCACTGAACGGTCAAAAGTGGCATTCGCAGCGGAGTGCGATGTGCGCGCGAATACACTCTCCGACGCGCAAAGCGTCTCCCTCTGTCAGGTAGAGCTTACTCGCGTGAGCTCACTCGCTTGCTAGTCCGTCCGTTCGTCGGTCTGTCCGTCCGTCCATGCGTGCGGGAGTGTGTACTGCCGTCCATCTCCCCGTTCAACCATGCGTCTGTACACAGCTAAGGCTACGTATATTCTGGCATGACCGAGCTAAACCATTGCTGTGTTTTGTTTTAAATGCGAAGCATTTCGTGGCGGACTTCGGCGATTTTGAGCGTATCTATCTATCTATCTAGCTGCCTACGACTTTTAGCTCTCCTGGCCGTTTCGATAGTGGTATCGATACCAAACTTGGTATGGCATAACATGCCTGCATGAAGAACATATTTGACTAGTCATAACATGAAAATCAAGACATGTATGTCATGAATGTCATGATTGACATTTCATGGTCCTGCAGCTCTTGCGATGGTTTCGTTCACATGACATGTTGCGAACCTGGTATGGTATGGCATGATTGCATGGCAAACACAAGTGACAGACCCTAACATGAAAATCACGACACGCGTGTCATGTAACAACATGGCTACATGCCACGCTCGTGATGCGCTCGCGGCCGTTTCGCTAGCGTCACATATACCAAATTTGGTATTACTCTACGTGAATAAATGAGGAAGGTATGGGACTGGTGCAAACATGATAATAATAAGATGCGTGTCATGCGAGAACATGACTACATACCACAGTGAAGGTGCCAATACATTTCGGTGTGACGCGGTGCGCATGCTCGTCGGCGTTCATTTCGTCGCTTCACGCTGGCGTTGCCGAGCCAGGCGCCGGTTCAGCCATATACTCGCAGGCGCGCTCCGCGCTGCGTTGCCTTGACGCATGCGTGTTTCAGCGCGTCCAGCGTCCCTCCGTCACGAAAATAGCGAGCGCATCAGCGTGCGATGCAGCATGCCACATTTCGCGCCAGTTGCCGTCGGGCCGCGCCGACGGACGCTGGTCGCGCCTGGCGTCAGACTATTAAGTGTTCGCGTTTTCCTAAAGTACAGCGTCGCTGTGCTCAGCGAGCGCGCGCGTCAACGCTACATTGGAGTATATTGGGCCCTTCATGATGCGCTCGCGCCCGTTTTGCTAGCTCCACACATACCAAATTTGGTGTTACGTGACGTCAATGGATGACGAAATATATGACTGGTGCAAACATGATAATCCTGACACGCAGTCATGTAAGAACATGACAACATACCAGGCTCATAGCGAGCTCGCGGCCGTTTCGCTAGCTCCGCATATACTAAATTTGGTATCACGTGACGTGAATAGATGACGAAGGTAAACGACACATCGAAACATGATACTGATGACACGGAAGTCTTGTACAGCATCATTTACCTCCACCTCGTAACGTTGTGCTGGTTTTAAAGTGACTTATGATCATTTGTCATTCGTGCTTCGCCTATCATAGATTCCCACTGTACGTGCGATCTGCCATTTTTTTTTGTTTTTTACTTTACCAATGGATGCTCTGATCGTAGGCTTGTCGACGATCAGCCGTTTAATATGTGGCAATCTAATATTTTATGGTGGTCACTAACCCTTTAGCTTTCTTTCGTTTCATTGTTGCCTGGATATCAACACGATATAGATAAATAGGATATGAAATGAGACAGACAGACAGACAGACAGACAGACAGACAGACAGACAGACAGACAGACAGACAGACAGACAGACAGACGGACGGACGGACGGACGGACGGACGGACGGACGGACGGACGGACGGACGGACGGACGGACGGACGGACGGACGGATGGATGGATGGATGGATGGATGGATGGATGGATGGATGGATGGATGGATGGATATGGATGGATGGATGGATGGATGGATGGATGGATGGATGGATGGATGGATGGATGGATGGATGGATGGATGGATGGATGGATGGATGGATGGATGGATAAGCGGACGGACAGAAAAGTGTACAGTTTGTCAGACACTCACAGGCCACGCTTCGCTTGCCCCCATTTTCCTGATAAGGCAAGAGCCTCGAATTATATTCTTAATGCGTAATACTTCTAATTGTGATGATTCTTAGTCATGTCAGCGCGAAGTGAATCTAGCGTTACTGCTCTATTAACGTTCAACAGTAAGTGGAATGCCCGAAGCTCTTACAAATAATGGTTTGGCCGTTACCTTCTTAGAGTAAATAATCGGGTTTGCGTTTTGAATACGCGTACTGTTTACAAAAGGTAGCAACGAATGATAACCTCAGTAATAATAACTTTTGTACGAACCAAACATTTCCATACTTGTAGCGACGCATCGGTCTGTCTCAAGGCCCAAATAACATCATTTTATTTCTTTCTCTCTCTTTGTCCTTTTACAGCCGTCTGTCTAACCCATTTCCTTGCAGTGTGGTGTACATAACGAACCGCAAACTCGCATAGGCTAACTAACAATGCCACATTTTTCCTTTATCTCTCTTTGTCTCTCCTAAAACATTATTTATGCTTCTCTAAGGCTGCTGTCCGTATTTTTCTTACGCAGGAACTAGTTGAGTGCGTACTAAGCGCTTTAGTGAATACGGAGTTCGGATGTCCCGTGGGATGTGCCCTGAGGCGAGAAACGCAATCTATGGCATGTAGTTTCGATACTCTGTGTTCCTTTTGCCGGAGGCGAAGCTATCTTAATTGGCCCGGATGTAGGCGACCCAGGTACTCACACCAGGTTCCAAAAAGAGAAGAAGGGTCGGGGAGATTGGAAAGAAGAGTTTAGATGGCGATGCAACTGTCATATAAGGAGGTGAAGCGAAAAGCTCACATAGTCCCATATTCACGTGCGCTTGTGACGTCAGGAGGGCAAAAGCGCTCTTTTTCTTCGCAGTCGATGAAATGTTCCTGCGCCGCCACCGTCCTAAAGCTATCTGCACCGAATGTGGTTTTGTATTGCCTCCGGGATCGGGGGATCTAACCTGGTTTTGTACTGCCGGCGATGCTGTCGTCGGCCCTTCCTCTTCTCGTTTTCTGTCGTGCTAATCAACGGTTCACGATGGAAGCACACCAACTTGCCCAATCAACCATTCTGATCCGGATGTGCCCACGTATTACCAAGCGATAGTGCCACGTAATTACGTCATTGTGTGGCGTCACTTAACAA
Organism: Rhipicephalus microplus; assembly: GCF_043290135.1. Lineage (NCBI taxonomy): Eukaryota > Metazoa > Arthropoda > Arachnida > Ixodida > Ixodidae > Rhipicephalus > Rhipicephalus microplus. The sequence goes on along the minus strand of NC_134702.1, from coordinate 48,488,423 downwards.
TGGAGTTCTAGTTGCGACGTGACGTCGTCACTATTCAAATGAGCAGACGAGACGCACAGGAGGAAGCGAGCAGCCGAAGTAGAGCAGTTGCGTCCAGCCAGCCAGAAGTTAACGAACATTCAATAGGTTACGCGCACCACCGGCGGCCGTCAACTTTTTCCCTAGCTGGCTGGCCGCCACTATCGCTACGCTACAGAGTCACAGTGACGTCATCATGGTGTTACCATGACCATAGAGGTTCCTAAAACTGACTATAGGGGACTCTGGCGCTGCGATCGTTCGGCCACTGTGGGAGTGATGCGTTATACACAAACTAGCCTACTCTTCGCTCGTACGGGCTTTCAGCGCACTTGTTTTGTTTTGAATAATAGAATGAACCGTTGTCAACTTCATGAATCATTTGAATTTGGTGAGCCTTGGAAAGTCGAGGTTTTGAAGCATTGCAGCTTGACCAGTGACTCCAAGTCACGCAAAGCCAAATGAAGCCGAAAGAACAAACATTAGACATATTTGTGTACTACCCAACAATCCCATGCTTGCTGAATCGCCGTGCGTTGCAGCTCCCATAGGCACTATAGCGCCAGAGTTTCCTTTAGTGTATATATATGGGAAAAATCAATGATTACGACGTCACAAGTCTTACTGTGTTATGACATCGTCGACCCTGGCTACTGCGTCAGTAGTATAGACTTCATAACACATATTCCCTGACTGTGCGCGCAACGATCTGCAGAGACCATGACTAACGGTGGCACTAGTTCGCATTAAGCACAGGTTATTTTCGTTCTGCTAAATCCGTATGGATTTCCTTGTCGTTTCGTGCTACAAACGGGGGGTCGTCTAGTTTCCCTTTCTTAACCCTGCCACCACCTTGCGGTTTTCCGCAAAATTCAATCGCAATAAAGTACAGAATGATCCCTGAAGTGACCAATTTCAGAATGTTGTCCTCAGAAGTCACCGTGAATGAAGGAGACGAAAGAATTATTCCAATTTCAAAAGTAACAGATTCGCACCAATGGTTATAGACAGATAGCTATATTTTAATTGCTAGAAGTGCTGATTGATTGATTGATTGATTGATTGATTGATTGATTGATTGATTGATTGATTGATTGATTATGTGGAGCTTAACGTCCCAAAACCACCATATGATTATGAGAGACGCCGTAGTGGAGGGCTCCAGAAATTTTGACCACCTGTTCTTCTTTAACGTGCACCCAAATTTGAGCACACCGGCCTACAGCATTTCCGCCTCCATCAGAAATGAAGCCGCCGCAGCCCGGATTCGATCCCGCGACCTGCGGGTCAGCAGCCGAGTACCTTAGCCACTAGACCACCGCAGCGGGGCTTGCTAGAAGGGTGGCGTTGTGTGTGCGTGCGCTCCCACTCACTTATACGGAGAGTATACAATTAAAACACAATGTGAAGGAGTCACCATGACATGAAAACACAAAACCATCAATACAGTAGTGCTCAGTAGAAGCTTCAAAATAGAAGTCTTTCCTTAGCGCGCTGTTTCTCATGTACGTTCAGCAGCAGCATAAATTAGTTCTTACGACGAGATTCCACGGATGACCATGTTTCCCTTTCAAGAGCCAGCCTTCAGCTTCTTCTAAAAGTGTATTTATGTCCCAGACATGAAGCAAACGAACTTCGGAAAAGTAGCGCACGTGACCAAAATCAGTAGTGGGCTGAGTGCCTCAGTTGCGCTCTTCACCTCCGCTATGCCCCTCTGCCAGTCACACATCAACATGAACTGGAACGAAATTCAATGAGACGATGTTTGCGATCACCGCGTGTAGCAAGGTCGGCTGTGGCGTGCCATTAATTTGCCCGTCGGGGCTCTGCTTCATCGAGACGCATGAAGAAGTAGGACACGTGCAGACGTGGAGAAGGGGAGGAAAGATAGGTCAATTTTCTTCGCAAAAAATGCCAAGGAAGTTGTTTGCGAACAAGCCAAGCAGTTCATTCAGACAGCAGGCATATCGATCTACTTTCACCCTGGTATACATACAATGTTCGCTGTATACTTCCCGTAAGTAGCCGTTCAAGGAAAATGAAAAACACTGACAGGACGTGGGTCATTTCGACAAATGGCTCTTTTGCTCTCACAGCGGGCAACAGTTTGAAACGCAACTCGTTGGTCCCGAGTGTGTCCTTTTGTCATTGCCATTTCACCGCGGTAAGCATGGCGTCGTCACCGTGGTCGAGTTTTGGTTGATCGCGCCGTAATTTATCGAAACTAACTGTTTGTGTGCGCTGGAGTCTAGAACAATGTGTCGTAGCTTTCACCACAGCAATGAAATTGTAAAATGATTCGGGATGACAGTTGATCATGTGATCATGTGATCCCGTCCTAATCAAATACAGCCATATCTCGGTGGCTATGGCGTGGCGTTGTTCTTAATGTCGATGCAGATTGAAATCCGTGTTACTGAGGTCGCATTAAAATAGGGGCGACGCGCGGAATTATATCAATAGTACAGAGCACTGTGTACACTACTTTCTTTTAACCATCGACGTTTCGGTGACATTCGAGCTCTATAGCGAGTTCCAGATACTGCCCCTCACAAAAAAAAAATTGACGTAAGAAGCCCAGGTAATGATGTAACGAAAGTCAAGTAATGAGGTAATGAAGGCCAGGTAAGGAATTAGCACTCTCACATATTCTCACGTCGTGTAAGCCACTCAAGAAGGCAGTCTTAATGTCGTATACCAAAGCAAAAAAAAAAAACGAAACGATGAAAACGATTCATTCGCCTGCCTATGTCTACACATGAGTGGGACCTACACTCAATGTGTCTTCTGGTAAATTTTTAGCGCAATATTATCTTAGCTGCATCAAAAATGCGTCGCCTGCTAATCCGAAGGTCGCTTGATTGATCCCGGCCAAGGCGATCACATTTTATGGAGGTGAAATGCTATAAAAGCCCGTGTACTTGGCGGTGTCCGTGCACCGTCAAAAACGCCAGATTGTCTAAATTTTCCGGATCCTTCCTTTACTATACGTGGCTCATAATCATATTAAGGTTTTTGCACGTGAGAAGACCCCATATATCTTCATCATCATAGTTCGTAGCAGATTATCGTACTTGCGTTTTGCCAAACGTGCGTGAGGCGCTGTTAAAACGAGATCTTAAACTCATCGAAAGCAACACTTTTGTGTTAATATATTTTTTTATTTTTTTATATCAGGATACCAACTAAGCGAAAGCGGGTAGCTGCTGCCTAAAAATGCCATAACTCATATATTTCTTTTTTAATTCAACAAAGTTAATAACGGCTTTTAGTCGACAGCAGATAATGCAGCAGAGACATTACGAGACATTGTTGCAGTATTTACTTGCACCTAACCAGAACCTGGCTATTATGTGCAAGCCGCAGCACTATTCAACTGATCTGCATAGGTTTAATTGAGCACCCGCAAGATTACGCGACAATATCATGAACCGTATGGCACAACTCTAAAAATGTTTATACGATTCTTTGTGAGGTAGTCTTACGAGATTTCGATATTACTCTTTTGAATCAGAATCCCAATTCGCTTTATCAGGCTCTCTCCTATATTTATAATTAGTTATCTTTACCTTATTATTTTGTCTGTGGATGTTTCTCATATCCTACACTGCGGTTTATGTCCCTCAAGCGTAAGAGCCAGTTACTGAAAAAAAAAATGGCAACGACATGTGATCCACCGGGGCAAGTAGAGGAAGGTAATAGATGCATGATTAGGGAAAACACTATCTATAAGTTACCTTTTTCATGTCATATGGTGAGGGGTTGGTTACGGCACAGCATAGTATGTAGATAAACATGCAAGTTCACTCCAATTTGTTCAGAACAGAGTGACGCAGAAGTTAGTGAGTCCCGCTGTCGCATGGCAGTTTCAATAAGGCGGATTCGGTCACGCGGATTTTCTCTCACCACGATTTGCTGTCGCAAGCCGTCGCCTTGCGAGCAAGGTGCGTTGTCTATACGCAAACTCGGCGAATTCAGCTCGTATGATTCCGGCGCAGTTAAAGTCTCGCCCTTACAGGACACTGGGCACACACGCCGAGCTGGTTTTAGTCGGCAACAGCGCCCGCATCTCGCTGCCGCCGCCTATTTCTGACAGGTTAGCAAGAGGGCAGTCGATGGGAGGTGGAGAAGGAGCAACGCTAAGCCTATCTCGACACTGCGTGAGGTGCCCGTATTGACGACTGCCAGAGATCGATGCGCATGCCCTTCTCCTCCGCCTCCTCCTTCTCCATTCTCCCGAAATATTGCTGTCTATAAATATAGCGCAATACCAGGGCTACGGGTCCCGACATAGAATAGACCGACGCTGCAGTAGCATTACGCTCGGAGATGACGTCCTTGAGAAACGCCCCTGTGACGCCTGTCTATTCTGCGCTCCTTGACGAGGCGTCCTTAGCACGCCCTTGTTAGCGCGCCGGTGTGCGAAGCTGTCAATCACGGCAGACGCGCATCGCCCTTTCCAGCGAGAGAGAAGTAAAAGTCCGCTTTTACTTTGCACAAATTTGGGGATATATATTGATGAATGAGCTACGTTTAGTACGTTTGGGAAGCGCAGCTTTGTCTCCAAAGTGGAGCCTTCGAGACAAAGCCCACGAAGAAAGGAACAAGATAACAAAAATTATGGCAGCTTCTCCCGACGGGTGCTAAGCATGAAGGAACTTCGGAACTGGGCAGACTGTATTTCTCTTCTGTTTTCTTTTCACTTCCTACTCCCTGTTATTCCCTTCCTTTCTTTCCTTCTTCCTTTCTTTCCTTCTTCCTTTCTTTCCCTTCTTCCCACTCACTTATCATCATGAAGGTGCTCGAATACCAAAAAAAAGAAACTTTCTGGCTCATATGGCTATGCTATTCGGGAATGTGCCTGCGTCGCGCCCATACGTTAAAAACATACGGCGGCATACGACAGCTCCGCCTCCTGAAGTGGCCCGCACTCGAAACAAGCGACAAGCTTACCATCAGAAAAGATCCACTCGCTTGATCTCCACGCATTTCTTTTGAGGAGGCAGTCAAGCGATCCCAATAATGACGTTTCGGTTATGTTAATGACCATACTCCCCCCTTTGTCACGCTCATAATTACCCTAGCCCTCGTGGTCATTATAATCTAACAAGATCACTTACCTGCGAGCACGTTAGTTGGCTGCAAGACGCTGGAGCACAACGTAAACGTGCCAAAAGCACACTTACTGTCGGCATTCGTGCCATTTCGATGCCGCGTCAGCTGTAGCTGCCCACTACGTCCGAGTTATGAGCGTGAAAACAGAATGCAAGTTTTAAAACATTGCCTTCCGACGTGCAAAATTTTGGGCCTCATTACAAGCTAACCGAAAGAAAGAGCACTCGATCGGTGACCAAGACCCAATATATAAAAGCTTGCGAAAACAATCTGAAATCATGGGGATATGCAAAGCAGCCGGTCATGCATCCACAAGCCAAATAGCGTACCTTAGCTCATCAAAATCGTGGGATAAATGCAAAAGAACAGCCGTCATATGATCGTTCTCGTTGGCTTACAAGCAGTGCCAAAAATAGAGCTCCTACCCTTCTCAATTCTGGGCCTCTCTAGCTTCGCTAAATGGCGCTTACATGTGATCCGGTGCACCCTTTGACTGAAGGTCGTCCGACCACATACGGTTTATACATTCGGAAGCGTCTTACATCGAGAACATCACCGTTAGGGCTCAAAGAAATCTAAAACCTGTTCTACACTCGTTTCTGTATACAGAAATATAGTAGTTCGGTCAACGTGAAAGTTTGAATACAGGAGAGTTCGAGTGGTGAGTCCTGTATAAAGACCATGTCTCGAGTGGTTCACTTACGTTAACCGACATCCTTTCATCCGGTAAAACAGTCTCTAGTACAAGCTGGGGGTTCGTCTGTTTGTTTTAGGTGTCCTCCCGATAGCGTGCGCTTGGCACGCAGCAACAAATCGTTCATATCGCTATAGGAAGGACGCCGCGACTCGGACGTGATAAGCGTGGGCGAAGATGTCGTCTTTGTCACGCATCTCAGTGTCTCTTCCATGACACTTCTTTCCGTTGTGTCGCACGCGATGCGTGTTTGACACGCTAGGAACCTTGACGAGATGACTTGCCCTGTCATCCAGTATGCTCCGATCCATTATGCTCGGTTTGCTCCGAGCCGCGTCTACATGACACGTTAGCCTTCGGAGATGACTTACTTGCGAGAATGCGGTGTTCTTGTTGTCTCTAATTTTTGTAACCTAATGTATCTGCACTTATTTTCACGGTTGTTTTATGTAACTATAGCCGCGATATACGACACTTTTCATTTCTTCTTCTTACACGTATTATGTGGATGACATGAGACGACGCGCACGAAGTATAGGCAGCGATGACAGCAAACAACTGAGAAAGGCTCAGATGCACTTATCTTGCTGTGTCATCAGACCTACATATTTAAACTGCATGTTCCGCATTGAAAAGAATTACGGCGTTTTCGATTTTCCTGCAGCTTCTGAAGTTAGTATCGCACTCATTTTTTCTGAGGTGACAACGAACTTTCTTTGTTTACTTAGTTTACTACAGACATGTTCGTAAAACATACGTCTCCCGTGCCTAGTTCTTTCGGTAGGGCTGTCAATTTTAACGAACGCACTTTGTCGGAAAGAATTCGCCCCGCTTAATGCATATTTCATGTCGTGCCATCTTCTCATCCTGAGGCACGACGTTCATCGTGTTTTTCCGATACGCTTGAATTTCTTGCACGAGTAAATCCATAGAAGCGTTAAATCCTTGAGACGCTTCAATACGTTGCTCAGTTTATGCGTACGCTTACTCCGAAATTTAAAGTGAACCCTCATGTAGCACGTGAGAGGGCACAAGATGGATGTGCAGGGGCGCCTCCTGTTGCCTGGGCAAATGAGTTCCACGAGGATAACACTTGCTAGTTGCAGGGCGACCTTTTAGTTTTCTTTAATAATGTAGAAGCCCCGAAGCTCTCTTTTGTCGTCATTCATCTGCCCATACAGATTTTTTGACAACACAGATATTTTATTTAAAGTATGACTATAGGGTTCCTGTCGTTCTTGCAGACGGATTTTATATCGAGGCTGAAATACTCTGCCCCGTGAATAAAATGACACTGTCACGGCTAATCATCGAAATTCGTTAATTACTTTTTTGTTATTAGCAGAAGAGTGATTGATATGTGGGGTTTAACTTCCCAAAGCCGCCATATGATTATGAGAGACGCCGTAGTGGAGGGCTCCGGAAATTTCGACCACCTGGGGTTCTTTAACGTACACCCGAATCTGAGCACACGGGCCTACAACATTTCCGCCTCCATCGGAAATGCAGCCGCCGCAGCCGGGATTCGAACCCGCGACCTGCGGGTCAGCAGCCAAGTACCTTAGCCACTAGACCACCACGGCGGGGCTTAGAAAAAAAATGGGTGCGCCAGAATCGTTATGCTATGCACTTCAAATTTTTAACACAAGAACTGCCATCAAGTCAATAAATCAAAAATGAATTAACATCTACTGCGGTATTGTAGTGGTTCAGGTGCTCGGCTGCTCACTCGAAGAAGGTCGCTGGTTCGATCCTGATTGCGTAGGTTGCGTTTCGTTGGAAGCGAAATGTTCGAGATCCGTGTGTTGTGCGATGACAGCACACGTTAAAGAACAACACATTGTGAAAATTTTCTGAGCACCCCCCCCCCCCCTATGGCGTCTCTCATTATCATATAGTGGTTTTGGGAAGTGAAACTCCAGATAATAAATTTAAAAGTTGATTAACAAGTATTTTGCTAATCAGCCGCAACAGTGCAATTTATTTTGGGGGCAGAGAATTTTCTCTTCGACATAAGATTTTATGAGCAAAACCAACACGGACTTCACTGTCACTGATAATTCAAATAAAAAAATCTGTATTGTCTAAAAAACAGCCTGCATGTTTAATCAAAAAATATATGCAAATATAAAAATGTTCCATCGACATATGTTTTATCCCAAACGTAAGCTTCAGCATCGATCGACTCCAGGCGGCGCCCGATGGTCTCACGTTTCAAAGGTTTCGCTTGAATAGGCCTGAGATAAACGCTTTTATGCATTCAACAATGATGGGATTTCATATCCGAATGAAGGGCCAACGTAAAATAAATATATCTATTTTTTACTTCGCTCCAACTACGGTGCTCTGCAACCACACGTTCAAAAGTGGCTTAGTTGCTGTTTCTTCTTCTTTTTTTCGCACGTGCATGTCCAGCACAAAGTTGTACGCCATTAAGAGTGTTAAAAGGGTGACTTTGTGATTTTACATCCTTGTATACACTTTTGGGCCCCGATTGGGTAAAATACACCTACACGCTATCTATTAGATATATTGCAGTAATATGTATCGAATTGCAGGCATTTCCCACTGCAACAATCTCAGCGATATGCGCCAGCATAGATCCTCGCCATTAATTTTTGAAACTTGTTTTGTAGGGGACATTAACGATTCTCTATAGCATTTTCTAAGCTAAATCTCAGTCGATCTCATCAGAAAGTGCGGATAAAGAAGACCGCGTACGACAGGTACCGACCCTCTTTCTTCTATATTTTGTTCTATCTATTTATTCTAACAGAACCAGGCATTGCCGAAACGTCCTGTGCAATTGATTATTTGTCATATGTCGTTTTTCAAACAAGCATATTTAACGAAAGGTAGCTACTTTTTTGTGCGTCTGTTTGTGTTTTAAGAATGATAACACGGACATTTCATTCAGCTTTAAAGTAAACGAGTTGCCTGATAATATTTACATTTGGAGACCCAACGATTTGGCTACGTGGCTGGGGTCATCAGGGATTGCTTTCCGAGCTCGGCGCACCGATATCCACTATGATATACAGCGCCACAATATATTTAAAGACCCATATTTACACTCCTAATTCGGCGTCGCCCTGCTCAGGCCACAAGCGTGGAAAAATTAAAGCACCCAAAAATGACCGGGTTGGTCCCACATGAACAGGCGTGCATGCATTGTCCGTAAACGCTATCCATGGAGAGATTGATCGTCGACGTTGATATTCCGTAACCAAACGGTGGTGCGTGCGTGTGTATTCGTATAGACGCCGTTCGACTCGAGTATACGTTAATGGGGCGCCACTCGTTGTGAATTTCGATTAGCGGGATCGTTTGCGTGCGTGGCTTTTCGAACCTGCTTAGCGTGTGTGTCGTTTCCTCAGCTCGAAGCTCGCTGCATAAAAAACAGGCCATACTCGCAGTGAAATACGTTTATCGACGCTCGTGAAATGTAGACTCGTTTTGCGATCTCGCGTTTGTCATGCATGTTCATGTGTGCAACCCCCTTCTTATTTATTTTAGGGGCGAAGCTCCTTAGGGCGTGGGCTGTGCGTCCCCTGTATGTAGCCACCTCTAGTTTAGTTCTTGCAGTGTTCACTAGATGGCGGTACCGTCTCCTGTATGTAGCCACCTCTCGTTTAGTTCTTGTAGTGTTTACTAGATGGTGGTACTTGTAGCTGATGATGAAAAGATGCAAGATGTTATAAACTAGAAAGCGGTACTTGTAGTTGATGAAAAACGCGAGATCTTATAAAATAGGAATGATGTCACATATGGCGCGTGTCATTGGTTGAAGGCAATCGTTCGATTTAGTGCGGCGACGTACGCTAGGGGGAGCGATGTAATAAAATCGAGTGGGCAAAATGTACAGAGGATTCATGGTTTACCAGGTTTACCTCCGGAGCTTCGCCCACTCATCATCATTCACTTCGTGGATATGGCGGCACTTTTTGTTTTCTTTACCCGTGTTGTGAAACGCGTACCTACATTATTTATAAGGCACTCGCGCCCATGTCTTCGCGAATGGTTGCCTATATGTGGGGTGCTTGCGAAAGGGAATGCAGGCCGTGTTGGGCGATCAAAGATGTATACAGACATGACTTCCACGTGCTTCGTCCAGGCCCCTTTGAGACTCTCTGGCTAGCCGTAAAAACTGGCGCCGAATAAATAATTTGGGACTGCGGGCAATGTGTTGCATCAGAGAGGCTCTGAAGGGACCGCGCTGAAGGTGTGCGTGTGCGGGCCGGCTTTTTGGCCGTTGGTGCGAGACGGTATGTATACGGTCGCATAGAATATACATTCGTAGATTTAAAGGTGCTAAGGATCGTGACTCGGGACCCTGCGGTGTAGGAGGTTTGTGCACGCCGCTGCGTCTACGCAGGCGTGGCGGTAACGAGAATTGCGCATTCGTATATGCAATGCCGAAGCGTTGAAATATAGAGAAAATGGAAGTTTAAAGTCAGAGAAAGGGAAGCAACTTCCCGCGGTTTCCCGTTTCATAGCTCCGCCCCAAGGAACAGCTAGTTGGCTCCGACTTTATGCCAGCAGGGCGAAAATTCAACATTATGTTTTTTTTCGTTTTGATGTTTTTTTTTTGTTTTTCCACAAGTTCGCTCCTGTATAATGCACCCCGTGTTACGAGGTGTCCTACCCGGAGGAGGAGTTATGTAAGGCCGCTACGATGAAAGAACGTGCGGTTCCTTACATTATTTTTTTTTATTTTTTGTCATCGCAACAGTATACCTAAAATGCGAATTTTGCCCCGCCGCGGTGGTCTAGTGGCTAAGGTACTCGGCTGCTGACCCGCAGGTCGCGGGTTCAAATCCCGGCTGTGGCGGCTGCATTTCCGATGGAGGCGAAAATGTTGTAGGCCCGTGTACTCAGATTTGGGTGCACGTTAAAGATCCCCAGGTGGTCGAAATTTCCGGAGCCCTCCACTACGGCGTCTCTCATAATCATATGGTGGTTTTGGGACGTTAAACCCCACAAATCAATCAATCAATCAATTAAAATGCGAATTACCAAGAAAAGGGCAGGCGCCCGGTACTGTGAACGCTGTCAAACTTTGTTTTTTTATGTTTTATAAAGATGTTTGCTAATCGGCACTCATGAGATAGATAATTTAAAAGCAACAGATTAGGTAAGTGGCTAGTTGGTATCAGCTTTTCACACCAGTTGATGTAAGCTTTTCTGCCTAGAATGGACGCAGGCCTGTCCATATGGACGGCTTATATATATATTATAGCGACTTGCGCTGCTTGTGTAACACATAGCGATAAGTGCGTATATACACTACATGAACATGTACCCTGTTCATGTGGTATTTTTAGGTACGTAATGCTAACTATGGGCAGTAAGAAGCGCATACCTTTTCAAGACGTTTTTTGTTGCCTTTTAAGAAGACAAAGTAGGAAAGAATTTAAAAAATTCCGAAAATTTCTTTTTGCTTGTTTGGGATTGTACGGCTTTTTTGAAAAAACATCCAGTGTCCCATACATTTTTGCGCAGTTTGACACAGCCAAAATAACCAGGTTTTTAATACCAACTAACAAAAAGCTAAGTCCCCTTTTCTTAGACTGTGCACAATCTGAGCCTTCTACTTCAAGAAAACTTCTGAAATTCGAAGCTGGTAGTCTTTCTTCTCTTAGCCGATTTATAAAAAAGTGTTTCGTTTACATAAATACACGTGGCGCAGTCCTTTTTAATACGCGTGGCATTTACCGAGTCCACTTGCCTTGCGTGTGAGAGAACCGTGCAAGGACGGGGTTATGTTCACTTATTTTAAGTTGAGTTGCGCTTTTGTTGATTTGGTGACGGCAGCAAAAGGCATTTTTGTGTTGACAAATTAACTAAATTGTTTTGAAAAACTCACAATAACTGAAAGCGACGCACGCTCCAGCTGCTAACAGAAAGGATACCGTAAGTACTCTTGCGAGCACTTTGGCAAGTAAGCTTTGTGCTCATTCCGTATCGCCAAAAGGAAAAAAAAAATGTCACCTGTAGGGGCAATAGCTACGCTTTGATTTATGTGGATCTTCTACAAAACGTGAGAACAGGCTCTGTCTGTACAGACACTCGCTCGCTGGATTCCGTGCCGACCGGTTGTGCCCTCGCGATCTCCGACGTCAGCGTAGCTCTGGCCGACTGGGCTCGCCCTACGTCATCTCCTGACGCCGACCTCCGACGACATTGTAGCTATGACCGACTGGACTTGCTCTGCGACACCTCCTGACGCCGACAAGAGCTCTCGCAAGTGGTGTCCCGTCCTCGGACTCCCGTGACCGTGTTTCCATATTTCCTATCTCTCCTATACCCTCGATATGTCGTCCATCTCTGGCTTACCACCTCACGCCTCTTTCTCTCTCTCTACACACCTTTACTCCTACCCTTTTAATCCCTCCTCACCCCCATCCCCTGTGAGCTACTGTTGAGGTGTCGCTCGCTGAAGCAGACAGTTACGGGGCTCACTTTTCTCTTCCTTTCTCTCTTAGAACCACTTAGTAGTCTGTACAGAACGCGGAGGAACCGTGGCACTTGTACAGAATGTAGTGGGCCGTGTTCATCGGAATAGAGACCCTCAGAACGGCCACCTTTGAAACCAATCGAACTTTCGAAAATGCTTGCGTGGTCCGAGTAGACTTTCTCAATACGGTTAGGCATATCACCGCATGTAAACACTGCGACACGGTTGGGTGAGATCGACTGCTATTTGGCAGTATTTGGTCAACAGCGACAAAAATATGACTAAAGAAGCCAGGAAGGCAATGAAACGAGAGAAGAAGCAAAATATGACTCGAGTGACGACTATATGGTATACTGCTATCAAATAAATTGTTCAAGACATCTTCGTTTTGAAGAAAATATAAAACAAACCTTTTTTACTTTAACTCAGAATATCCCGGAATCAACTTTTTTGTTGCATATGCCCTATTGTCAAAAGATCATGAAAAGGCAGAACGTTTATTTTAGCGAAAATAAATCAAACATTTTTACAAAGCTGCTGAATCAGAATGGTGTACGCATGTGGAATGGCTTTCATTTTTCAGGCCATTCTATTTTTTTAATGAGAAAAACCACCTGATTTGCTAAATAAATCGCGGAAATGCGAAGACGTAAATACACTTGTAATTCTAGGTCAGTTACAAGAATATACGCAAAGAAATGAAATTAAACAAACGTAAACTCTCCTCATATAATAGTTCTTGAGATAATGGGTCATAAAGAAGCCTTAAAACACATGGCAGGAATAGAGCCTACTCTGTGTCCTTAACAACGGAGCTCTTTAAGCTCATGGTTAATTCCTGCACAGCGTAATGCAGCTTCTAGTGGGCATCGTCCAGAAAATTTGGGCATGCCTCAGTACTTGCCTCAGTACTTGCCTCTGGTCGACAAAACATGATCGCCCCGCCGCGGTGGTCTAGTGGCTAAGGTACTCGGCTGCTGACCCGCAGGGCGCGGGTTCGAATCCCGGCTGCGGCGGCTGCATTTCCGATGGAGGCGGAAATGTTGTAGGCCCGTGTGCTCAGATTCGGGTGCACGTTAAAGAACCCCAGGTGGTCTAAATTTCCGGAGCCCTCCACTACGGCGTCTCTCATAATCATATAGTGGTTTTGGGACGTTAAACCCCACATATAAATCAATCAATCAATCAAATCAATCAACAAAACATGATCAATTTGACGTTTGAAGCAGCTTTACTGACTTTAGTAGCGAAAACTGGCTAAACAGTGCGGACTGTGGCCAAACTGCTGAAAGTCGAGCTAGGAAATGCAAGAGTTTACCACCAGCTCCATTGTTTTACCAACCTTCTGGTATTTGATCGATGGGGTTGCTTCATTGTTTTTTTTTCTTTTTTGTGCATGTGTGCGTGTCTTTCTGTCCGTGAATCTGTTATTCTGTACGTCTTACGGATAGGAACTAAAGTTGAACGTTCAAAGCGTGTCGTGTTACCGTGACTACGATGTTCGGTGTAACGACCGCATTTACGTCGCAGCAGGCGCGACGAGTGGGCACGGATGTGGCAGGCTTGCGCAATCGCAGACGAGCATGGTGGCTGGAGCGTGGCTGAAGACGTTTCGATATCGTGCACCAACAAATGTTAAAAAACCAAGCTAAAGCGTGGGAAAAACAAGCGCCGCTGAAATGATCTGAAGGTGAGCGCTGAGAAGACATTAGTGCCAGGCGATTAACTACGAGGAGCTCCGTCCCCGAGGCGATGCGCATTTATTCTCTTCCTTTATTTATTTCTCCTCTCCTTTTATTTATTTCTTCTATTCCTTTAACTTGTACAGCTCGCACTGCAACAGTGCTTCACTGTGACATACAGCCGTGCGCAAAGTGGCAGGCCATTCAGATAAAGGAGTTCCCATGGCGGAAAGAGACGAGAAGCAACTTCGTGTTTTCTTGTTAAGTCGCAACGCGTCGTTAGTGCCTGGCGACCAGGTTTGCGAACACGGCTTTCTAAGCCGGTTTCTCTATTGAACGATGACGTTGAAGTGAGTTGCAAGTGAGGCTATAGTTCGCGGGTTACGTTCGATTCTTTGAAGCGTTTCTCCCGAGTCCAACTGTGCGGCTTTCTAACGCCGCATTCACAATCATTTATGCCGAGCATACTAATCAACCGCTGATAACGTTACTCTCTTCAAGTCATTCGTTAGCGAACGTACCTTTGGAGAGAACGAAGCGTGCAACGAGCTGTGAAACACGCAATGCTGTTTTGTTATGGTGCTTGGCTGTTTGCCAGAAGGTCGTGGGTTCGACACCGACCGTGGCGGTGGCATTGAAACATGTAGGCATGCTAGAGTCCCGTCTACGGTGCGATGTCTTGATACGTTAGAACACAACAGATGGTCAAAAATGTCCGGCACCCTCCACTACAACGCCCCTCATACTCATGAAGTAGTCTTGGCACTTAAAACTCCAGGTGTTATTATTATTATTATTATTATTATTATTATTATTATTATTATTATTATTATTATTATTATTATTATTATTATTATTATTATTATTATTATTATTATTATTATTATTATTATTATTATTATTATTATGGGGAAGCTGCTCGAACCACTGGTCTAGGTTTTGTCGTATACACCTATGGTGACCTGTATGTATCTTTCCCGTGAGCCTCGGCACGTTCAAATTCGCAATTTTACGCGCCGCAATCGATTCGCGGGATCCATGGTTTCCGTTCACTGCAGTACTCTTGCCTTAGCACAACATCTTCGAGGCGGACGAGCCGCAAGCAGAAACGTCACCTAACCCGTTTTTTCAGCTATTTCTACGTATAGTCATTCGGCCTTCCCTGGTGCTGTTTTCTCAACAAATACTGTGCGCGACGAGCTAAACGGAAGACTCCACACATGCCGAGGGCCCGTCAAACTATACCGTGTGGTTTCTCGTTATTTTAATAAGCGTTTCCACTCACTCGCCCATCTTTAACGACAGTTTTCCGAACAAATCGGTCATATGCCTTGCTCGGCGAGCATGCAAATTAATAAGGAAATCGCTCTCAGCCATTTTCTCCTTATCGCGCACTTTTTCAGCCTTCTCTAAACAAACTAACTACGACAAGAACTTGAAAAAAAAAAGGAGCTGTCATATGTTGTTTTTTTTTTTTGTCAGTACTGCGTGCAGCGTCTATGCCCAAGCAAGCGCGAAAGATTTCAATCCGTCTTTCCCGTAGTGCCCGTTTTCATGTCCTTCCGTGCTTACCCGTTTTTTTTTCTTTCCGCTTGTATTACTCTCTCTTTCATTTTTTTCTTCAGTGTTCGCACTTTTCTTTATTCATTTTTCCTTTTTTTATTTTTCTTCTTGACTTGTTTGGTTTGTTCGTACCACTTTCCGCGCGAAGACGTCGTTAAGGCGTTTCATGTCAAGCAGGAAATTATGGCCTTTCTTTACCGTGGGCTCCAGACGTTTTCCATCACTCGTCTCCTCTTCAACTACCCACCTTTTATTTATTTTTTCGTCTCTTATCATTCGCGGTTCTGCGCTTCCCACCGTGTTTATACATTTGGGCGTCGTGGAACAGTTCAGTTTCCTCCTCTGTTTCTTTTTTTTTCCTTTCTTCATTCCTGCTTACTTTTTGTTTTCTTTTAGTCTCTGATGTGAAGGATGGACGACGAACAATTGTTGAGGACTTGCTCCATTGTTATTCCGCGTGTTATTGCCCCCTCTCGTTTTCGGGATTTGTGGCTTCTTCTTGTTCTTCTTTATTTTTTCCCCTTATTCCCTTTGTCACCACGTCGCCAACGCTCTTCGGTTGTGGGAATCGCTGACGTTTCAAATCGGCAATCTGGCGCGAACGGTGGTTCTGGAAAAGGTTGACGGCATCGCCGACGAAGAGCTTGCCTCTTCTGCAATGGATAGCGACGCTCTGTGTCCCTATGCGTGTGGCGAAGCACCAAACGAAAGAGCCTCGTCAGTTATATTGGCTCTGTTCAGGTGGCGAATAATGAAGGTGTCTTTGACACAACCGTATCTTGTACGAAACAACTCTGGAACACGCGGATCAGAGAGCTATTGTTTTAAAGTATACAAATGCAGGAAACCCTACTAAAAGAACGTAATGATATGTGGGGTTTAACGTCCCAAAACCACTATATGATTATGAGAGACGCCGTAGTGGAGGGCTCCGGAAATTTCGACCACCTGGGGTTCTTTAACGTGCACCCAAATCTGAGCACATGGGCCTACAACATTTCCGCCTCCATCGGAAATGCAGCCGCCACAGCCGGGATTCGATCCCGCGACCTGCGGGTCAGCAGCCGAGTACCTTAGCCACTAGACCACCACGGCGGGGCTAAAAGAACGTGAATTGGTGTCAGAAGAAAATGAGCTTGCGCGGAAAGGGGTTCCTTGCACCCTTTGTTTCCTTCCACTTTCTGCTATTCCTTTGATGTGATGTCATTGGGAAGCCGTTTGTTTCTTTGGTTTCTTAGAATGAAAAAAAAAGGGTATCTTGAGGACTCGTTTCTTTGCCCAACGCGACCTGAATGAATATGAGCAAATAAGAGAGAAAGATAGAGAGAAAACAAAGGCAGGTAGTTTGACTAGAAGGTAGTATCTGGAATGCTGCCCAGCATGGGTGTTGGGGAATAGGGCACGTTGCTTGTACTATCTTAGGTTTGTTGTAGTAATGGTGGTTTAGATACGGATAAAATGAAGTTGAAGAAAAGACAACTTCACATTGCCAGGGACCGAGCCTACAATCTTCGCATTACGCGCCAAATCCTGTACGGGACTGTACAACATGAATTCAAACATTTTCGCGCGCGTGTGTAAACATGACCTCATGTTCGGCTGTTTCGACACATAACCAGGCCCCTAACTCCACGTAACATGACTGCAGCGAAACTGCCACCCTTGAGCAGTACATTGAAATCCTCCTTCCTTGCATTCGCCTTCCTCCAAACTGACAGTCGATGCATCAACAAAAAAAAACTATTTCGCTTGATGCAATATTTCACTAAGATGTCCGTAGATTTCACCATTACGCTGACTGTGTCAAAAAAGATAATAATAGCACCCAGCACCCCCCTCTCTCTTTCTGAGTGACGAGGCTCGCGTGAGTCGCTTAAGAGCGCCATTAAGTGTCGCTCTCGCTCGCTTCCTAAAGCTTATTCTCCTCAAATCAGTTTCTCCTTTAACCGGCTTCTTGCATCTCGTCTCGGAACGTACAGCCTTCTCCCCAAGGGACACGGCTGCACGCTGTAGCTCCGAGTTCTCGAGCATCTTCGCCCTTATTAAGATGGCAAAGCTTTCCCGGCTTTCCCGAAGGGAGGAAGCGAGAGATACTCAAATTCAAAGCGCGAGCTGAGACGCCTGTCGCGAAAAGCGCGGACGCTCATTCCGCATCCGTTGCCTGTTCACGAGAGCTCAAAGTGCCTCACTCATTGCGGGCACTCGCCCATCTCTGCCACACTCCCCCTTTCTCACGTTTTATTCCTTCTCCAGAGCAATCCTTAGCCGTGGTTATATACGCAGTGCTCCAAGGGACCGCCGCCGCTTTCGCTCGCCCTGATTTGCATTCGTTTGCCGCCTTTGCGGTGTCTTTTCTTTTTTTTTTGCCTTTTTTCTCTCATAACGCACTAACGCGGTCGATTTCGAAGATGGCAAGGCCAGAAAATTAGGGTCTCGCGCGAACGACGATTTACATATATCTTGACGCGGTCATCTCGATTGTTCGTGACGTCCTCAGCAAATGTTTTGCATATGATCGTCCGTTGTCCCTCCAACCAATTTGTGTTGTTTCCCGAGTGCATATTATTGCCGTGTCGTTCATATCGCTATGCGTGTAAAAATGAACGAACTGGCGTTGCGAGTTTTGTGTTATCCTCAACCGAAGTGGTCTTTCAACGCTCGTTAAAGAGACATTCAAGTCAAATAACAATTTAATTCAGAGTGAGAACTAAATGTATGACAGCGTCTAAAACGACAATATTATCAACAGCAGTGCCCTACTTACCGAGAAATTAATATAAATGCATGAAAACAAATGCACCGCGATTAGGAGACTCGCGAAATGATCCCGATGACGTGAAACTTGCCGCCAACAATGATCACTATTAATCGAGCTAGCTACACCAAAACAAGGAACCTTCCGTGCATTCACAGACGTAATAATATACTGCCTGTTCGTTTCTGCTTGATTCATGGAGAAATAGAACCACTGGACGTTACCATGGAGAATGGCGCGAGTCGTTCAAAGAACTGGACAGGTCGTGCCAACTAGCGGGGCCCAGTTGAACCAAGCACGCCGACCATCTCGGAGCCCAGGGCAGGAAATTGTTCAATGGCCGTTGTTTCTGCTGTGGCTTCCGCTACTTCTGTTCTGCTGCTACTAGTGTCGGTGGTCGCGCAGTAAAACCAGGCAATCAGAAATGCGAGATTACTTTACAAAAATGGTGAAATAGCACAATGTATTGCAGAAACTGTGGAATATGCCTCATCGCAGGGTCACAACATCGTATTCCAATCGATACCCAGCCACATTGGAATGAAGGGAAATGAAGAGGCTGACAGCCTCGCGAAGAAAGCATTGAAGGAAGGAGGGGATTGCGCAATCACTATGTCTGGGGCGGATATTCGACATTTAATCACGCAAGGAGCAAACCATTATTCGATTGAGAAGTGGTTTGATAGCCCTAAATCAAAGGAAATAGTACTTTATGAAGTTGATCCACACAGAAAATTTTCCGTAGTGAGAGATCTCCCATGACACCTAGAGACATTGATCCACCGACTTAGATTAGAAGTAGCATACACAAGCAGCTTCCTGCACAAGATACATCGATCCAACTCACCAGAATGCCATCGTGGTCGTGCAGAAGAAAATGTTCACCATATTCTTTTGGAGTACACTAAATACGCGAATGAAAGAAAAAATTAAATAACAAATGAGAAAGTTCGGACAGACGGCCCCTCACAATAAAGAAACTACGTGGACCATGGCCTGAGATGCATTTCCACAAAAAGGCAATAATCTTCCTGACAGACTTTTTAGTGGAGACCGGACTGGACAAGCGCCTATGATACACAGCCAGAGATGGGTATATATAAAATGTGTTTATGCATATACTGACAGTAGAAAAGGAAGGTGTGCGTGTGAACAGTTTATGACTGTGTGAACTGCTCTAAAAAACTGTGTATTGGCATGATATTTGAACAGGTTTCAGTGTGCTATTACTTTTTTTTTCTTTTCGTATTGTTAATTTTTGGGTACCGTTTCGTATTATTCTTTTTTTTTCGCTGCAGAACTTCGTGATATGGAGTAGCCAAGGCAATATGCACCTCATCCTCTCCACAGCAAAACAGTTAAAACCGAACAGAACAGAACAGGCAACGTTGTACACGGCAACAATGGCGTCAAAAGTTACACTAGAGGCGGGTGATTTGAAGTGTACTAACACGATGCGGACCACTAAAATGTAATTTAATTTCAAAATAAGCACTTCTTTGGCACAGAATTAGCACTACGAGGTTTCTATACTGCTTTTACAGCAATCAATATTGACCTATATATGCCTTTAGTGTCCCTTTAAACCCAGTGTTTGTCCTTAGAACCAAAGCAGGAAGTCGGTGTCCAATTTTCGCGGCGTCTAAAGCAAGTCTCTCGCGTTTCGATTCGAGGGACTTGAATACTTATTTGACAACTGATTTCGCATATCCGCAGTTCGTATGTGTCATTAACCCATACTTATTTCTGAGAATCAGAACAACTTCTCCATTAGCGCCATCTGTGATTTTGCGAGTGCTCGAACCCTAATGTTTTTCTTCTTTTTTTCCTAATCAAATCCTTGTCTTGTTATGATCAAAAGCTCCTGTCTTGGTTCAATTGATTACGTTGAGCCAAATATATATATATATATATATATATATATATATATATATATATATATATATATATACGTCTTAAGGGATCACTTCGGAATAAAGGGCTTCGTATTTCACATTGACACTAAGGTTTTTATTCCGCCTCTACGTTACTTCGTGCGAGCCATCTCTGGGCACGCGATATAGCGATTCGCTAGCGAAAAGCTCTCTTGTGCTTTGATGACGCATATATGCGTCTAAGCTGCGGCCGCGAACACTACGGGCTACCATTCACGTTAATGGCCCCGCAGCATCGACAAACCTGTCGGCGCCTTCTCCACTGTTCAGCGATATAGGTATATTGCGCTCTCGAAATTGACCTATTCGTCGGGAGCTCGAGGTATATGGCACCGCCCGCGACACTGAGCATAAATATGATCAATGGCTCCCACGCCATGCTGCGATCCTCACCTATTATTTATTCTCACTTTATTCTGCATGCTGTTCTTTTTTTTTCTGTAAATAATTTTCCTATATCCCTTTTCGTCATCCGTTATCGGAGACTGCTAAATGTAGCCGTGTCGAGAAACACAGCTTTATAAGCTTCAGTGTATGCTTATCGGAAGGGGTAATATATGTATACTACGACTGAATCGCACCGGAGAGACAGTTCATGAAGTAGGCCGTAAATCTCCAGCGGCACCCGAGGTTGTAGTTGACGCATATTCTATAGGCCCAAAGTAAAACAGCTCTAACGCGTTACACGCCACAAAAGCGCTTGGTAAGACATGATAAGACAGGTGCTTGGGCTAGTTGGTGATTAGGAATCAGCATATTTGCACAACGCAAGACTACGAGTGGTTACGACGTAACTACAGAAGAAGAGACGAGGACAGAAAGAGCGCTCTCCTTGTCTCTTCTTATTAGTTACGTCGTAACTACTCGTAGTCTTGCGCTGTGCAAATATGTTGATTCACAAAAGCGCTGCTCACTTTCTTGTGGCCCACAAGCCTCAATGAAACGTTGTGAATAGTGTAGTTTGCGTGTATATGCGTTATGTGTGTATGTGTCGTGTGTTTGTGACTGTATATATCATAATCGCCACCCAGCACTTCAAGTATAACATGTAAGGCGAAAAACCAGACAGAGTTCTCCAGTTCTTCAATAAAATGTATCTCTTTCGCACTGACTGCATTGTTACTTCCGCTATCATGGAAACCAAAAAATGCATTTCTATGTAAGTCGGGAAAGGCTATTACAAGACAGGCATATTTATTAAGTAGTGAAACGCAGTTACAACTGTATCCGTGATATTGCCTGCGGTGCCCTTACGTTTATGATGCTCCAATGTTGACTCGAGGATCGCGGTATCCAATCCCACGACTGTGACGAACGCATTACGATGAAGGCGAAACACTAAAGGCTTGTGGGCTCAGATTTAGGTGCACGTCAAAAAACACCGGGTTGATGCTTATTCCGGAGCGCTCCAATATACGGCATCTCTCGTAATCCTTGCGTGGTTCTGGGACGTGAAATCCCACGAGTTATTACGATATTACGGGTATAACATGTTGGTGGCTCCGCGTTTGCTTGTGGGTTTCTAAGCGTTCACTTGGCGCTTCCAGACGCCATTTAGCCGAACAGTGTTGCACAGGCCCATGACGGAACCGCTTTTTACTGCGGCAGTTCTGTCTCAGGACGATCATGAAAGCGTCTCTGATACCGATGTCACAGGGGCATTTTTAATCGCGATCAGTGCCGATTCGGATTAACCACGATACGGATTAGGTGCTGCTGCACGGTCACTTTTTTCGCTTATATGCCTGAATGAGATCAAGACTATCGCGATCTATGCATCGCGATATGGCTGGGAGATCGCGATTTTGCTGTCGCCTGCGCCCCCTGAAAAAACCTCTTAAAAGCCCAATAAACAAGAAAATCTAGCGTAGTTAAATAAACACACGTTAAAACAGCTAAATCTCCATAAAAAGCCAATTGGAAACTGTTTAAATTGGAACAATATATGAAATATTGCATTTCTTAATGACCCCTTGTAGTTATGGAACAAGCAGACAATGAGCAGACGACCGTTGTCTTCGCGCTTAGTTCAACTATCGCACCATAGGAGAAGTTGGAGCATCTCGAAGCAAACTGATTAGGGGTGTCGCCAGCTTTTAGACTACGTCGCAGCATTCACGCATTTGTGGTCAAATGTTTAGCGGCATTTCATGACGTGTCGCTCAATCGAAAATTGCAACACGGTCACCTTGATTCCGCATGCTTCGCATACCGTCGATTCTCAAATACATGGGATCTGCCGATTTTTTTTTTTTTTTTTGCCCTAACTGTACGGGCATTTCATGGCTTTCGGTTTCGTCATCGAGTAACACTTAGCGGGGCGTTCTGGTTTCAGTTATTAGACAGTGTGCGATGCTGTTTTTTCGGGAATAATTGCAATATAATTGCTTTTGGCTTGTTCGGTTCACGGTGGGCGCGTCACTTCGTGAGCTACCAGAAGCATGCGACGCTGCCACGCCGCCAAAAGATTGGCGAACGCTGTGGAGACGGCCGAGTGCTGGTCGACGCGCGCGCCACACGACGTGCCAGTCTACGAGCTCGGCTCCGCGTGCGTCTAGAGGCGCCATCTGCTATACGAATTGGGCAACAGTCGGTGAGCAGTTGAGGCAGAGAGTGTGCCATCGCTCGCAAGTTGCACAGCGCAAGGTAGTGAAAAATAATGCGAATCGTAGTTCATCGCATGAAACGAGTGGGATCGCTGATAAAGCGTAATCTCAGCGCTCTGTTAGCTTATCCGTCCCCCTCCATGAATTTCGCGATGTAAACTGAGATTCGAGCTTTTTTTTTTTTTATCGCCTAACTTAAAAGTACTTTGTGCCATGGACGATTGACGGAAATTTCGCAGTGGCTAGGGTGCTGCCTCCCCCTGCTCTTCCTCTTTCTTTTTTTTTTTTTGTTTTTGTTCACCATGAGTCAGGACTATTACTTTGTGGAATTTGGCGTGCAAGAATAAAGATACGATTATGAATCGTGCTATAATAGAAAATCCCGGTTTAATTCGCATGGTATACTAACGTGTAATTTGGTGACGTAGATTGGAGCTTTCTTCTAAGCCATCTCCCTTTAGATCTGTTAAGCGTGGGCACCGGTGAAACAATCACCCTCTTGCATAACACCACGAAATATAAGCCACATTTGAATAGGCTACATTTAGTGATGCACGACTGAGTTCCTACCATATTATCTCAAGAATGACAATTAATATTAGTTGATGTGGGCTAGTGTTTGTAAGTTTACCACATTTAAGGGGTGATATTTCATGTATTACGCTTATGATGTGCTACGCGTTTCAAGCCAACCTTCAAATCCTTACTTCCTTGCAAGCCTCAGCAAGGACAGTTAGGGAGGTGCCCGTGTCCGTGCCCCTCGCCATCCCTAACCCCAGCAAGGACACTTAAATGAAGTGTAGTGCCCAATATGGCTATCAGTAGAGAAACGAAGACTGATGTTGTGGCCTGGGATTGTGCTGGCGCCGCTTGGCCAATGACTGTTTTCCTGTTGCTGTTCATTTCGTAAAACGCTTATCATACTTAGACCGCAAAGGCATGTTGTCAATCAGTAAAGGTGCGTTGTGAAGTGTGGCTACGGAGTTCTAGGGTGAAAAAAAGAAATAGGAACAGCATGCTCTATTTTTAAACCTATACCTTCAGTAGTCTCTCGCTCTCTCGTGAACAGTCATTGATCATTTCGTGGTGCTGTTTTAGGCACTTTTCGTTGGGAAATTTCAAGATCGATAAACTTTTCTATGTCTATTGTGAAGCCTCCGATGTTTCTCGACAACAAGAACAAAGACAGTGGTGGGGGGAATGCACAATTGTTTCTTTATATGTTCTTTTTTGTGCCCCTGCTCCAGTTCATAGAATATTTGTTTACCTCAGACAATATATCATCGATGATGGAGTGGTTGTGTAGTGGAGCCACTGCAGCGGCTGAGCGCCTGGTTACGGTGTACGGATGCTGACCCGAAAGACGAGAGTTCGATCCCGAGCGCGACGTTCGCATTTCGGTTTCGGTGAAATGACGGCAGGTGGTGCACAGTGCAATGTCAGTGCTCGCTAATAGAACACCGAACGATCTAAATTGTGCGAAGATCTTCACGATGGCACCTCCACCTAAAGTTGCTTTAGGACGTTACACGCCATGTGCCAACCAATATATCCGTGCGAAAGTGATTAGCACTTCCTTGGTCGTGCAAGAAATCTGCATCAAAATACGCGTTTTCTGGCTTCGTTACTTCTGTTTCACAGTGCCTAATCATGGCTTTGTCACGTCTACCACTCCACGCGAGCACCGTTATCATAATACTCTTGACGCCAGCCGCTACAACATTCGTTGACGACCAGAAGCCCGCTCGCGTAATCCATCGACCACCACTTTCTTTAGTGGCGCGCCTTCTTGAGTTGATCCTTCTTCCCTCTTCCTGTCGTCATCTTTTCTTTGTATTCGTCTTATTTATTTTATGCTTCTTGAATGTACCCTGGAAAGCATGCAAAAACATGCAAAACTTCGTACTTCTTTAGCAGCAGCTGGTAACCTGCTTCTTTGCATCTTCCTTTAATCTATTCACCCACATAATTACATCTTCCAGCGTACTTATAGAACACCAGCTGTCACCTTTAGAAAATGGGGGTGTTGTCTTTGAAACTCCGCGAAGCTCTTTAAGGCAGCGACTCGGAGCTGTATGCCACAAGAATGTAAATCCAAGAAGGGCGCTGGATAATCTTATTCGTAGTAGGCCTTTCGAACACCTCATTACAAAACATTCTTCAATCGACCACTTTATACTGCCCTAATCAATTTGAAACGTTAAGGCTTTGCTACTCTAGCGCACACGGTGCGGCTTACGCAATAAACAGGGCGCACGAAAACTCCATTCGACATACAGTGTTGCTTCGTTGTCATAGACTTCCTCCGGCGGTAGTCTTTTCGTACCTAACAAATGATCAAACACAAGTCCGTCGTTTCATCATCGTTCAAAACCTGTCACTCTATAGCCGACGCCACTATGCCGGCGCCTAACGTTTGCCGGGAAATATGCAGGGCTTCCTTCTTGAATATTCATAAGGAAACAGTCGATATCCCGTGGCAGAGCTTTTGAGGCTAATTAGGGTCCCGCCGAGGTGTCTTAAGTGCTTGTAGCCGGAGTGCTTCCTAAGCAACTCGAAAAGTTCATGTATGTTTGTAGTTTTAACACCGTCATTCAGAAGGTGCGCAGCTGTTGCACTTACAGCATTCCCGTAGCACCATCACGTCCTTGTAAATGACTTTATAACGGCGAGTGTCCCTAATTAGTGAGTCACGTCATTCAGCAAGCGGCGGACGCGTGGTGAAGTTTTTAATATATTTATTTAGGTATGAATATTTTAATGCATATGCTATAAAATGTACGAAGGACACAATTCTATGAGTCAGGAAATGCTAACAGCTCGCTAAATTAAACAAGCTGCATTAGCGTTTTGCCTTTTCTCTAGCACGCAATAACTTTAACCAAGAGCTCTCTCTAGAACAGAGTGATCTCTCCATTTACATCGACAGAACTCTATAGGGTCAAGTTTAACTCCGAACAAAGTAGCTAGTGAAGTGCCTTTTTTAAGACGTAAATATTGTAAATGCGCGCAAATCTGGTGCAATATTAGTAAGGTATGCCGATACCATATACAGCAGCCGCACTAATGATTATGATTAAAGTAGTGTGTTTGACCTAGTATCACTTTCCATTCGAACTTTAGCTCTCATCTTCTCAGCCATTAGCACATTTGCCCTTTCCGTTGTATGGTAGATACTCGATTTGCTTGCTTTGATATTGTACTAACGTCCTAACATAATAATCAATCTCTTTCATCTTGAATTACTGTATTTCAACAACAAAAAAAACGCCTACGGTGTCAAAAAGAACTGCGAAGTTGTGTACTATTTTATAACTATTTTCCTAGTTCAAGTAACTAACACATGCTGGGCGGGCTCTACTAAAAGTCCCTAATGAGAGTATTAATTTCTTGCAACAATACGCTGGGATTTATAAACATCTATCAGTGTTCAAATTCATAACATTGATACAGTGCATGTTTCGTAGACTTTACCGAACCATGTTAAACGTTTCTCTAGGTGACACTTGATGCAGTACATGCGTCTCTTCCGCATGTTTGTCCTGAGATTCGATGTCTTTTTTTCCGCATCTAAATATCAACCAAACTGCCCAGCTTTTCACTGTTATTATGAAGTAAATAAGACCTTTATTCAGGCACAATAAGTTGCCAAGTCAAGCTATCGCCTAGTCCGCGCGTTCGAAGGCACTTGTGCCAGAAGCAGAACTCAACAGTGAACGTTGATTCAAAGGATAGTTACCATATCTAATTTACGTGTTAGCGCAAATGACGAAGTACACAAGAAAGAGCACAAGAAGGCACAAACTTGTGTTTTCGCTTATTTGCGGTTCCATTCAATTTCGAAGTGCAATATTGCCAACCGCGCATTGCAACTTTAGTTTATCATATGTTTTTCTTGCTCTCTCGCATAGTCATGCCTTTCCAAAGTTACGTATGACTGAGGAGAAAATGTGACAGCTGGTAGGGAAGGTAGGGAATGCGCGATTACGTAACACAAAGACGAGGGCGAGTGAAGTGTGGCAGCGCCATCATGCGGCGCATGCCACAAACAACACGCGGCTCCTAAGATCTCCGCGCCTCCACGTAGATGTTTTTGGAAGCTGAACTGAAAGGAGGAAGAAGCAAAGAAGACGCAAGCGCTTTGCAATTGTGAGTGGGAAATGGGTGCCGTCCCTAGAATCGATTGGTTGTCGAAAGGTGGCGTTGTGTGCTCCTCTATACGGAGAGACCCCGGCAAACTTGAACTTGCGAGGATGTGTCGGTGGAGCACGTGAAGGCCGCGCTTGGCGCGAAGCACAAGTCAAAAGAAAATGAAGGTGGCGGCATCACCTTGAAATTCGCACCCCAATTAACATGACGTCATAGATTTTGACGGCATCTACGAGCCTCTAAAAAGTTCCTAACCAGCAAATTGATTACATTGTCCTCTAAGGAGGCTATAGCCTAAACAAACGAAGTTTCAGGAAGTTTCGCCCCGTCAATGTTGCGAAATTACTGGAAAACTTTTTAAAATGCATTACTTCACCATCGGAGACTTCAAAAGCAAATTTAGGAGTGAAGCTTTTCACGCTCAGTTTCCTATTAATAAACCTATGGTGGGGATAATAACGACACTAGGGTTATCAAAGTTGAATTTGTCAATCTAAACTTATGTATTGTTTGACTTTAGCGTCCGCCACCTCTAATAATCATATTGTTACGCACAAGGAGGACTAGGACGTGTACGGCTGAAGGGGCCGTTTATTTTGGTCACGAAGAGAAGTGCCGGAGTGGCCAACAGGTTGATGATCGCAGTGTCGTCGTCTTCCTTCTTTCTCCAGCTTGGGGCAGCCAGCATGCTCACCCATCTTTGTTTTCTTCCCAGGCATGCGCAACATTATGGTAGTTTTGGGAGGTTAAACGACACATATCAATGACTTTGTGTCCCTTGAAGAAATACGAAGACACCGTGAGAGTACATATCGAATCGAAAATGGTGATGCCATATTCTTTTTGTAATACTGACCACTTAACGTCAGTCTCTGTAGCCGAATGAAACCCCTCTGTGACCAAAAAGAGATCAAGCTTTTCTTTGTGTTTTTAACGTTGACAAAATCTAATGCATTCTTTAACCTCTGGAGTAACAGGAAAATTCTTGCAGTCACGTGGAATATTTGTTACGTCGCAGCAATAATAATAATAATAATAATAATAATAATAATAATGATTATGATGATGATGATGATAAACAACAGACTTTGGAAGCTTGTCATATACTCATTGTGTCAGCTGCTCCGAGACGTTGTGCTCCCCATCATAATCATCTCGCGTAAAATATACTTACAAGCCAATGTGCGAATAGTTGAGCCGAGTGGCTAGTGTCAATTGTCATTCAATCGATACGTGTAACCTGTAAGGTTCAATCCATTATCACCTCAATTACTATAAGCGTGCTTCACCGTAAGCTCACGTTTAGTGAGGCAAAGCCAAGAAGTTTTTCGTGGGAGAAACGGAGAAGACAGGTTTGCCACTTGAGCTACTCTCTCAATTAAAGTGGACGTTGTTTTTTTTTACTTAATTACAGTAAAAATAAATAGAAATTAAGCAAATAAAAACGACAACGTCTCTATACTACCGCCAGTATAAACGTAAAAGAGCGCACAATCAGAACGCAGATTGACGAAGAGAAAGGATAGCTGCAGCTGAATATAACTTAGAAAATGCTGAGAGGCCCCGCCCAGGCAACTGAAGTGTGGCTGCCAATCGTCATCGCAACTCGAGAAACAATCCCACTCATGCCCTCATCAATGTACTCCGAAAGCTGGGTTACCAGCCGTCCGGCTTATGACGTCAAAAGTACTTTTTTGCTGAGATAGTCGGTTCATGTTCCTGGGCAAGCCATGAAGATATAGCTGCTTTTGCGCTCAACCTGACCCCTTGCCTCGTTTTTAGTGGCGAAGCTCCTAAATCCGTGGGTCTGTCCCTCCTAGCTCATACGTGACCACCTAGTTCGATGACTCACTCAGCAGGTGCTTTCAGACAGGCGAACGGGTGAGCGGGCGGACGGACTGACGGACGGATGGACGGACGGACGGACGGACGGGCGGGCGGGCGGGCGGACGAACGGACGGACAGACAGACAGACATACAGACAGACAGACGCATGGACAGATGGGCGGTTGGACGGACGGACGGACGGACGGACGGAATATTCACGGTTTACCGATAAAACCCTACGAAGCTTCGCCCCACTCATCGTCATTCACTCCGTCGATATGCTGTGATTCTTTTTTCGTCACACAAAGGCAGCCATATTCGTTTGTGGCTTGCGCAAGATCATGACGTCAGACTAGAGGGCGCACCCATTTGTATAGGTTTTAACGCATCCGTCTTTGAAAAAGGGAAGCGTGGACCTGTGAAGTCGTGTCCGACATAGGAAATCGGAAACCGGTTGACTGTTTGCAGCAGTCTATGTTTGATTGCTTATGTATACTACCGCGTCGAGTCACAGTGTCGTAGAGTCCTCCAACCTGCCTCAGCCGCGTTTACGCTAGAAAAATAATTAACAGAGCAAAAAACACCGATATAAATATCTTCAAACTGGCGTTGGAAGTAAGATCGAAAATATTTGAAAGCGGGAAAGTAGTTCGATGATACCACCAGAATTGGTGCACTTACTTTGCTGAGGTTATGTTATGCGAGTGGAGGTCTCTACTCTGAAAATGAGAAGTAGAGAAATACGTCTGAGAACCTATTCACTTCTTCACATTTCCAGCCCCACGTATTTTCGGGTAGTTAAACCAAAGCCTTATTTTGAGGTGCCTTGGTTTCCAAGAAGAAGAATAGAATATCAAGTGACGTTAGCATAAGCAGGCTGATTTAGGAGCCTTGGATCGTTCTGCCTATTTAGTCTGACTTGTGTATTATGTAGGGTAATGTAGAAAATGATTCATGCTGGACTTCAGTGGTGGTGCAAAAGAACCAGTGTATTCTAGAACTACTTAACAGGTTTTAGGAAACGGAGATGCACAATGGTTGCAGTACTGGATATAGTATCGTTTGTGGAGCAAGAACGCGCCTGTGGTAGTTTTACAGTAGCAGTGTTCTCAGACATCAAAGGGGCATTTGACACAGTCAGTCATACTCATGTTCTGTTCATTATGTTAGAACCCGAAATGTCGGGCAGGTCCTTGCGATGGATCTCTAAATTTTAATCGGGCTGCAAAATATTTATACACACGAGCGAAGGAAAGAGTGCTGAATACGTGACCTTTTTTTTTCAACTGTATTATGGCTGATTTTAAAAAAATACTGTTTTCTCGGTCGAGATACTCTTTATATGCAGATGATGTGTGCACACGGGCATCTGAAACTGACGTTCAGTTACTTCGGATGGCATTTCAAGAGGACATAAATGTTATTAACAACTTTTTTTTTCAAAAGAAAGAGGAATGGTTCTAACGCCGCAAAGACAGCTGTATTGCACTTCACCCGTAGGAAGTTAAAGAAATTAGTTTTTACTTTACTTGATCGCCAGCTATCACGGGCACCTCACATAATGAAACCCGAAAGTGAGGTGAATATGCTAGTGATTATACTCCGCAGAATTGCTGGTACATCTTGAGGTGGATCTGTATCATCCGTGCTCGCTGTTGGCAATGTTTTATTACTACGAAAATTTGCATACTTTGCGGCAGTTTTACATGACATTTCCCGCACTTCAGAAGAACGACATCAATGATATGTGGGGTTTAACATGCCGAAACCACCATATGATTATGAAAGGTGCCGAGTGTGACGGGCCTACAACATTTCCGCCACCATCGGAAATTCAGCCGCCGCAGCCGGGATTAGATGCCGCTACCTGCGGGTCAGCAGCCGAGTACCTTAGCCACTAGATTACCGTGGCGGGGCAAGAACGACTTCAAAGACTATTAGCTAGGGGCTGCGTCCCTGCCTAGGTGTTCCACGAGTGACTTCCAGCAGCCTCGCTATAGCAGAGACTTCAAAACCATCCTGTCCAGTCATGAAAACCATCCAAACATACCGCCATTTCTTCGCTCACAGACGCAATACAGAGAGACCACCCTTTGGCACAGGAGATTACCCCGAAGGGATAAAAGCAATGCTAATGAAGAAATACAAAATAGTCGACATGTATTACCAAAGAATTAATTTTGGATCTCCGAAGTTGACTATCCTCTGTGGCTGCTTACAATGCCAAACTTTGAATTGTCAGTAGACGGTATTATCAAAAAGAGAGACATGTTAATCCAAGCTGCTGAACAACTAGCGCTTTATCAGATACACATGCTGTATCCAGGATAT
Organism: Rhipicephalus microplus; assembly: GCF_043290135.1. NCBI lineage: Eukaryota > Metazoa > Arthropoda > Arachnida > Ixodida > Ixodidae > Rhipicephalus > Rhipicephalus microplus. Next base: position 48,457,292 of record NC_134702.1, on the reverse strand, counting down.
ATACACGCTTACGAAGGTGGCTCAAGTATGCCAGCCTCTTCAACATCAGCATTTATCATGCCACAGCTCAATGTACAGGAATCATTCAAATTATGTCGTTTACAACAGCTGAGCTCTTCGCTGTTCTGTATGCTATCAGGTTTACAAACTCTTCAGCAGATGCGAGAACATGGGCACTCTTCAACGATTCACAGGCCACAATAACGTCATTCTCTAGTACTAACATGATAATAATTAGTGATAGTATGACATACGAAACACTTAAAGAGCTCACCAAAGCAAGCTGGGTGCCACATGAGATGCAATTCCAGTGAATACCTGGCGATTGCAACATTCCTCGTAACACCTCTTTCTATGAAGCAACACGACAAGCAAATCGTAAAAATATTTTGTTTCTTTGCTAATCTCGAAATATGAATTGCGTAGTGTTATAAAAGCTACAAATTTCCGTATGAGTAAAAATGCTTGGTTTGACCAAAATATAAAAAGCTGTGATTTATATCATATCGATTCATTCATTGAATTCAAAGTTACGCTATCGTTAGATACAACTATGGAAACATTTATTCACCGGTTAATGCTAGTTACCACACACACAAAACATCTTTACACTGGATTGGCCGAGCTGAAACTCCAGAATGCTACTGCGGATTTGTAGATGAAGACGTATGTCGTCTTCTTATAGACTTCCCACATCTTGATACGCCGAGATGTAGTATTAAATCGGAATCGTTGGCAGTACACCACAGACCTTTCAGTATGACGAAACTTCTGGGCCCGAGGCCAACTGGTGCTTTACAGATGTACACTTCAAAAGAATTACATTTTTTTTAGAAAGACAGCGGTGTCACTGGCAAGTACTAGAAAATGACAAACTTTCATTTGTGTAACACACGTCATACTCATTATGAGCAGTATTATATGACACCCCTCATATGTGTGTGCTGAAGTGCATGACGTGTCTACTGTTATGTACATGCGAGCAAATGCATCTCCATATGAACCAGACGTGTTCTCTGCTATTTTGTGCGGTTGGATTGAATGTTAACTAGATACGTAATAAGCAACAGTATTCATTGAATAAGTTGGTTAAACCAACCAATTCACTTGATTTTGAGCTTGCCGTACTTGATAACAACAATGGAGTTGATCAGCGCTCTGCATTCAGTGAAGGTTGCCTTCCTGGCTATGCTGAACGCAGATCAACACTGCTAAATTAAAATCGGTAATTTCATGCACCAAAATCACAACATCATTATGGAGTACACTCGAGTGCGATATTCTGCTAAATAATCGTGAGCTCTTGAGAGCCTTTAATGTGAAAACTGATTCAAGAATCCAGGTGTCTTTCCTTCTTCATATATATATTTTTTCGCCTCCATAGCTGTTTCCTTTATTCAGTATCAGTACAATACAGTGCAAGTAAAAAGTTGATATAATACAGAAGGAGGTCCCAAAGTAAAAACTGTCAGGGAGACTTGTGAATTCATGTATAAAAATATAGAACAAAGATTGGCAACTAAGGAAAAAAATAGCAAGCGAATAGAACAAAATGAACGGAATAAAAAATATTATTGAAACTTATGGTAGTTCCAAATATTTACATTTACAAGTAAGTGATAAAACATGAGATAACTAATTGGATTAAATGACTATACCATAACACATACATATCACTAACTAATACAGTGTGGTATCAGAATTTATACACTTGCACATAAATGCATATAACCGTATTTAAACACATATATATATACATATACATATATATTCAAGTGTCGCTTGTTGTTAGTAAAAACTGTTTTAGATGCCGCCGGAAACAATGTAATGAGGGGCTTGATTCAATAATTGATGGTAGTGAGTTTCAGAAATTGCAAAAAACAAGGTGGGAAGCATGCACAATGTTATTACCTGCCAGTTAATTCATAAAAAAAACTAATTTGAAGACAAACATTACGCTATCTTATAAAATAACATGCGCTAAGAATTAAATCATTCTTTTAGTGCCATTGAACATCTGAATTATTCTACTGTAATAACGTGCTTCGAAGCTCTCGTCAAAAATTGAATGCCATGCAGAGAGGTTAAAGGTATGAGCGCTCGTAAAGTCTTTAACACTTTTTTTTTTTTGTTCGAGAGTGCCGCAGTGAACTTTGTACAGTATACCTATTGCAATTTTACGAAAAAATTGCAATATCTGCAAAAGTTCCTAGAAAACGCTGACACCTGGCAATATTTCACTAAAGGGGAAAAAATGACCTCGTTTTTCGTAGCACGCCAGAGATTAGTTGAAGGAGCTCGGGGTTTTTGTATTGTAGGTGAAAACTACGAGTAGTGTAAAAATAATGCGACTTCTTCAGAAGGGGGCAAAACTAAAAAAAGAAAAAAAAACACCAGGCCTGCGTGGTAGGCGCATCACAGTCACAGCGAAAGCAAGAAGAGCGGCCTTTCCGGGCCTTTTCAAAACACTCATTGGGTAACTACTGCAAGCACACCTGCTTTGTATCCACAGGGGCATTAATAATAAACTTTGGGGTAGTAAGCAGGGGTAGTAAGTAAACTATGCTATTTTACGTCCTTCTTCTGAGAAGCGTGGTATCCGCTAAACACTCAGTGCAAGGAATTTTGTGCCAATTGTCCATGCAATGCTTACGACGATGAGGAATTATGGCTGTTGTGGCTATGCGGCACAGTTAATAGGGAACAAGAACAAGCTTTTGCAATGGGTTGAAGCAGTGGACGGCCCACTAGCTACGCTATTCGCATTGTGCGACAACTGATTGTTCTTTAGCTGTTTTAAAACGCTTTATAAGTCGTAGCAACGCGTTTGCTTTCCCGTTATCAAGCCTGCTTAAAGCAAGTTTGACAACAAGTCACAAACCCCGGTGTAGCGCAGTGGTAGAATACTGGGCTGGCACCCTGCGGACCCTGGCTCGAGCCCCACTGTGCCATTGGTGCTAGGTCATGCCTACCTAAGGCAAGTTTGACAACAATATTGGGCTGGCACCCAGCGGACCCGGGTTCAATTCCCACGGTGTCGTTAGTGCGAGGCTCTTTTTTTTTCTAATTTCGCGTGATGTGCTTACGGACACCGGCGGCGGCTGCGGTGACGGACATTATTCAACTGCGCGTGACCCGAAAAGTGATCTCAAAACAGCTTACGCTGTAAAAAAAACGACTCGTGCAAGCGTTTACTGAAGTGCTACGTATGTAACTTGGTAAAGAGAAGCTTCGGGCTGTTTAGTCATGCATACTAGTTTCATTTGGTTCAATCCCCGTTTGAAGAATTTGTGCAGTTTTCTTACTAATATGCATAACCAACTATTCCAAAGATTGAGTTGGGGAAGACCTACGTAAACCCTACTGTTTGATTCATATGTTCGAAGGAACGGCACCCGCTGTCAGAGCCCATGATAACCAGATGAATGCCATAAGCAGTACGAGCACCAAAGAAGCGTTGTATAAAACGTAGCATACATTCACGTTTCGCTACAGCATTTTCTCTATTATGTGCTAGAGAGCACAATTTCTTAGCAATCATTCGTAAGCAAAAGCATTACAAGGTGTACTTTTTAAAGTGATGTTTAATATTATCCCGGAGTCATGACGTTTTGATGAAGGCAGCAGCCGGCATGTCCAAGTTGAAACTCTTTATTTGGGTAAACTTGTGGCCTGTGAAACGGAAATTTGAACTGCAACAAGCAGTACACGCTGTGATATCTACGGCTAAAGTTTGTGGGACGTTGGATACACAACAAAGGTCAATTATTGCAATATCAGTGCTTAATGCGTATTAAGCTGGCGGCTTTATAGGTCGGAATACTAAATGCAATATGGAACACTTATTTCGAAATCACATTCCCAGAAAAAGCGAGAATTTACCGTTATCGAACAGGTCACGTCCCGAAAACGTTTGCTGTTTATAGTAGATACACTGATATCTGCAAACAGAGCGCCGGCTGTCGATCAATCGACAAACGTTCAAGCGCCATTAGCTTTTACACACGTATCATCGAAGATTCCAACGTTATCGATAGCAGCCAAGTAAGTTACAGAACTAATTTTAATGTTCGTGTTGAGCACGTAATCTCAAATGAAGGTTCTAAAATTATCTAAATTAGTTCCCACTCATTCGAGTGCGCTTTGCGCAAGGCAGCAATCATATTGTAAAGAAGTGGTAACAAGAAAGTAGAAATAAAAAAGCAGATGCGGCAATATTTTCAACAAACAAATCCTGTCATTTGTGATCTGTTTAGGCGAAAATCAAACTAAGGCCTGATCAACCTCAAAATGAGAGCTTTAAGGCCGTAAGTATGTGGTATATCTTCATTAGATAAGCTGATATATCTTATATATATATATATATATATATATATTTCATTTCTGGAGACCTGTCAATATTATTGTCAATACCTATAGACCAAGAAGAATAGATGGCCATGTGGACGACTGCTATTTACGAGTAATATTCATTCCTTCTCTCTTTTTTGTTCGTTCTCACAGATGCCAGCAGCGCTGAGACAGCTGTCGGCTGAGGCGGCGGCGAAAACCCAGCCAAGGCAGGTGAAGGTGCCGAGCCAGCAGCTAGACCTGGGTTAGGCCCCGCGGCCCTACGGAGGCCGCCGCCCGCGGGCCCCGCGAGCTTCCGGAACCGCAGCCAAGAAATTCGGCGGCGGCGTCCGCGAGAAAGGTGCCCGGAATCACGCCTCAGAGCAGCAGCAGCGCGGCGCAGCCGCCCGTTGGCGCAGCCCAGTCACCGTCGCCCAGCATGTCCCTGGTCATGGTGACGCCTGCCGTGGACGACGACTTCCTGCCGGCCTCCAACAACAACGCCGCCGGCACGAACAACAACAACAACCACCACACGGCGCCGACGCAGCCACCGCAGCCGCCCGAGGCTCCCAGCTGGCCGTACCCTCAGCTGCAGTACCAGGCGTCCGGGTCGTCCGGCAAGCCCGCGCTGGTGCTGGGACGGATGCACTCGGAGCCGGAGCGGTCGCTGCCTCTGGTCGAGTTCAAGACGCTCGAACCTCCCGCGCCGCCCAACTACCGGTCGTGCCCGGAGATCGGGCCGCAAATCCAGGTGGTGCAGTTCACCGGACCGGGAGTCAGCGAGGAGGACGAGTGCTGCCCTGGCTACGACGTCGACGGTGGAGGCGAGGATGGCGGGTTTCGACGCTCGTCCGCATGGGGCGCCCCGGGTGGGGCGCCCCCTGCGGGACGCGCGGCGTGCGAGCCAGCGGCGGCGCCCTCGCAGCAGCGCCCCCACTTATGGACCCCGCACACGCGGCTGGGTCTGAGCGCGCGGCTGGAGCACTCGTTCCTCACGCGCACGGTGTCCCGCGAGAGCGTGCGCTGCAGCGCGACAGACGCGGGCCTGCTGCCGGCGTCGTCGTCGCAGCAGCCGTCGTCGCACCAGGCGGCGGGCGCGCCGCTCACCACGTCGCTGCGCCAGCTGCACCGGGACAACGAGATCGCCGAGATCGCGGCCGACTCAATGCGCATCAATGGGGCGCTGCGCCACTTCAAACACCTGCGCAAGCCCACCTCGACGCTCTCCATTCCGGCGGCCATGAAGGTGCGAAACGCCCGAGGGCTTGTTGACGCTGCCGCAACCTGTCACCCGCACCACCATGCACAACAGCCTCAACCACGCCACACCACTTGCCCCCGCACGCAGCAGAACGCCCGCCCCTCCACCGCCGCGCCGCAAAGTGCTTCTCGTAGAGTGCCCGCCTCAGTACGCGGCAGCCGCTTCGCGCTGGGCAGCCGGCGCCAAAAAAGTAAAGACTCGTGTGGTACATAAGGAGCTTGCTACTGCTGCACAGGTAGGACCGACCTCTCTCTCTCTCTGTCTCTCTGTGTCACAACACTCACACAATCCAAACAACAGACGGCAACATGTCTTGCAGTCGACAACAACACCAGACGCGTGCGTGCCTTTAACGCGCGCGGCAGTAGGTATTTCGCGATGCCACGAGGCAGAGAAAGCTTCCGCCACGCACCTGCCCTCTTTTTCTTACTTTCCTTGCTTCAGCTGCATGCGACGATGACAATACACATACGTGGCCACTTCTCCCCGTTGTTTTCTGGGCTTGTCTCGCCTGAGGAGCTCCTCGAATTCTTCTTCTGGCACGGACCTGCGTGCTGGGACCACATGCGTCGACTCGCTCGAGGTCCAGAACAATCGCCGTTCTGCGTCAAGAAAATATGCGCTCCGCGCACATTTTTTTTTTTCCAGACCCGTCGTCGCATGCGGTCCGAGTGCACAGCTGTGGCCGAAGAAGCCTTCTTTCTGCATGCGGCTGTGCACGTACAACGCTTTTTTCCCCACCCTCTTTCCAGGATCCCCAGGCGTGACGACAGCTCGTGCTTTGATATACAGGCCAACTATCGTCGGTTTACACTTACTTTGTTTCGCGCTATTCAGTGATCATGCTGAAGTTCTTTTTTTTTTTTGAGCGAATGAGAACAGAGATCAGGAATGACGTTAACCAGCAATGCAGTAGACACGCGTTTCAACGTGAAGCCTATCCATAACAACGTAACCGGCTTTCATTTAGTGAGGAAACTTGCGTCATTTAGTACCATCCGGATGACTGATAAACTCCGGAAGCCGCTTCAATGCAGGCCATTCCTTTTCTGAGGAACTTGCGTAAGGCACGGGTTATCATCGGCCTTTGTGTAGTGTGACAGTTTCGTTTGGGCTGAAGATTGAGCGCCCAGAATCTCGTGATTGTCTCGCTTTGTCTGTTAGACGTGAAGAAAAAAATCTTCTGGCATCCCCATTTTGCTTTGCAATGTTTACAATGCTTCTAACATCGTGTTCTGCCCACTGTACACAAAGCAACCTCTTGCCTACAAATGAATATAGTGCGGTATAGCTCACCGTATATCTTCGGTTCTGTTTTCGCCATCCTTACCTGTTTTTAACTTTTCTTTGGCCTGGTGTAATACGCGACGTAGACAGCCGCAAGGGATACCAACTAGTCACATTCATTGCCTTGCTAATGAAGGTTTTCCTTTAATAATAACAGAGTACGGTGGCGACAAGTTTCCATTACGCTATGTCTTTCGCCACAGACAAAGTGAACGGCACACTCAGTACGGTCACGTGATGCCATATGTAATAAATTGTAAGTTGGTTCCACAATTCATTGCGTTGGTATCGGGTGGAGCGAACATCGTTGTAAGGCTAGAACGAAGATCTCATTTGTGACACAGGCTTATATACAAGAATTGCCGGTTCCTGTTTCATTGGCTTGACTGCATGTGATCGTGTGCGACTGCAATGAGAGTAAGCGCGCGATTGGGTGAGTAAAGCGAGGCATCAGTTCCGCTTGTAGAAATATAATGTCTTGAAAGTAAAAACAAAGAGAAAATGAAATGTGTGATAATGCAAAGGTAGTGTACCCTGCATTCGATGCAGATATTTTTGCTAGTTTTTCAAACTACTAGCTGTGTTACGTGGTTTACGTTGTTATCGGTTCATCTTACAGATATAAGAGATTTGTTTCTCTAGTAGTAATCGCAGAGTGGCATCGGGTGCGTTTGGCATATTACGCTGAATTAGTACGAAGAAAAATGAAATGACGTACAACGTGCGCCCAGATGCAAAACATGCTGCAAGGCCAAACAAAAACAATGTATTCGCTTATCTTATCGCCGATGATATTCAAGTAAATGATAAAAACATCATGTCTTCTCCAATGCGTGACGTCAAAACCGTGTGCCTGATGAACACTTGGCGGCAACAGAGTCAACTTCCCGCGCGATTCAGCCGTACATTGACATTCCAAGAGAGCGCATCGTCTCGACTGACGTCAGTAACTCTGACGCGCCTCTAGAATGTACGGAGATGCACCTGTCGGCGAAAAAAAATGAACACTTTCAGAAACAAATAAATGTCAAAAGTAATATTTCGTAAGCAGCAACTGTTGATTGAATCGTAAGACATTTCGGCGTCGACAATAGGCTGGGAGCCTGAAGTGATCGCTGCGGCATGCGGTGATGTAGACAAGACGCGCTGTTAAATGTGGCATAGCTTCGTTGATTGATTGTCAATGTGCGGTTTAACGTCCCAACATCACCATATGATTATGAGAGACGCCGTAATGAAAGGCTCCGGTAATTTCGACCACCTGGGGTTCTTTGGTGTGCACCTGAGCACATTGGCTTACAGAATTATCGCCTCCATCGAAAATGCAGCCGCCGCAGGCGGGATTCGATCTCGCGGCCTGTGGGTCAGAAGCCCACTACTTTAACCACTAGATCACCGCGGCGGGGCGGCATTACTTTGTTACATCGATTGATTATTAATTATTATACTACTAATTATTAATTATTCTACTATTTATATGCATGTGCAGTGAAGTCAATGAAGCGAAGTTTGAAGGTAGAAGGGGTCTTTGAAATTGAGGATCTGGCTCGCGAAAAATTGATAGATAGATAGATATGTGGGGTTTAACGTCCCAAAACAACTATATGATTATGAGCGACGCCGTAGTGGAGGGCTCCGGTAATTTCGACCACCTGGGGTTCTTTAACGTGCATCCAAATCTGAGCACACAGGCCTACGACGTTTCCGCCTCCATCGGAAACGCAGCCGCCGCAGCCGGGATTTGAACCCGCGACCTGCGGGTCAGCAGCTGAGTACCTTAGCCGTGAGACATCGTGGCGGGGCTCACGAATAATTGACGATGTGACTCAGAATATTCAGTCTCGTGTCTACTCATGGACGTGTCTTCAGTGTACAGTATACGTGGTGTACCTTGTTCAGCATAGCGTTATTTGTAACTTTAATCACAATAAATTTTGCCTTCTCCTTATACAGGCGTTACTCATACGTTGGAGTCAATTGTTCTCGCCTGTATATACATTGTAACAATTGTAAAACTCATTATGAAGAATATAGACGTACTAATTATTTCAGCGTCTGTAAAGAAAGCTTAGCTGCTGTACTGTTGTTTTGTGAATACCACTAGCGCCGATTTTGGCTTTGTAGGTGCTATTTTATGGCCGCGCTGCACATATACATGTTATGTAAGATGCGAGCAATTTACCGTTTGTCTTTGTATCATTTTGTCCCATGTAGGTGTGTAGTCATGTTAATGTGGCACAGTGGTGTAGCTGTACACAAAAAGTACAAGGAGATCAGTCTCGTAAACATTCACCAGTGTTTTATATTAACGTTTTAATGCCGCTTCCGACGTAGTTTGTGAGAGATCCCTTCGGTAGCGTTTCTCTTGTACGCCATACTGCTAAAGTGCTAGAACAAACATCGCGTAAAATCACAAAGTCACCTTATTACAGCTACTATAATCTCTAACGATCATCACACTTTCTTACTCGCTTTTATTCACTTTTTTTTCAGGCCTTAAGTGATTTGCTTGCTCAATATGATTCCGTAAGCAATGTGAAGATCAGTTACGAGATGAAGTAAATAACGCACGAAGTCAGTTGGGAGAAAATAATCGTTGTTAAATTCGTAATTCTTATATTTCATTTTAAGAAGCATGGACATTAACGAGTTGTTCCCACCACACAGAAAACATCTTCTAACATTCGGAGAACACGTGAGCGAAAAAAAAAACAATGTGCTACACAGCCTGCACGGAAGACATTATTTGTGTTTAGTGAGATCAGACATTATAACATTTGAGCAATTTATCTATCTATCTATCTATCTATCTATCTATCTATCCGTCTATCTATCTATCTATCTATCTATCTATCTATCTATCTATCTATCTATCTATCTATCTATCTATCTATCTATCTATCTATCTATCTATCTATCTATCTATCTATCTATGTATCTATCTATTTCCTTATGTTTCAATATTTCAATACCCCCTAGTGACCAATGTGTGGTGGCGCATGGAATTTCGAATACGAAATTTTTTCCAGGGCTCTTCCAAACACCCACTCAAAGGGGTTACTTTGACATCTGACTTCTCACAAATGGCCTCCTCCCGACGGCAATAAAGCCACTTTTTTCAGCTATTCCGTACTCTCGGGCATGACCGGCGCCTGTAAGCGCTGGTCGATCAATGTTGACTGAATAGTGGCTGATGTCGACTAGTATTGCCCGAGGAAGGCTAAATGATTGCTGGTGAGGACTACGTACACGGTCATGGAATGATCGCAATGCAATTTGTTTAAGCTGACCCGCAGGTTGCGGGATCGAATCGTGGCGGCGACGGCTGCATTTTCGATGGACGCGGAAACGCTGTAGGCCCGTGTGCTCCGATTTGGGAGCACGTTAAAGAACTCCAGTTGCTCAAAATTTCCGAAACCCTCCACTACGGCGTCTCTAATAATCATATGGTGGCTTCGGGACGTTAAACCTCACATATCAACCGATCAGCGATTTGATTAAGCCTTATTACGATAAGTTATCTTCAAATGATTTCAACTGTCTTAGGAACAATGACGACACATGCGTTTCTCTTCTCTTGTGTGGGCTTCTATATTAATTGTTGAGGTTGAACGCCCAAAAACCACCATATAAGAATATAAGAGACGCCGTAGTGGTCTCCGTAAAATTTCACCACCTGGGGTTTTTTAACGTACGCCTAAATCTAGGCACACGGGCCTCAAACCATTCCACCTACATCGAAAATGTGGCCGCCAACGCCGTTATTCAATCCCGTGACCTGAGGGTCAGCAGCCGAGTGACTTGACCATTAGACCACCGTGGCGGGTGTGGTGCGTGCTTCTAACAAAGGTAAAACCATTTCAACGTTTAACGCCCGCTAACTGATGTTATTGGTTCTACGTAGTAAGATGGCGACTATGTGGTTGAGCTGACTAATGGTGACTTACATCGGCAGTGGCTGTGGCAACATCAATTGTCTTTATTCAATCTAGATCCACTGATTTGGTCGTCAACTTTTTTTTCTTCTAATTAACGTTCCTGTCCGTTTTATCTCCTCTGCTTCTCTATCTCTCACTCTATCGCTATCGGAGTTTCAGACGCTCACGGAGCCATCGTTTGATTTGCTTTCCGCCAAACATAGATTCATTTGCGGCAGACTTTGGGCTTGCTCTGTGGGAAGTTTCCGCGGAACTTGGCTTGGTTCAGCTTCTCTAACGTATGCTCGCTGGTGCTCGCACTGTAGGCGTTCTCAGAGCCATCCGGTTCTTTTCGGCTTCGGCTTCGAAGTCGGCTACACGATTTCCATCAATTTGTCTTGATGAAGGTCTTGGCCACCATCCTAGCCCCGCATAATCCTCTCTTCCTCTCTCTCTCTCTTTCTCTTTCTCTCTCCTTCGCCCTGTCTATTTTATCGACTCTTGTGTACATCACGTCGACGTAAGTTCTTCCCAGTGACTGTCATTGCCCCTGTTAATTTTTATCTTAGCAATCAACGTTTATTTCTGTTGCCGTTCTTAAACTAAGTTATTCTTCATTTGGAGCTCTTAATATGAGTCGTCGTCAATTGCCGGTGACTCCGCCCACGAAGTGACTGGAAGTCAGACATCGACTTCCTGCCCCATCAACTTGATATGGGAGGGGGGCTATGCCTCCACTAAATACCTATCTTTAGGATTTCAATAAAGTTCTTGTCATGACCTGTCCTTGTCAACCGTTCCCTTTCAAACATTAAAAAGATGATAGCTTCGCGTTCTATGCGATCATACAGTGTCACTTGGGACGTTACTCACAGCACAACTGCTAAACGGTCTTGAAAACGTAGCTGTAAGTGTAGTCTCTTTCTTTAAGAATTCCACGTATATGTTCAATATGTTTGAAGCAACTGTATGCCATGAGTCACATTCGGTGGTGATTTTGAGTATTTGTACCATTTATTGTCACTGTTCAAGTAGTCTGTTCTGTTCTGTTTTTTTGGAAGTGTCTTGCTGAGGAGAGGTCGAGGTTCATATTACCTCAGCTACTACATAAACTCTGCAGCGGAAAAAAACTATAATAACAACGGTTACCGAAAATGAACAATGAGCTGTTAAATGAAACAAGAAAATCATAATGGCACACTGAGAAAGGTCACCGCAGTGTCACTTTTATTGTTCTGTCTTTAGCGTTTATCAATTAAAGAAAATATTCTCTGTTCTGCGTATAAGCAGAATTCAGTAAGGAGAAATGAACTGTCTCAGACCTTTCAAATTCAGTGCCACTTCACTCTCTTAAACACGTAGTTTAACGCTTCGTTGCTTTATTTCTCACGTTTGTGGTAAACTGTAAGTTTTCTCTTCTTCTCTTGAACGTACTGCTCTTGAAAAAGATGTACACGTGATATGTCGTGGACACCTTTAGAAAAATAAAAGGCACCTTCGGTTTGTGCGAGTTTCTTGTCGGTGTCCGGCCTTCCTCGTTAATACACTGTTCTCACGATAGCAAACTACACGGGTAAAAACCTTGTAACATCATCGTCATAAATGTAATTAATTAACCTATTAGAGCGCCTTATGTAAGAGCCAAAACAAGCTCTGCGGGGTTTTGAAGTATGTCCGTGAGGCGCGTTGCACGACATTCTGCGTAGTCGTCTTCAACTAAGGTATTAAAAATGTATCTCGATTTCATTCTTTCGGAACTCATCGTGTAAACACGGAGAAACGATTATCTCATATTTAAAAAGAACGGTGAAAGGGGCACAACAAAGAACTAAAATGGGGACAGCCTAAAAGTAAGCACGCGAGGTTCCGAAGTTTTTATTTACGGTGGTCTGAACTATCGAGACACACTACTCACAAGAAAGCAACGTAAAAAGAAACAGGCCAGAGGGCTCCCGGTAGCTTTAGAATCTTAGAATAGACGTATGACTATCCAACACAAAACTGCGTGTTTTTGTTTCTTTCTTTTCTCTTTTCAATTCCCAAACAAAAATGCTGTACACAGTAGTTGACTTGTTTATTTGTATTGCGCCGCAATGTTTCTCCCTCACAATTTTGATGGTACATAAAAAGACGGGGCATTATTATATTATTTGCCGCGCGTGGTGAACTGTCCAGCAGGTCGTTAAAATAGGCCTTCAGTCGTGGTACTCTATATTTTAGGCGCGGTCGATGTGAATCGATGCTCACGGTCAACACAGGCGAACGGCCACAACTATAGTCAAGCCAGCCTTGACGTGCGTGCCTTGCGTGTGTCTGTGTGAGCACTCATGTGAGGAAGTATGCGGCGTGGAGCGCAGGTGTGGGCACGGTACAAGCGTGCGTCCGAGATTTGCGAGCCGGCGTTTCTTTTCGTAGCGGCCAAGGTCTTATCGAGCTGGTCGACCGGACGACCACGCCACATCGACTTGGTCTTTAAGCGCGGTCGGTCGCACTGGCGCGTATGGCGGTAAGCCCGGCCCGTTTCGAGATGTCACGGACACGGCTATATAACGGCACTGCGTGTCGTACGTCGACGGGTGTTCCTGGAGGTGACACGATTAGTATTGAAGAATGAGATGACAGTTCAAGGACAGTGATAGATATTTGTTGTTGTCTTTGCTACGGATGTGGGGACGAATTCAGAGAGCTTTCGCGTCGTTCGCAAGTTGTCTTCAGGCCTGCCGGTTTTCGTTAACGTTAGGTCCAGTGTCACTTTTTTTTAAGTTTTGCCAAACTAACGGCTCTAATGGCTTTACACAATTGTGTTTAATTAAAAAGAGAAGATAATAAAACACATGCTTTGATTCACTCCCTTTCTTTCAACCAGTTCAACGAGGTGGTCCTCACCCAGTGCTTAAGTAGCAAAGGGTGTTGTTTTTGTTTTTTTAATGTACAGCTTGTTAATCAAGCGGCAGCCAGCTCGTAAAAAGATGGCACGTTCCGTGACGCCATCTGGTAAAAATAGTGGCTTTCACAGATTTTCATGGTCAGTAGAGATATTGCTTAGCACTCCCAAGAATACAAATGCAGTAATAATTATGAATTAACCATGAATGATATTGGGAGAGAAGGCAACGCGGAGGCGAGCAGTGGACAGAATGCTGTGTCGTCTTTTAGGGGCGAACTCCTTAAGGCGTGGGTCTGTCCATCCCTTGTAAGTATGTAGTAGTACGTAGCCACCGGTGGCACATGCCTGCTCTAAAGCGGGTATGTGCCACCGGTGGCTACGTACCGAGTATGTGCCACGGGGGATGCGAGATGGGAGATGGCGGTACTTGGAGGGTTCACTAGATGAACGCACGAACGGACGGGTGGACGGATGGACAGACAGACAGACTAGCAGACGGACGGACGGATAGATAGACGCGCGGACGTACCGACGGATGGACGCATGAACAGACAGACAGACGGACGGACGGACGGACGGACGGACGGACAGACAGACAGACAGACAGACAGACAGACAGACAGACAGACAGACGGACGCATGGACGGACGCATGGACGGACGCATGGACGGACGGACGCATGGACGGACGCATGGACGGACGGACGCATGGACAGACGGACGGACGCATGGACGAACGCACGGATGGTCGCACGGACGCGGACGGACGGAAGCAAGAACGCAGGAACGAACGGAAGCACGGACGGGCTGATGGATGCTTCGCCCCACTCATGATCATTCACTCCGTGGATATGCTGTGATTTTTTGCCGGTTCATCCCGTTGTAAGCGCTGTTTTCAAGCAAAAGCCGAATTTATTTACAAACCCGAAGGTCACGAGTTCGATACCGGCCGCAGCGGCAGCATTTCGATGGAGGCGAAATGCCAGAGGCGCGTGTATTGTGTGACGTCAGTGGTCATTAAAAGAACACCCGATGATCGAAACTTCGGAAGACCCCACTATGGACTCCCTCATAATCATATCGCTGGTTTATGGGCGCAAAACCACAGACACGATTTATTGCATTGAGTCGCAAGTGTCGTTGGTGTTGTAGGGGGTAACGGCATAAAAACACGGCGCCCGCGAGCGAGAAGAAATTCGGCCTACGAAGGCGAGCCGTTCCTCAGTAATTCACGATTTCTTCTTTCTGGGCTTGTTGGAGATCAGCTGTTTCGGATATGGTAAATCTCATCGTTTGTCGAAATCGCTTGTCACTTTCGTCACCTCTTTTGCTACCACGCGTATTCAAATTGATCACGGGTGATTTGTGCTTTTGATCGTTGGTTGTGGCATGTTGAATTCGTTGTTGAAAACAGTCGCACATGCTTTCTGTAACCAACTCTTTACACATGCGTATACTATGCCAACAGGAACGTGGGTATTATCAGAGGCAGAAGCGGTAAGCTGATATGTAGTGATTGTGTTTGCGAGAAGGTATAGCCCTCTCTAGTGCTACGTAGACCAACTTCAATGAATGGCGCCTAATTGTACAACTGACGTTGATCCGAAGTGACGCCTGTATCACAATGTTTCATATTTATTTGGCATTTCACCAAGATTATACCTGCATAGAGTCTTTTTACAAGGTACTTTCAAAACGTTGCGTTGCTCTCTAGTAGAATATTTGATCGCCGCGCAGAATGCTACAGGTCGATTCCTGCTGGGACCCTGATATTTATTCTTTGCATTCTAGGCTCAACGCTGGTGACGTTAATTTTTCCTAACGCTCTTCCATTTAAATTACCAATGCCTGTTTTTACCGTTCCTGGGTAGTTATAAACTCAACCACCTTTGGTGAATACCCGCATGCAGAGGCCCGTGGTGCCTTTACAGGATATGCCACACTTGCCTGAAGGAAAGAGTTTGACGACTTACGCGATAGTATTTTCTACCTATTAATGCCATGACAGGCCACACTTAGTTTTACAATCTTCTTACCCTTTTATATTAGTTTTGGTCTACCCCAGGTTAACCAGGTGATCACAAAAGCACCAGACGTAGGTGGCTGGCTAGATAGATACGTATATAGAAACGCTCAAGGTGCCTGCAGTTCGCTAAAAAATGTTTCGCGTCGAAGAAGCTCAAGTCTAAAGCGTAGAGCACTCTCTCATGAACGAATATTTCTTTCTCATGTATCAACATGGTGTTGTGCATATATTGTTTCCGAGTCGCCCATGAGTTCTGGCTTTGATAACACTTCCGGCGAGACTATGTTTATGACATATACTAGGCGAAAGCTCCAGACTTATTCCCCTTAATGTTCCAAAAACGAAGATTATTTGTGAGTAATTGACAAAAAAATTACTGTGTAAGTTCAGGAGCGCGTCAAATCAAGCGTTCAAATGCGTCCAATGTGCCGTTTAAGAAACCAAGTTTCTTTCAAACAGGCGAACTAATCACAAAAGGCTCAGATGATGTACTGAAGTAAGCGGCGTGACTTACAAGGTGCCTCCTTGTTTGTTTCTTGGAAAGTAATTGTTTCTTGAAAGCAAGGTTCAGTTTCCAGCATAGACCGCGTATAAATTAACACATAATCGCATGCATTGTTGAATCTGACGTTAAGGAGTTTACGTTAAGAACGTGCTTCGCCTTCACAACAAGAAGCTACGGCAAAGATCATAGGGCACAGGGCACACGAGAACAGCAGCAGGTGGAACAACACTACACGCACTCTATTGTCTCGCCAGCAAATGTTAGGGCCCATATGCTCAGTAAGAAATGGCGTGTAACATATGGAAACAAGATAAGATATCTTATAGAGCAACGGCACTCTACTTTCACAACGTAACAGTTCAAACAAGCAACTCAGGTCATGCTACAATGAAAAATGTTACGCTCAAAACTGTCGAAGGCCATTTCAAAGTGAGAAGTTTATGCTATCGCACGCATCGCTCAATTTCTCTTATGTAAAAATACGTGTTCTGACGCACCAGAATCGTGACGTTTGCAGCATATATGAATGTGACGTGTGTGGAAGAAGAAGATAATATTGATTATGTTCGAACTACTTCTATATAATGACTTGCTGCCAGAACACGCGCCTTGGTCTACTAAAATCCACTGATTCAGTCCGCTTGGGATACTTCTCTACAATGACATGCTGTTGGAATGCCTACCTTGTTTCACGAGAATTTTTGGCGCTTGCCTTGAATAAGTGCAACATTGCTCCGCTTTCTACATTTCTATAGCGACCGAATATTTGGCAAAAATATTTTAGGAGTTGCATGCCGTGCATTCACGTTTGATTTTTCTTTTGGTTTACCACACGCGCTTCGATGTTCATCTTTCCAAGGTGTTTTGTTGCTTCTATACGGTACTCACCGATCCGCACCGATACTTATATATACTTAAGCTTGGAAACAATCGTAAAGTAAGTGTCAATTCATTTCGCGCCTGTTGTTAGCCATTCGCAGATTTGTTAGTTTTTTTTATTCTCTTATAATATGTCTTGACTGTTATTTATTTTCAAGAGCGCTGCAGCTCACTGACCGATACGCGCAGCAGTCAGCATTTGTGGAAGATGATTGGTGAAGTCACTTCGTTCACAAAAACGTCACCAGGAAAAAGTGCGTGATCCGACTGATTTCGTAAACAAGAACAGGCGTGTTCTACCTATAGCAAAACAACATTCCCGCGTATATAGAGCTGTCCTTGCATTTTGGCTTTTCAACAACCGAGTGCGCCACTGCCTCAGAATGTTGTTTTTCTTGACTATATTTGTGTTCTCCCGCAAACTGCCATACAGTGACCGTTCCAGGGATCTTCAATAGTTTTGTAAGTGCTCTGAGTAACAACATCTGCTCGACACCTTTTATTCATATATGGAAGAAGTTTCAAGAGAAGCCTGGCAGATTTAGGAGATAAGAATTAACGCAGCATCTCCCGAGTGGTGCCGAGCCCAAAGCGAATGTGGAGCCGGGCAGCCTTCTTCACTTCTCTTTCTTTCCTACTCTCTTTCTTTTCCTATTTTCTCGCTTTATTTCGCAATGTTTATCTTTCTCGCTTTCTTCCTCTTTTATGTGTTTATACGTAGTTTCGGGCGCTGATGTGCCCTGCACTTAATATCGTCACCAATGCGCTCGAATAACACGAGGAAGACGACCTCTTTTTTAGCACGAGTGCGCGCTCCACCTGCTACAGTCGGCTGAACTTGCCTGCGTTAATATCATCATCGAGGAGTTACAACAAGAGAAAGACGTTTTCTGCGTGGCGTGATCGCGCGCTCAATATGCAAGGTGTATGCGGTTTTGTCCGCATTACGCCAAGCGACGACGGACACATACGGCAGCTCGGTCCTCGAAGTGGTTAACACTTAAAATATCTCTGAGCTGGGGTCTCTGAGCAGGGGTCTGAGCAAGAAGACGAAGTGTCTCTCTTACAGAACGGCGAGTCCTTCAGTTTTTCTACCTTTTGTGGAAGACATTGTTTTCACCAGCCAAGTACGGGTTCCTGCCGGCGTGCGATGGAGATGGAGTCGCACACGCGTCTGCAAAACCCCACGAATCCCGTGGAAACCGCCTCCAGGAAGCGCAACGGCGCCGAGAGCTACACTGACAGTGACGATACCATGGAGTATTATGTCAGCAGTGAAGAGCCCGCTGACGACACCTTCGAGCTGGTGAGGAGCCGAAAGGCTAAGAGACGGTTTCTGAACACGCCATCCGATTCGACTGTGTCCACCATGAGACCTTCGCGTAGTATCGAGGCATTCACCGTCCTGTTCATGCCAGTTCTCGCGACGGACAATATGAGGCGCCTGAAGAGACAAGCTCTGTCTGCACATCTGGAGGCACTGGTGCCAAACGAAATCAAAGACGTCAGAGTGAACACGCGCAAGAATTTTCCAGCCATTGACGTCAACCAAGTGGCTGCGCTGGACGTATTGCGCAAGGTCACAGAGCTCAATGGCACGGCAGTCCGCTCTGACATACCGCTCGGCAAAGAAGTCATCACTGGAGTTGATATACGATGTTGACGAGACCATTGTCAACGCAGACTTGCCAATCCTGATCAAGCCCGCTACAGAAGACACCATCACCACAAGCGTTTTTCGTCTCGGCATGTCGCATTCCGTGGAAATTTTATTCAAGGGTGAAACCCTCCCGTCACACGTGAAGGTGGGACACACGCGAAAAAAATTGTTTTGTTCTTTAGTGTCCCTGAAAGACATCTCTATGTCTAAAGGTGTTTGTGTCAGTCAGCAATCACAAATAGGAGCTTCTTTATGTATTGTGGCACGGCTCAACTACAGGAGTTGCACGCGCGCACACTCGTAGTTCGTGCGTGCTGCTCGTCTAGTCCGGCCGTGATTGTGGTTAATATTGTTTCCGCGTTCCCGAGCGTCATCGTGCATGGAACGCGATTCACATCTATCGTGAGCGTTGGTGTTAGCGCGTGACCAAGGACATCCGTATTTTGCCCGCTCTGAAACTGACATCATAACAATATTTTTTTTTTGCTTTCAGTTGCAGGTGTAAGGTTTACGTTATAATGAGTGGAATATAAAGACATGCCACAGAATATTGGAAACATGCGAGTGATGGATCGGCATAAATCTACATATGTTTGTATGTGTACAAATGTGACTCTGGCATCGTGTCAAAACAAAGGGTTGTGGACTCGTCACGCTGCTTAAAGACAGCTTTTATTCTACAGTCTCCCATCTGTACACCCAAGTACACGATTGCCAGCAAACAGTTTCGATTTCAGTACTTTCCGCCGTTGTGGTGTAGGGGTGACGTTGTCGGCTGCTCACCCGAATGTCGCTGGTTCGATCCCAGCGGCGGCACACGCGTTTCTACGCAGGTGATGTGCTAGGTTCCCGTGTAATAAGCGACGCTAGGGACACGTTAGTGAACATCAGATGGTCGAGATTTCCTGACCCCCACGCGTCCCTCATTATCACATCCTTCTCTTGGCATGTCTTGTCTTGGCATATTATTAGTATTAGTCGTAGCAGTAGCAGTCCCAGACTCAAGGAGACGCCATGTACTCTGACGAAACTAAATTTTCAAAGACTTCAGCTGTGCCTTTAAAGCGCGCTTCTCCGCTGCTGTTTCCCTGAGCAAGCTGCAAAAAAAAAAAGAAATCGTGACCATGAATTGTGGTTTTTATTATTTTCCGGTAGGTCTGAAATTCTTCAAGTCTGCGTTATCGCATCGTCGTGTGCTCAGAATATAACCTTTGCATACTAACTGTGTGGCTTGTGGTAATGAGAACAGTTCATCTATTTACTTAAACCAAGTTTGGCACCGCCGGTATCGATTTGAAGGAGTGTGACCTGCAGAACGGTGATGAATTTATTCTGACATTTTCAACTACCAGCAGTTGTCGACCATTCGTTTCTACGCTGCATTCGCGATGTGTCTTTGTGTGCATAGTAGTTACAGCTTTTGTCGAATAATACATGCAAGATAGATAGGTTTGGATCAGAACAATGGGAGCTACGCCATGTGTTTTGTTAGATAAAATGAACGCCATTACAAACCAGCAACAGCACACATAAAACTCACTAAATTATGTGCACAGTGGTTCAAACATGACTACTGGCACCCCGTTCATTCACAAAAAATACAGTCTTTTTTATGCTTTCTTCTAAAGCCATTTGAAAGTGTAAGCCTTCTTCGTTTTCTTCTCGGTCTATATATTGATGCTTCCTCCCTCCACCCTTTTTCTTATCCTTTCTGCATCTAACATGGTTTTGCACTGCTTTCGGAATTGGACCCGCCTTTGACATAGCAACAATGTCGTCATCATGTGGCGTCATTCCCCGTGACGTCACAATGACATCATAGAGAAACGTTATCATGTGATGATTTTTTTTCATCACTCGTTGACGACGTCGATGTCCAACTTTTGCCTTTCATGTGGTATTTAGGGCTTTCGCCCTAAAAAACAACGATTCAATTAAATTAAGATGGGTCATGGCAGCCTTCAGCATCCTGGTATTGCCACGATCGAGGAGCACTTCGGGAAGTTTCATTCATTTTTGGTGACAGGTAGCACAGGGCAGTTCCCTCAAATGAATGAGAGAGAATGAGGTGAGAGGGAACGGCTTAGATGATGCAGAACGGAAGGCGCAGCTACAGTAAACTGCTACAATGATCTAGTCCTGCGCAAGTCAAGTTTGGAGCTCCACTTAGCTAATTAGATTGTGGATGCAAGTGGGAGACGTTTCCCCGAAGGGTTAGGCGGTGTAGGTGGGATAGCAACACTATGCTTTCGTTTCATCGTCGTGAATGAGAAGCCCAGTTGGTGTAATTGTTTTGTGTAATTATGCTGTATGGATGCGTTTGTGTGTTTTGTGGTGAATGGATGACACGGCCCAGTCAGGCAATGTCTGCTTTTAGCCGTGTCTCCTTGGGCAGTTTTGTGATTGTTCCCAATAAACTAATAAAGAAAAAAAAGAATATACTCGGAGAGTGCTCTCGCTTTCCCGCGAGAGTCAAATGTGGTGACTACACCGACTTACGATGGGGTGTTGAACCTCTGAAGCTACTAGTTATGCGGGAATCATGTGCACACCACTATGCGAACGCTTTTGAGTCAGTCGCCGAAAGCTATCATCATCTTAACGGGTGTGCCACTATGTGGCCTAACGGAAAACTGTGTTTGTTATAAACGAGTATCTCACTACTAACCGTTTGTCCGCTAAAACTAAAGGCAGCGATGGCGGTGATCTGAAGACACGGAGTACGTTCAACGAGAGAGTACTAAGAAACTGTAAAGGAAACGGTGGCTGTAAGAAGGCGGCGAAGAGATGGAAGGCCCTGCGCGAACGATGACGTGACCATAGATCAATGGGAGGTGTGAAAGCTTGGTTTCAGTATGAGTTTCTGTCTCCGGAGTTAAGAAAACTTTGTAGTGTATGTGACTGTTCGTGATTTCAATCGAAGCTCTGCGCTGGAAATCAACGTAGGAACAACGTATTGTTGTCTAGATAAAAGAGAGAAATAAATAAAAGGAAGAGACAGGGAGGCTCACCTGAAAGAACTGGTTTGCTACCCTGTACATGGGTGGGGAAAAAGGACGGAAAGAGGATACAAACAGAGATATATAAAATAAAATAGAAAAAATTCTGTCTAGCTAGAAACTATAGAAGCAACTTGCATCACCTAGCTAGGGCCCAGAAGTAACCTTCAAGCAAGCAGATTATTCTTCAAAATCGTTCATCTTCATTGTTTCAAGCCTTGCTAGAAACAACTGGCAAGCTTTGCCGGTTGTTTCGTCCTCGCTCTCATCTGCACCACAAGTACTTAGATGTAGAATGAATTTTGTGCCAAGTACGTGTACTTCCACACCTCAACTAACGCTTTCTCTGGCGTGAAGAGAAACAGCCAACTACTGTACGTGCGTATATAAGCATTTCAACTCTATGGGCAGAAGCGAAATAAACATTTCCAGATTTCTACGAGAATAAGAGACACCAATTCACGCGGCAGTCATAAATAATGTGTACCCCGTCAAATACAGCTTGAAGATGTAATTGTTCAAGCATTTCAGGGCTACCGAAGTATACTACGTAAACTTCGACACGCTAAAGCCTCTGCAAGAATTTAGCGCAGCTTCTGTGAAATCATTTCTTTATGTATTTAATTTTAGATTCAGCCTCGTTTTCGGCGGCATAATAGTTGACTTTTTTTTTGTAAACAATAACGTTCTCTAAGCCGGCCTCTAAGCTGCTCGCTTCTCAGTGAGCAGCATGTTTTCGGGCCGCCGACTGTGCCTTGCTTGAAAGTTTCAAGCACGCGTATACACGCGTGGAACAAGTGGCGAAAGCTTCTCTTTCGCTATTCCGCATCCGACGCCGCTGAAGCGTCTCGGCCAGCCGTACGAGGTTTGTTTGCGGGCTGCCCACGCCACCTGTCGTTGGTGAAAAGGACCGCGCGTGAAGTTGAAGTAAGAACTGCATAAAGCCGAGCCCAGGAAACTCTGGAACTGAGTGGAGCAACTTTCTCTCCTAATTAGTAGCGATTTCTTGCTTTGAGGGTAGTTTCATTTTCCCGTCTCGAAACCCCGTTCTTTGGTGTCTTTCCGTGCTCACAACGGCTGCCGCTGACGTGGTTTTTCAACAAACAAGAAAAAAATAAAGAAGAGCGGAGGTTGAATAGACTGAGAGAGAGAAAGAGACTCACTCCGTGAAGGAGTGGTATTGTTGTTCAGATTTTTTTTTATTGTCCATGCTTTTGACATTGTTACCACGAGATATGTTTACGTTATTTGAAAGATATTTTCCTCAGCCGTTATAGAGGGCTGTTCAAGTGATATTAGATTAGGTAACCCCCTGGCCCTTTATCAGGGGTCTCAAACACGCTGCTTACAAGATTATTCACCGCCCGATTCTCGCCATCTCGAGAGCATGGAATAAGATGCGCGATAAATAAAACCAATAGTGAGCACTGTAATACGTCTCACAAGACCACATACTCCTCCAAATTCAATGCACATTGGAGTTTCAGTTGGTTATGCGTCAATTTTCTTATTCGGTGATTATTTTGCCCTGGTTCTGAAGAGCTGACTTCGTTGTGCGTTACTCGTGGCTTATTTTACTGTTATCCCCGTCGTCACACCACTTAATGGCGCCACATGGGTTTTGAAGTAAATGAAAAGTAGGAAAAGGTGCTGTCGAAGTACGTAAACGTACAAATGGTACTTTCAATCCGGCATCGTTGCGCAGATCTGTCTAAAAGACAGCAAACAAAAAAAAAATACTTGGGCACAAACTGAAAATCGGGAAAAGATGAGACAGGGTAGGATGTCTTCAATAAGCTGTGCACCTATTCACCCGACGTGGTGTTCTGTAAAGTATAGGTGTAACGACACTCTCGAAACGTCGAATCAACATCTTTTTCTCTTGTTGTAGTGCAGTTTTGTTTTTGTTTTTTGTTTTTTTACTTACAAACAAGAGCTAGTCTCTAACCGGCGTGTTACCACTCATCTGCGAATACCTCCTATAGCTACTTTTATCAATGCACGTATAAATATGAATCCAGAAAAAAACTGAAGCACGGAAAGCACGCTCGGAATTGCATTTTACAGGTGAGAGGGGGCGACCTTAATGAGATCGCCGCAGGAAGCGCGGTGGGGTTAACATAAAGTAATCGTTGCAACGACCGGAAGCATTTTTAGGCTTCTGTCAATGTTTGCTCGCTCGAAGCGCTACAACTGCGCTCGTTTGCCGTTGTGTAGACGCCCACTCAGGCACGCAACCGTGCGGGAAACAGGGCACTTCGTGGCAGTGTTTGTCGTGCGTATACGTAGGCGCGTTTGCGTTTCCCCCCCGGCCTTCGCTTCGCGCAGGGAACAGCAGTAGTATAATACGAACGAAGCTGTCCGCGCTTGCTCAGGGTCTTGTTCGGTCGAGACGGCGGACTATGTTGTAGAGTTACAAGATACACGTTACCGAGCGCAAGTCTTTGATTTATATATGGGCAGTTTGAGCATGACTTTGCAGTCTAGTGTAAATAGGAGCTAGTGTAGTGGTATGCTACTACGCGGACGAAACGTTTTGGACATTGTGGCTATAGGCAGGGAGATGTTAGGTGCACCGTGTCGAGAAAAGAGTGCGACGCCTTTAACAGGGACAGGACGTGGCTGCCTTTCTACTTCCGTCGTGTCACCCATTCCGTTCACGGCCCTTACTGAAGGCTTTCCTGCTATGCAAAAGGCCTTCTGCAACGCAGCTCGTGCTATGTAAAACGAAGTGTATAAATTAAAAAAAAAAACTTCTCCGTGGAACCTCTACATTTGATACATTCGCCGCTCTTGCGCGTCTCTCTCTCTCTCTCTTTCTCTCTCTCTTGTGTATGTGCGTGTTTGTGTGAATGTGTGTGTCAACACATTCGCTCTGTGTAATTGTAATTGACAGCATTGCACGCATAGTAAAGCTAACTTATGATCTTGCGAGAATTCGCGGCCTCTCATGCATCTTTCTTCTTTGTTAATAGTTCGGCTATAGTAAGCAGCACACGGATTTGCCACGATGGCAGTTGCGACGTTCCGAGACGCATCCGCACTGGGTGACTTTGCAATGATGCAACCAGTCGTGATGAATATCAATAGGCTCCATGCTTTCTTTATAGACAAAATGCCTGGACAGCCCCGCCGCGGTGGTCTAGGGGCTAAGGTACTCGGCTGACCCGCAGGTCGCGGGAACGAATCCCGGCTGCGGCAGCTGCATTTTCGATAGAGGCGAAAACGTTCTAGGCCCGTGAGCTCAGATTTGGGTGCACGTTAAAGCGCCCCAGGTGGTCGAAATCTCCGGAACCCTTCACAACGGCACCTCTCATGTTCATACGGTAGTTTTGGGACGTTAAACTTCACATGTCAATCAACGATGTCTGGACGACCCAACGAACGACCCGTAATGTAAGCTTCTGTTTCAACCGTCATGTTGTCATTGCTGACGTATTGTCCGACCCACTGCTGTTAACTTTGATCTTTAGACCACCACGTGCTGGTGATCGTCCGACGAAATGAAACTTCCTCCGCGGCAACAATGCCAACGAAGACTTGTATTTTTGGTAACGCAGTTGCCTCAGGCTACGTAGGAACCTTCCCAGTTTTAAGCGACATCCACAACCAACGTGACGCCGACGTTTGCAACTAATTGAGTCTCCCAGAGCCATTTCAATCACCTTGTGTTGCGTGAAAGCCAGTGAAGAAACCAAAGGGCTGCGTAACGAGTGAGCAAACGAGAAATTGCTGACAGGTGGTAGCGTGAAGAGACACGAAGACAGCTGTACATAAGATTTAACCGGAAAATGGGCGATTCTCAAGGAAAGCGATGGTTACAATTAAAAGAGGAGTTTTGCAGGTCATGTAATGTGTATGGAAGATAGTTCATTGGGGAAATAGAAGGACTTTCCCCGCCGCGGTGGTCTAGTGGCTAACGCACTCGGCTGCTGACCCGCAGGTCGCGGGATTGAATCTCGGCTGTGGTGGCTGCATTTTCGATGGAGACGAAAGTTTTGTAGGCCAGTGATGTTCCGTACTATACCGAATTAAGAGTTTTCATTCAGAGACATGAAAATTCTCTACTTCGAGGATTTTCCCCTGAAAACGGTGACAAAATTGTCAGAATATTTCCTTGCAAAAAATACTAATTTCCGCCCCCATCCACGCACACATATACTATAATTACACGTGTCTCACGTACTGGCGGCTTTTGAAATAATGACTTGCCTCTCCACTGTCACACAGCAAAAGCATGAATTTATTAATCCATATACGGTTAGTACACTGCATGACACACTGCACATTGTGTGTTTCAAGTAAAACATTACTAGTTAACTATAAATCGCTCCGCGTAACTATCGAACAGATCCCAAAGGCTATGCTCGCGGGGTGCATGCACCAGAACCAATTACAGCAGATGAAAACGCACTGTGACCACTTATTATAGGTCATCATAGAAGAATTCAACCAATCCTAAAATTCCCTGAAATTTCACGACGACTTCGTTTTTTTTTTCCTTTGGCTCAAAATTACAGGCGAAAATTCTTCGACAAAGGAAAAAGTTGCTGCATTGAAAATCCCTGCTAGGCCCGTTTGCTGATACTTGGGTGCACGTTAGAGAGGCCCAGGTGGCTGAAATTTCCGGAGCCCTTCACTACGGAGAAAAGCGGAAGATAAGGTAGTACGATATTATAAAGTTTGATAGCATAGCATGCAGCCAGCTGGCTCAAAGGAAGAGAGAGAAGAATATAAAGTAACGACGGAGGGTTGACCTGAGGAAGGCTCGGATTCGGTACCTTGTATCTGGGAAGAGGAAAGGGGGGCGTAGACTCAAAGAGAAGATGGAGAGTTTCTGACAGGGCTCAATGGAAGTGCGACCGCGGATAGTTGGGGGGATGGCTTCCTGGACGTCAAATAGTAGCTTTTCTTGTACCCATCGTTTTTTTGCCTTATCTAAAATCACTCTTACCAGCTCCCTCAAAATTAACATGGGATGAACTAGTCAGAACGCCCGACTGGGAGAAACAGTCGGCCACAGTTTCCTGTGCTCAAAGAGTCGCTTCCCGCGTGAGTCACTCTGAGGTGCCAGGCTAGTGAATTGGTCGAATAAAAGTTGGTACCACCAGGAGAGTTGCTTGCTGGGAAAGTTGGTACATACTTAGTTAACTAAAAATGAGGTCACAGAACGTATAAATTGGAGAAAAAGAGCAGAGCAGTTCTCTGTCTCTGTTTCTGCCGCTCTGCTTTTTTTTTTTCGGTTTAGACGTTTTCTGGCTTAATTTGTAGTTACCTAGCTATGATACCACCAGCTTCGCCTCACGCTGCGTTATCACCTTTTGGCACAGTTTAAGCCAATCAGTCTAACATGTTTTTATTGGGAAGAGTGTAATGTCACGTTTCATTATTGTCGCGGGTTCAAATCCCGGCTGCGGCGGCTGCATTTCCGATGGAGGTGGAAATGTCGAGGCCCGTGTGCTCAGATTTGGGTGCACGTTAAAGAACCCCAGTTGGTCAAAATTTCCGGAGCCCTCCACTACGGCGTCTCTGATAATCATATGGTGGTTTAGGGACGTTAAACCCCACAAATCAATCACGTTTCATTATTAATAGCGATGCGTTTTTTTTTTTGCTGTTGTTATCACGTTAGCTTTGCTACAAGTTGTCCAGCCAGTTATGCTACGACTGTTCCCCTAAGTATGCGGAAATGCCGTGTGCGCGTCGTTTTTAGGCAGTGTACGTGCGTGACAGGTTTGTTTTTCCGCTACGTCCTTTCACTCTGAACTAGGTGGGAAGGGGGGGGGGTGCACTGTCGGCGTTCCGGCGGCGATACACAACGCCGCGCAAGTGACAAGTCAGCGCGGCTCGCGCGAAAGGCGCCGCGTACGACACGATGATCAACTCAGCCCTTTGCTCTCCTCCCTCAGGTCGCTTTTTTCTTCTCCCCGCCTACGCATGGGCGCGCCGGACTACTGAGTAGTCGCTCTGCATACGCCGGGTACCGCTGGAGTTGCGTTCGTTGTTTCACAGTTTGCCCTAACTGTGTGCGTGCGCGTGGACTATAGCGCTGCTCATGGTGCGTTCTTGAGGCATGTAGAAGGGCTCGTGCGCAGTGCCGTCCCATGATCATGGTGAGCCTGATGCTGATTCTTGGAAGAGAAAAACTGTATGCAGGCAGTCAGTTATAACACGTAGGCAACGCGTTTTTTAAGCCATGATCAAGGATTTCGACCTTCCTTTAAACGTTTAGGAAAAGCGGAAGTCGTGGTAGAGCGGAATTGGTGTTCACGGAAGTGAACAAGCGGAAGTGATATAACGGAGCAGCTTTTACAGGTCACGTTCTTTGATTAGAGTCCACTCTCAGACGTCGTGGATAATCACAGCCCTCCGCCGCTTCCTTAGATTAAATGGTCATTCATAGATTACAATGTATACACCGGACGAAATCGAGATAACGCACTTGTTTTTTTTTACGTCCTTGTCGTTAATCACATATGACGGCACAAAGTGCAGGCAGTAAAGTATGTTTAGGTGGGTTAGGAAGAGTCAACAATTGTGGTCGTAGGTCATGAACAGCGCCGTTACTGTAGTACATGCCGAACTATAATATGTACACAAATTAACTAGCTGTTACTGTGCAAGTTTTTGTTATATGTTCTCGCTTCTTGTTCTCAAAGAAATGTTGTGAACATATTTCTGTGTTTTACATTAGGTACTGGTGTAGCTTACGTTGAATTTGCGATGAAGCTAGTTAGGCAATTTGTGTTCATTTACTTGAGTTGTGTTTCATGTAATCTGTACCGGAGATGACCAAAAGCATTGATAGCTTAGCGCAGCGGAGATGGCTTGAAGTATATCTCGATAAAGCTGGCTAGCATTTCGGTGGTAACACTGTGTGCCGATCGCGTCGTTGCAGGAGTATCCCAATGCGAACCTGAGTGCTGGGCAGCTTTTCACTGACTGCAACCAAGTGAGCAATATTTCGTGTGAATTTACGGGAGCATGCGAGCGGAACGTAACAATACTGCTTCTACTCTTCGTGTGGCTGCAGTATGCGGTATGTAGATAGATGCGCGTGCTAGTAATAGCTTGCTTCCAATTACTCATAGCAGTGGAGCTGTTGAAGCGGCCCATCGGAAAACTATCATAATCATAAATGGGTATGTGCTGCTGAAATTGAGTAAATTATTGCCACTATTTCACTACGAACATTGAAGAAAACTGTCGTCATCAAAACATGCGCTACTATTTGAGCTATCAGAAGACTATCACCATCACACACGGGTGTGTGTGTACCACAGGAATTAAGTATATACCGCTATTAACTACTGGTCCACTAAAATTGAACAAGGCAACAGATATATCCCAACAAATGACTGCGAAGGGACTGCGGCAAGCCGAAGACCACTAGTACGTACAACGAGAGAATACTATAGGGAACAGGAAAGGCAACGGCGGATTTTCCCCGAAGCGATGGAAAGTCAACGCCAACGATTATGTGTCGGTAAATCTATTAGAGGTATGGCAGGTATGTTTCGGTGAGAGATCCTGTCTTTGGAGTTTGGACATCCGTGTCGTGTCCGCGGCTGTCTCCGGTTTAACTGGAACTTCTCTGCACTGAGAATCAACGGATAAACAACGTACCTAAAGCCTAAAGCAACAACCTATACATGCAACCAGCTTAGTCTCCAGAATCGTCCGGTTTTGCAATTTCAAGCCTTCCGCGGCTTTGTACAAGCTTCAACGATGGTTTTTGAATCAACGCCTGTTAATTAAAAAAGAGAGAGAGAGAAAAGAAAGTCGTTACAGATAATTCTCGAAGCTGCATTTTATCACTTCGATGATTATACACAGTACTTGTTTTGAAAGTGCAAGCAGACGTTTCTCTTGTATGTGAACAATGCACGAGTGTCGGATAGGCCACTGTGGTGCATTGGTAGATACCGCGGATTTTTTTTTTTTTTAGGTTTCTCGTCCAGCTTATCGCATACTTCAGTTATATTTCCGCACTTTCGTGACAGCAGACGGTGCCGTCGTATTCTCTCTCTCTCACTTCTTTCTACAATGTATGGAAAATGAATCCTGCACAATTCCGTGAAATGGATGAATATTCGTGAAAAAAAAAAGAAAGAAACGTCATCCGGTTATAATACTTCTTGGAGTATAACGTCCTAAAACCACCTTATGATTATGAGACACGCCGTAGTAGAGGGCTCGGGAACTTTGGACCACCTGGGAAGCTTTAGCGTGTACCTAAATCTAGGCACATGGCCTTGAAGCATTTGCATCTCCATCGAAAATGCGGGTGCCGCAACCGCGAGTCGATTCCACGACCTGCGGGCTAGCAGCCGAGTGTTTTAGACACTAGAGCACCATGGGGGTCATACGGTTATTTGTAGCGCGAAATTGCGGGGAAATCCATACTAAATTTTCTAGAATAGAAGCGTAAGTTATATGTTCGAATCCCGAACCACGAGCAATTTTGTTTGCGCTGAGCAGTTTAATAATGGAATACCAAGAAGCCTAATCCCACACGTCACTGCAATTTTTTTTTTTTGGCAGCTCTGTAATTTTTTGCTCGTCCTGTAGAATCTTTGTAGATTTTCTCGTAGCTGCTTGCTACTAAAGTGGGGATGTCCTTCTTCAAGTATTTTTTTTATTCCTGATAGAATTTACACGTTTGGAAATGTACACTGATCTACACACTGCTTGCTCGGTAAGCTTGCAGAGAACACATCTGCAGCTCCTCACACACTGACCGGCTTTCGCTGTGTGCGGCATGGCTTAGCACTGGCTTTGGCATGATCAGCTTTCCTCTAACACTAACGTCTGGGACGGTTTCCTTTTTGCTGTGCAGTTATCACTAACATGTCGTGATGCAACCTCTTGAACGCACGCTTCTCACGCAAATGCCTCGAGTATACGAGCCTCGAGTATACGGTGTTCATTGTGAACACCACGCACGATTTCCGTGAAGCAACAGTATCATACGCGTACAGTTTTCCAGATTAAGATAACGTGGCGTTCTGTGCACGAATCAAACACGCAGCTAAGCTTGTAGCTTCGCACATCGCTCAAGCGCTCATTATTCTGAAGTGGTTATAAGATGGAAAAGAAGAGAAAAGTGAGCCCCGTAACTGTCTCCATCACGGTGCGACACCTCAACAGTAGCTCACAGGGGATGGGGGTGAGGAGGGATTAAAAGAATAGAATTAAATGTATATAGCTCACAGGGGATGGGTGTGAGGAGGGTTTGAAAGGATAGAATTAAAGGTATAGAGAGATGCGCTGAGCCAGGAAGCGAGGACATATCGAGGGGATAGGAGAGATAGGAAAGATGGAAACGCGGTCACAGGAGTCCGAGGACGGGGCACCACTTTCGAGTGCTTTTGTCGGCGTCAGGAGATAGCGTAGGGCAAGTCCAGTAGGTCAGAGCTACGCTGACGTCGGAGATCGCAAGGGCACAACCGGTCGGCAGGGAATCCAGCGAGCGAGTCGCGCTCATTATTCTAAACAAACGCATCCCTACGAGTGCCTGTGTTCGGTGTTTTCGAGACAAGCTTTAATAGAGAGTACTCGAGTTGGCGTGCGTGAGCACGCATCGCATCCGAGCTAAATTGGGCTGTCCGGCTGAACGTTCACCGGCGCACGCTAAGGACTTTCCTAATAAACTGGTTTTCACAAACATTCGCTAATTGAAGCTATCGCGTTCCACGTTAAATATTCGAACAAAATTGGAAGCTTGTTTCTTGAATCAGAAGCTTGTTGCAGAAGCTTCTTGCAACGGAAGCTAGTTGCAGGAGCACGAGTATTTGAAATATGCGTGGTCGCGCGAAACATCAACTATGCATGCAGGGTTTATTTTATCGCTCGTCTGTTACGAGTTGATGAAAAGTCGTTGCTGTTCAAATTGAGGAAGTGACGACTAACTGTTGACACACACAGACAGAGAGAGGGAAATCTGTGCAATGGACTATATGGACCACTGTCGCGACGACTCTGTCGTAAGCGATCCGATGTCCGAAATATAGGTAACAAAAAAAAACTTGTTTACAATTAGGAACCTCTTTGATTGAAGGGTCGTCCTGTTGTAAATAATATGGGTACAATAATGGAATAAATCAAATAACGAGGGTTATTTTTGTTCGCGTTTTTATAACTGCAACTCTGTATGTTTTTTACACTGCTTGCTTGGGAACTTTTAGGCATATGCTATTCGATAATAAAATGTGATTTTCCTATATTTGTAATACATCATATTGATACATTTCGCTATTTAAATGGCCCTGCTGCGGAGGTATAGTGGCTAAGGTATATACTCGGCTGCTGACCCGCAGGTCGAGGGACCGAATCCCGGCAGTGGCGGCTGCATTTCCGATGGAAGCGGAATTGTTGTAGGCCCGTGTGCTCAGATTTGGGTGCACGTTAAAGAACTCAGGTGGTCGAAAATTCCGGAACCCTCCACTACGGCGTCTCTCATAATCATATGGTGGTTTGGGGACGTTAAACATTACATATCAATCAATCAGTCAATTGCTATTCAAATGCAAACATTCCTACACTTGTGATTTTTGTGCGCAATCTAGAAGACTCCTGCAACATTACGTTTCCTACCCCACCTCCTTCACATTTTCTCCAAAATGATGTACTCGTTGAAAAAGGCTGCTGTATAACATCGTGGCTGCAAAATGTTACTGAGTTTCTTTGC
The DNA here is from genome assembly GCF_043290135.1 of Rhipicephalus microplus. Lineage (NCBI taxonomy): Eukaryota > Metazoa > Arthropoda > Arachnida > Ixodida > Ixodidae > Rhipicephalus > Rhipicephalus microplus. Next base: position 48,424,850 of record NC_134702.1, on the reverse strand, counting down.
GAATAGATGCTCCCGTCGGGGGCCTATACGTCTCCGTACGCATCTGTAACCATTAGCCTATGTCCATCTATTTGTCGAGAGAAACTTGTCGAGAGGAGCTACTAGGAGCTCGTTGACGAAGTTGTTTGCCAAAGCCAGATCTGAACGTTAGTATGTTCCGTCCAGTGTTCAATGTTACAAGCTTGGTGTTTCACTTGCCAGTGTTACTTTTTACGTCCTCGCCAAACTCGAAAACGCGGTGACGTCAAAACGAGAAATGCAAAAAAGTGCCGTCACCTGTTGACGTCTTTATAACGTCACAGGTAGTCCAAATTTGGGAAGTCAGCATGGCCTCATATGATGTGACGTCACATGACCTCATCACACGGCATCGTTGCTCGGTCAAGAGTGATCTCGGAGGCATTGCAAAACGACATTAGGTGCTGATAGCTTTTGTACGGGTGCGGGATGAATCGATACATTGGCCGTGCTAAAGAGAAGACGATTGATCGATCGATCGATCGATTGATTGATTGATTGATTGATTGATTGATTGATTGATTGATTGATTGATATTGTATTGTTCTCAATGAGTCAGATAAATACGGTTACGCGTGAATGCGAATTGTTATCACGGTCAATAATGTATGAGGGTTGCTTTATGTCGTGAAGGTGGGCTCAAGAACAGACAGTCGGTTAACAAAAACCACCAACGCCGTTTTCTCGTTTTTTTCAAGCTTGGAACGACGAGCGCCTTCACCGCCTCTCGTTTCTTTCTTGTTTATGTAAAACAATACGATCAAGAACATACGTAGCTCCTGAAATATCCAAAGCTAATTGCGTCCTGTTCTTTGCGTGCTTTCCCCGACTAACTATAGTTAGGTTAATCCTGCATGGCTCGATATGTTCGAATAGCTGACCTTTGGAGCAACACGCGAGCACTAAGCTCTCCTGTATGGGTTTCTGAGGTGTTCGTTCTTGTTACACCTGAAACACGTTTTCCTTATTGAGCCACTCTTAATTACGGAGCACTGATGTGCAGTAAAGAAAAGCTTAATTACGGAGCACTGCTGTGCAGTAAAAAAAAAGCACGTCTTTGCAGCTGCTGTAGTTCTAGGCAAAACGAGACGGTAGTAAGCTGCGAGACGTATATCGTGGCTAACTAGTTATAGAAGTTCACCTCATAGTCCTTCCTTTCTTTCTCTTTTGAAATCGCGTTCCCGGAATCGGGATTCTTTCTTCGCCGCGTGTTCGTTTTATCTTCGAAAGCTTCTAAAGACTCCTCGCTAACGTCGGCTTTTAAGCGATTGAAACAGAGAACATTTCGTACGTGCATATATTTTCTTTGTACGTAAGTGAAATTTATTTATTCATTTATTTATTTAACTACGTTTAATTTTCTTAATACCCCTAATTGACACGATCAACTGGAATGATTAAATTATAAACTCAAAGAAACAAGTAAACAAAGTAGCAGCAGATTTAATGAGAAAGTAAAGTATTAAACTTTTTTTAATGAACATTAGTAAACCTTGGCATGAAAAGATTGTTTAGAATTCAACAAGGTAATAGCAGCCACAGCACCACGGGAACAAGTAGCCAAAACGGAGCCAGGATAAGAATAAAAAAAAAAGCCGATGGATAGTGATCGAAAACACTTTGGCTAGCAAGTCTGATACATTGATCATTAAATATATGCGTCGAAAATATAATTCGCAAACAATAACAATCTCACAGTGACATCATTAGAAGTCCTACGTGTCGTTAAACTTTATTTCTAAAAAATAACCAGTGAAGCAGATGCATCTGAGAGGTTTATTGCAATTTTGGCTTTCCCATGATATACGCATGGTTTGAGTTTCATTTCACTCCATCAAACAGCTTTCGTCTTTTGGGAAGCATTGAGTCATGACTTCGAATTCCACTCTGCGATTTAGACAACGTAACGTATTTTATTAAACTAAGTCAGAAACCTTTAATGAAATCACCGTGTGCGAGATAGCTTGTTGAAGTATTGGGGACGCAATTCTCATCGAGCAATCGAAAAAAAAAATAGGATGTGCCGTCCATGTGGATTGCCCTTAATATTTCTTCAGTGAGAACCGATTAGCCTAACAACACGTTCTAGATAGCTTGTAGACCAGCGGCGTGTGCATTGTTGCGTCGCATTTCTCGTGCTTTATTTTTGGCCTACCCGCCACGGTGGTACAGTGGTTATTGTGCAGGGCCGCTGACCCGCAGCTCGCGGGATCGAATCCTGGTCGCATTTTTGATGGAGGCGAAAATGCTTGAGCTCCGTGTGCTTAGATTTAGATGCACGCTAAAGCACGCCAGGTGGCCGAAATTTTCAGAACCCTCAACTACGGTGTCTCTCATATTATGTAGGGGTTTTGGGATAATAAACCCAATCAATTATTATTATTTCTGGTAGGCTACCCACGCTTCGCAAAAAAAAAAAAGGAAAAGGTCACATTTTCCGGGATAACCTGGAACGTGCAAACTGGGCAAGGCAGTTGCTTGCATTTCTGAAAAGGGTCATCCGCCTGGAACCCACAACCTTCAATATTACTACTGCTACTCAATGTCGACTGCATCACTCGTTTTCCAATCATTGTTTGGCAATAGAGTGTTTCATTTTTCCTTCTATACTTTAAATGAAAGAGAGACTTTACTTTCAGAGAACAAGACTGCTGTTTAGCCCCTTGCCAAGCATATAAAAATAACGTCGCAACTCCAGCTTCTCGGTTATTCGCGAAAACCATAACTTACTGGCTTTAACGTTCTGACTCGGAATCTGGCGCGGGTAATTGATGGTCCGCGTGGTTTCATTGCGTATACGACAAAAAGAAATGATATAAAAGGCCAAACGTCGGGGCAAAGTTTCAGCAGCGATGTAAAACGCCTCACTTACTTATTTGGATCATCAGCAAGAAAGGTGTGCTTAGATGCGCCAATCACGCCGCGATAACAGCTGTTTGTAACACGGGTGATTTGACTTCTGTGCACCTTCTGTGGTTCGGTTCATGCATCTAGTTTCCTACCTGATGTCTGGTGTTGGCCAAGTCTTTAAATCACTGACTAATGTAAAGTGCTTTCGATACCGTTTGCATGATTCAGTGGTTGAATCAAACTGAAACTTTAGGCAAACCGAAGTGGTGCCAGGATTTTGTCAGTACGGGTGTTGTGCGTGTTGGGGTGTTGTGTGTGTGTGTGTCGGGGGGGGGGGGTGACCACGACAAGTGAGTTCTATATGTGGGAATTGTGGCGGGCAACTTATGCGTTCTTCACAAGGGCGGAAGCTTGGGCTAGCTGGAAATTCACGATATTAAACTTCCAGTGCGAGGACACAAAGGCCAGAAAGGGGACGACACACAATGTCTTGACTTTTGTTCTTGGGAGAAAATTCTATGAGGGTGGACCTGCTGTCTTGCGTGCCAACAGACGTGTTTTCTTTGTGGGCATTCAAGCACTTCACAAGTTTTTCGCTTTTGGGAGACCCAGCATGGCAAGATGGGTGATGGAGGAACACGTTGGATTTGATTTATTAATTTATTTTAAATATTTATTGATCAATTGATCGATTGATTGAATAATTGATTCTACAACTTCGTCGATATGATGTGTGGCATCAGAGAGGCAGGGAGAGAGAGGAGAGTGAAAGTCGCGCCAAAGACACTTTTATGGAGTGCGAGACGGTATTTCTGTTTTGAAGCTAATAACGACGCTCTTTGACTTTTATCACTTTCAGGAAGAACCTCTGAATGCAAGGTGCCTCGTACACTAACGAAATACTCAACTACATTTCACAACGTCACATTGCAGTGTTGAGGAAGCTTGTTTCATTCATTCATTCATTCATTCATTCATTCATTCATCTTATTATTGTATAGGTCAATGCTTTCAAACGGATTGTTTAAGGTACCATTTGCACCAAAGGTGTTTTGGATATTGATGACGTTTTTTCCAAACTCTTATTGGCAATCTTATATATTTCACGATGTAATACAATGACAAGCGTGTTATTATTGTGCCCAAACTTTACTATAAGAGTTCGTCTCACACTTTCCCGTTTCCTGACCTCTCATGCACTGTCTAGATTTTTTTTTCTTCATTTGATCTCACTGTTTTGTCAGCTAATACTACAAAACGACTAAACATGGCTATTGATACTCGGATATAGATATCATCGCAAGTAGAGCAATGGAAAAACGCAACAAAAAATGAGACGAATACAGGCAGAAAGTGACAGCTGATTTTATTGAAAGAGAGGACTATGCGTGATTCTGTATCCACAAGCTGCGCAGGCGCACCATCACTACGAATCTGCTTTCGATAAACCCAGTTGTCAGGTTGAGCCTGTGTTCGTTTTCTGTTTTACTGGGCCCATAGCCGTGCGTAAGATCATTCATTGGAGGGGGGGGGGGGGGGTTGAGAAGAAGGAGAGAATCACATCACGCCCTTCTCCTCCTGTGGGCACCGCTTCCGAAAAACATTATGCTTCTATGTGGATGAAAAAAAAATAATAATAACGAAGAAGTGACGGCGTGCTTCTCACAGTGGCCTGTTTCTGCGGCTCCCCGGGAGTAAACATGGGGAGCGAACATTTCTCGGACCTCCAGTTTGCGAGGTGCCTTCGACCTTCATTATCCTGGTCATAAAACCTATCCTAAACAGTCATTGGACATGTTCATCTGAGTAACGTTGCAGACTTAGCGCTTCTCCCTTTCCCCCTATCTTGGTGATTAAAAAAGCGGACACCCTCCCTTCCCCCTCCCCCCCCCCCCCTAGCTTCATGATCACTCCTATGGTTGTGCTGGTTCGTTGTGCTATTCGCATTGACATAAATGTAGCAACACCAACTCACCTAACACTAAGCTCTTTTAACCGTGGCGCGATCATTCGCACTGCCGATGCCTGACCCTGGTCACGCTTTCTCTCTTTCCTTCTGTCTCTCTCCCATGCCCTGTCGGTCATCACCTGCTGCTGGTGCCGATGTCGGTGCGACGACGCCAGGCGCAGCAGCATTCGACCGAGAGCGACGGCGCGGGCATCGCCCTCGTGGGCGTGCACACGGACGCCGGAGTCGGCGGTGGGGGCGACGGCGACCTGCGGCGCTTCCTCAAAGGCGCCTCGGGCTCGCTGTCCGGCAGCGGCGCGCCGGGGGCAGCGTCGGGAGGTTTTGGCCCCGGTGGCCGCTTCCACAAACCCTCGGTGGGCTACCGGCTGGGCCGGCGCAAGGCGCTCTTCGAGAAGCGCAAGCGCATCAGCGACTACGCCCTGGTCATGGCCCTCTTCGGAATCGTAATGATGGTCGTCGAGAACGAGCTCTCCGCCGCGCATGTCTACGAAAAGGTCAGTGCGCTTCCCACACGCGCATGCCTCTCCTGTGCATTTTTTTTTTCATGAAACCGAAACTATACGTGTTCTAATCTGTCCTAGCTACTTTGACGTGGAGAGCTTGAAGATTATTTCTGCTCGGCGTCTACATATCTCCATGTTCTGCGGCGTAAAAGAAAAACGAAGATAATAATAATGAATTGTGAATTTTATACGAGAACAAAAGGGGAGAAATAAAACGAAGGTATAGCAAGTTAGCACAAGGAGGAGGAATAAATGAGGAAGGACAGGTAGGTTAGCCAAAGCTAGCACAAAAAAGCCAAATAACATGGCAACAGACAGCTCACTTGAATGAGTTCACTTGGCGCAGGATCGTCCACATCTGAAGTTAACCTTATAATAGTACTACAGGCATGAAAAAAAAATAACTTTCGGTGCATATTTCGAAAAAAATTGTTTTAACGGTAGCGCTACTAGACATTATGCAACCGGCATTCCACTCATGGAGTAGAATAAACGATCTAGTTTTACCAGCAGTAATATTATTGAGGTGCTCCCCGTAGATGTTGTCGATGCCCTCTACGTACATATTCGCAACTGAGCTTCTGCATAGAAGTATCCTAATGGCTTACGTTTAATCAACCCTTGGTTGTTGCTATGGTAATAATAAACGAGAAAGACAGACCATTACGTCTTAAAGCCATGTTATTTAGAAGACACGCTCTTTTTACAAAAAAAAAACCGTCCCTCAATATTTTCTTGTATGGTCGGCCCAATGCGAAATCTGTGGGCCTCAGTGAAATGGCGGGAAATGTTTCGTATCCAAATGCTTCACAACCATGATGAAGACGCACTGGTGTGGGTGCCCGTAAGATTCGGCGTGCATGGAGATTGGGAAAAATGAAAAAAAAAAGATATATGCACTATCTTACGTCACTTCACGTTTTGGGTACATACGTTTGAGTTCAGTACTTTCCCGAGATTTTTTTTTATTTCCTCCATTTCTTTTGCGCTCTGTAATAACAATGCTGGTGAATGCACTCTACCCTAAGCTTCAAGCGCAACATAGTTTTTTTTTACTGCAAATACTACTATTAACAATGACTCGTAATAACCACGTCATGTTTCTGCAAAGCTGACCGGTAAAAAAAATTTTGGCTCTGATTGCACCGGTATGGCACGAAATGTAGACGATGGAAAAGAAGGTGCCTGCAATACCTCGCCATAAAATTTCGCGTTTCAGATTTATATGTGTAATTTAACGTCCCAAAGCCACCATATGATTATGAGAGAAGCTGTAGTAAGAGTTCCGCAAATTTCGACCACTTGTTGTTCCTTAACGTGCGCCCGAATTTGAGCACACAGGCCTACAGCACTTTCACCTGCATGCTGCCCATGTGCTCAGATTTGCCTGCATGTTAATGAAACCTAGGTTGTCGAAATTTCCGGAGCCCTCCACTACGGCATCTTTCATAATCATATGGTGACTTTCGGACGTCAAACCACACATATAAATAAATAAATAAATAAATAAATAAATAAATAAATAAATAAATAAATAAATAAATAAATAAATAAATAAATAAATAAATAAATAAATAAATAAATAAATAAATAAATAAATAGAGCGCTCAGTGGGTTCTGGCTTTCGTTTCGAATAAAGGAAGGGCTCTTTGTGAAACTGCATGGTGAGCTGATTCGAGAAGGTCGGGCTAAAAAGGTCTAGGAGGGGATGTGAGACTACTAGAATTTGTTGCTCAACTTCATCTTGCGACAGAGTGCCTCCAAGTTAAACGAAGCAACGAAGTTAAACTAAGGCAAATTAACGGCCTACCCATCGTTCCCATGGCTGAAGTGCCATGTGTTGCAGTTCCCACGGACACCAGCGCCGGATTTCCGTCTAGGTTACCTGTACGAAACCCTCTGCGTAGAGTGACCGCAATGTGAAAGATACCAGAAATTTCGGATGAATAATTACATGGTTTTCCTTAACCTTCTATATTGTTCGCGAACGACGTAGCCTTGAACCTACTCGTTAAACAAATGTTAAACAGGGAGAGCCGAGAACAATGGAATATTCATGTTGGCAGCCACTGGAGCACGGAAGAAGGCTGTGAGAGGCATCGCGTACGTCGCGACATATTCGCATGTCACTGCCTCTTATGACGTCAAAGGTCAACGGCCGAGACATTACACCGCCTTAAAACGCGAACATTCGCGGTTAATAAAAGCGACGCGTGTGACGGCGAGAGGCGAGACGACTGTACATTAATAACAGTGCAGGTTCAGCAGCCCCTTCCACAAAGGCGCTGAGGGAATATGTAGTATTATTGTCGCAGTAAGCGTTATCACTGTTATATTTCAACACAACTTGTTTCCGCCGCAGACATACCCGCTAACCGCCGCGTCAGCTACCCGACTGCGCGGCATTGGATTATGCTTTCCCGGCTCCCGTTATAAGGAGAATCCCTCGCGTCTCATCAACTCGGTAAGCTGTTGGTGTGTTAGCGATGCCGGGTTCGTCGAACACTGCAGCTTTGACAAAGCGTTAGTGGCAGTGCGCGAGGTGCAGCCGCGCCACTCATAACGGTATAAGTACCCCCAACTGAGCGCTTGGGTCAAAAGATGGCGGCCGCTCTGGGACGTGCCGCGGTGCGCTGGCACGTTCGCGGCTGTGCGTGGGGCCAGCTCGTTGCTCTCGCGCACTCGAACGAGGTCGCCGTGAGGATGGAAATACATTCGCTCGGTTTGTCGAAGCGTAACCGTGCCTTGTTAACCATGCCTGAAGAGGAGGAAGCGAAGTGAGATAGGAATAGAGAGAGGAGGATGAGAGTGGTAAGTATAAAACGGCAGCTCTAATGTTTGCTTAACTGAAGGCTAGTGGAGGGGTGATTATCGAATATGCCGGGGCAGGGTTTGTGCCATACGCGATTGGCGGACGTGATTGGCGGACGTGATGTGTGAACGCGATTGGCGAACGCGAGTACTCACGCTTTTACAGTGCGACGGGATGTGTATTGCAAAAAAAAAATATATCACAGCATATCCACGGAGTGAATGAGGATTAGTGGGGCGAAGCACTGGAGGGTTTCATCGCTAAACCTTGAATCCTCCGCGAATATCGCCCACTAGGTCATAAAAAGCGTGACAAGCACTGTATATACTTATACAAGAAATTTTATTAATCGTAAGTGGTAGCAATACGTTGCTTCCGTTCCCCCTGCATTATAACGGCGTTATGGTAGGTGAAATGGTGGATAGGGGACGAAGCGTAGGGGGATGCTTGCAAGTACAAAGTGGTGGGCAGTTTGCAACGGTGCAACTATAGGTGATCACGCACAAATAAGCGATGAACACAGTGGGACAATATATGGTTCTTTAACACACACCTGCATACAAGTACACGACCATCTTGCATTTCATATTGGCTACTTCACAACAATGTTTGCTTTATGGTCAGTGAAGTGGTGGATCGATGATGGGGCGTTGTGGGATGCTTGCAAGGACGAAGTAGTGGGCAGTATGCAAAGGTCACTTACCTATAGGTGGTCACTTACCTACAAAGAATGGACAGACCCACGCCATTAGGACCTTCACCCTTAAAGACACCCGCGCGTAGTTTGAATGGTTCTTTTATTATGGTGGTTGTCTCTTTTTGACGTGCATTAGTGATCATTCGAAGAGTTCTGTCACTACATGTTCATATAAAGGTGTACACCTATCTTTATTTGGTGATTTAGTGATAAAGTACCAACAGTTGTTCTTAACTATAGCTCTCGCATTCCTTCCGTGTTTGACTACTACGAC